>NW_028248786.1:0-419225 GCF_964263255.1 Lissotriton vulgaris | reverse complement strand
TGATTTAGATTTTGAAAGAGAGAACAGATTTCCTTGCTATGGGAGGGTGGTATGAACACCCCGGGACACTGCAGTAGCCGGCCCTCCCACAATACAAAATGCCCCCGGGAGTGGTGGTCCCCAGGGCTTTGAAGACCTTGCAGCCCCCCAGCCATGTTTTTTTGTAGCCCCGGAGGCTAACGATCCCCGGGGCCGGAGGCCCCCTCTGTGCCCCCATATAATATCATACTTTTGCCCCCGGTATTTAGCCCCCCAGGGGGCTAATTATAAAAAAGCTTCTTTTATTTTTTTAGGTTTTTTTTACGGCAGAGTCTGCGCACCCTACACGCACCTGCGGGGTCTTTTAAAAAAAAAAAATTATAATAATTTTGTGGGCCCTGGGGGTCCTTCTGGGACCCCCTAAGCAAGTCTAAAGGGGAAAAGTATTTCTACCCTGCCCCGTTTCTACGTTTGCACACATATTCCACTGACTTCTTCAGCCTCGCTCCTACCAAGGCACAAAATGGCTGCCAACAGTTCCTGGTTTCGAATGTGGAGAACAACTTGACAGCCAATTAGTATTCAGCTCATGATCGGAAGGGTGCGCTTATGGTGCGCTCATGATGTGCTCAGGATGCGCGGATCCACCATAGCTATATATATATATATATTTATGATGGCTGGGAACACAAACACCGAATAAACCACATTGCACAAAATCTGGGTCCTTGTCTGTGTTTTCAAGAGGAGCTAGGCCTGCCTTGCTGCCGGATTATCCCTGGAATATATATATATATATATATATATATATATATATATATATATATATATATATATATATATATATATATATATATATTACCTACTGGCGGTCGCCAGTAGGTATATATAGTTAGGATTTTTTCTCGATGGAACTTTTGAAAATTCTATGTCTAATAACTTTGGCGTTTGTGGACGGAATCGGCTGACATTTTCAGGAAAATGGCACCTTTTGTTTCTGAGCAGCCCCTGGAAATTTGGGGGGGTTTCGTTATGGGGGGGCCGAGAAAAAAGGGGGGTCCCAAAACGTGTTTTTCCCATTCATTTTTCCATAGGGCGTTTGGCCTCACTTTTAGCTCGAACGGCTGAATGGATTTATACGAAACTTGGCAAAATTGTAGGGACTGTTAGCCCGATGTGCCTTTGCTGGGTCTCAATATATGTGCTCCAGTGAATTTTGAGAAATTAACGTTTAAAAAAACAGATATATCTGTGACAGCGTCAAGGATAGCGCTCCAGATCGCGTACTTTTCGCGTAACGGAGCTTTGCGAAGCGAAGCTGATTGGCTCTCCGGTGTCTGTCAACATTCTAAACAGTCCGGTGCGGCCGCCATCTTGTCTCTCGGTAGGATCGAGAGACAAGAGGAGGAGAAAAACGAAGGGGGAATTTAATGAAAGGGGGCAAGGTAGACTCCTCTTGACCCCCTAGGAATGATGTTGGGGTTATTAAAGGGTCCCGTGGGGCAAATAAAAAAAATAGATTTTTCGCGGTAGAATCGCTTCTCGGTTCGCGAACCGGGTCGCAAACTGGTAGCGAAACGTGAATTCGCCATTTTGTGTTTCGATTTGATTAAATTACTAGATGGAGGAAAAGCAATGTGAGTATTGGGTATAAGGGGGTATGGGAGACGTATCCTGTGGTTGAGGAGGCTCATATATGTTGATACTTGTCTTCCAGCGGTTGCGCGTGAGCGTTTTTTTTTTTTTTGCCGCTTGACTTCTGTTAACGTTCGATTCGAAGGAAATCAGGAAGTGTTGACCGCCATTTTGACACTTCGAGTAAATATATTGTTAAAAATAATTTTTATAAATTAATCCGTATTGATAAACATTGTCTGCGCCATCTTGCTTTTTTTCCAGTGCCACACTTCTGACGTGCACGGCAGCCATTTTAGATGCCTTGACCAAACCCACTCTCTGCAAGCCGCCGATCCTCAGCATGGCTCCCCACCCTCACAAGCATCTCCCCCACGCACTGGTCACCCCTGCTCTCTCTCTCATGCATGGGCCATAAACCTCCCCCCATCTGCGCTGCTCTTCCCTGAGTATCACACCCTGTGCCCGCCCGACACCTCCCTTTCATCCTATTCACTACCGCACCCTCTGACACTCCTCTTCCTCTGTGTCTGATTGTCCAGGCCGGTCCCAGGCTATCACCTAGCCCTGCGGATGTAGTTTATGGCCCCAACTGTAAAGAATCACCCCTGTTCAAAGGAGTTACAGTAGATCAAGGCCCCCACCTCATGAGATCCGTCACACCACACGCGTTCCTACTATCTGATAACGATCCTGTATTGTGATTGGGGAGGGGATTCTCACTGTAAGGGTGTGTGGGACCGAGCCTGAAGCAGAAGATTCCAGGGATGCCTTTTTGTACATCAAAGTCTTCACAAATATGTGTCACAATAAAAATATATAGCACTCCAACAAAGTAGTAGGATTATAACACTTTAATAACTTATAAATATATACAACGCTCCAACAAAGTAAACACGTTAAAAAAAAACATTTTAAACAACTATTTACATGACATTGCTTTAACCAGGATAGACAAAGAAATGACACAGTGATGTAAAAGTTTCTGAAAGAAATGCCAAGAACGTCCCATGTGAAAGTGAATTTTATCTGGCAATTTTTTTCTTTTCCTTCTCATGAAAAGAAAGTTAATGCCAGGTTCGTTACCTGCCTCATCTGCAAAAAAAAAACACTCTCGAGAGGGACCGAAAAAAAATATAGCTATGGTAATTATACCATGCATTGGCACATGGAGAGGTGGCAGCCTCTTAAGTATTCTAAAGCACAACTTCGAGATTTGGTGGATAACCCCCGACCGGCAAAAACATCCACCAATGACTTAGCAATAAGTGAGTCAGAGGCAAGGGAAACGGTGCCAAACCTGCAAAAGAACTTGGGGCAGATGAGATTGACTTGTGTAGCATGTGGAAAATTAATTTCATGCGGAGAGATGAGTATTACTTTAATAAATACATCATATGAAAATCATCAATGTCCAAAACGTCCTAGAAAGTAATTTTTGTCATTTTTGAGGAAGAGAGATAACCTACAGTGGTACGGGGTCGTTTTCGTTCGTACTAGGGGGGCCAGGTGACATTCCTTCGGGGTGGCTTAGGGGCATTTAAAACAACTTCCCTGATACAGGTAGCATATAAAGTAGAGGCTAAATACCAGGATCTTTATCGATTGCTTTATGCTGTACAAAAATGAAAAACACATACAACAAACCTGGACCATTCATATTTTCAATGTTTCTGCGTACTATACTTTTTAACCCTTAACTAATTGAGCTGCTTCATTTCACCTGCTTTTAAAAAAAAAAAAAAAATCGGAAACAGTGGCCATTTCTTCGAAACTTACCAATCTACGCGTTACAACTACGTTTGCTTTTTCAAAAACCTTTAATAAAAATCTTGGTGCCCAAGTACGGGCATACAACCCCGTGGGCCGGCCACGGAGCAGGCTGGAACTGTAAATGGGGGGGGGGGGGGTATTTATTTGTGGAAAACATAACAGAGTCAGTGGTCGTTGATTTCATAGAAAAAAGTGCGACAAGTGCAACAAAATCATATCGATAATTCATTGTGAGCAAGTACCAAAAGTGTTGACAATTCGAACCTTCAATAATAAATACAGTAATCAATTTTTATTTTTTTATTTTAGCGATTTCTAAAGCGCCTGGTGACCCAAGGGCATCCCCGCGCTATGTAACTTGAAATCCTGATGAGGGGAAGAGAGGGGGGGAGAGCGACAGAAGGGTATTATTTAGGAAACAGATGGGTCTTTAGTTTTTTGCGAAAAGCCAGGTAGTTGGGTTCTAGTCTGAGGGAGCGAGGGAGTGCGTTCCAGCCCTTGGCCGCTTGAACGGAGAATTGTCGACCTCCTGTGCGGGTTCTTTTGAATCTGGGGGTGCTGACTAAGTTCTCATTCTGAGATCGTAGGGATCTGGTTGCTGTGTAAGGTGTGATCATTTTACTAAGAATCGCTGGACCTGATCCGTTGTAAAGCTTGTGTGTTGTACACATTGCATTAAAATGCACCCTTTGGCGCACGGGGAGCCAGTGCAGGGCTTTGAGGGCTGGCTTGGCGGACGTTCTAGAGGGAGTGTTAGTAAGCATGCGTGCTGCCGCATTCTGTGTCCGCTGGAGTTTCGTGATAGTGGACTCGGGGGCTCCCAAGTAGACCAGGTTGCTGTAGTCCAGGCGGGACAGCACTAGTCCCTGGATGAGAAGCTTCCTGGAAATAGGTGGGAGTAAGGGCATGATTTTATGGGTCGTGCGCATGAGCCCAAAGCATGTGCCCGAGGTTTTGGTTGCTTGGGTTTTCATCGTGAGCTGTGGTTCAAGCCACACCCCGAGTGTCTTGATTTCGCGTTTTGGGGGGGGAATTTCTCCGAACACATCGGGCCATAGTGTAGGAGGG
Source organism: Lissotriton vulgaris (assembly GCF_964263255.1). Taxonomy (NCBI): domain Eukaryota; kingdom Metazoa; phylum Chordata; class Amphibia; order Caudata; family Salamandridae; genus Lissotriton; species Lissotriton vulgaris. The sequence goes on along the minus strand of NW_028248786.1, from coordinate 414,770 downwards.
ATGGTCGTCCATTGCTTGCCAAGTAGCATCACTTCTGTCTTTGTCCCATTCAGTTTTAGTGATGAGTTATTCATCCAGTTGTGGATTCCTATGAGGCAGTTGGTCAGATTTTCAGGATGGTCAATCAACTGGGACAAGGAGATGACTAGTTGGGTATCGTCCGCGTAACTCACCATTTTTATGTTAAATGGTGTTACCACGTCCTCGAGGGGGGCCATATAGACATTAAAAAGCGTCGGGCTCAGGGAAGAGCCCTGGGGGACGCCGCTAGTGAGTGGGAGGGTGGATGAGTGATGATTATCGTCCCACACTTGGAAAGTGCGTCCTGTAAGAAAGGATTCGATCCATTTGATTGCTGTCCCGGTAAGTCCTGCATCCGCCAGTCTATGCAGAAGGACACGGTGGTTGACCGTGTCAAAGGCTGCACTTAGATCCAGGAGGATCACTGCCACTGATCCTCCTGAATCCAGTAAGCCCCTTGCCTCTTCGATGACTGCGAGGAGTGCAGTGTCCGTTCCATGTCCCGGGCGAAATCCGGTTTGGGATTGTCGAAGCAGGTTATTGGTTTCAAGGAACTGGGATAGTTGGATGTTTACCAGTTTCTCAGTGACTTTGCTGATGCCAGGGAGTAGAGATATTGGTCTGTAGTTAGACAGGTCCGATGGATCTAGCTGAGGTTTTTTTAAGAGTGCTTTAACCACAGCACTCTTCCAGCTATCGGGAACAGTTCCGTGGGCGAACGAGCAGTTCATGAGATCCGTGATGGTAGGTACGATTACTGAGGCTACGGTCTTGAGGAACCTGATTGGTGCTGGGTCCAAGGGTGACCCACTTTTCATTTTTGTTAGGGTTCGCTCAACCTCTAGGGGGGTGACCGGTCGGAATGTCGGAAGCGTGGGGCGTCAGTTACTTTCAGTCTGGTCGAGGGGTGTACGGCTTTCCGTGAGGCTGGGGAAACTGGGGGGTGGGAGGGAAACCAGGATGCAGGTGATTTTATCGTTGAAGAAGTTCGCTAGCTCATTACTTCTGTCAACTTTAGGGGTATTGGGGGGGGAAGTGATGGGGACCTTGATCAGCTCCTTAACGATTAAAAAGGATTCTCGGGCTGAATTAGATGCTTCTTGTATCTGCGTATCATAGTATGAGGCTTTGGCTGATTTAATGGCCTCTTTGTAGAGTTTGACCGTAGACTGGTAGGCTTCTTTGTTGGTGTGTTGCCAATTTTTTCTCCAGAGCCGTTTTGCGAAGTATTCTGAGATCTGCGGAATACCATGGTGCTGAGCCAGGTTTGCCGTTTTTGTCTTCCCTATTTCTGAGTGGGAGTACTAAGTCTAGGGAGGCGGTGATCCAGTCCCTGAATCTTCTGTCTGCCGTGGTCGGATCTTCTGCGTGAGCAGGGATGTTTTTTTCAAGGGTCTTAGCCCATTCTTCCGTGGGGAGTCTGGACCAGGTCCTGTCCTTACTAAAGGTGGGGGGTATTCGGTTTTTCCTGAAGGTTCCAGGTAGTTGGAAGGGGACAAGGAAGTGGTCTGTCCAAGGGAGGGGAAGGGCCTCCTTCGCTAGCATCGAGGGAGAGCTGGTAAACACAGGGTCTAATAGATGGCCCTTGATGTGGGTGGCTCCGGAGTTTAATAGGCGGATGTCAAAAGCCGCTAGATCTTGGATCAGATCATTGGCTACCGAGTCTGCCGGATCTTCTAGATGGATGTTCAGGTCCCCAACTATCATAAAGTTTGATAGGGAGTGGGCCTGAGTTGTAACTAGGTCTAGAAGAGAGCAGGCGAAGGGGCCTGGGAGGCCGGGGGGGCGGTAAACAAGAAGTCCTGTTAGAGAAGTGGTTGGGTTGAGTTTAATCGTAAAATGCAGACTTTCTGCGTCGGTAATCTGTGCGTCGTGGGTTTTGCAGTGGAGGTGTTCTCGATGGATGATAGCTACACCGCCACCTCTGCCTAGAGGGCGGGGTAGGGATTGAATACAGTAGCCCCGTGGTGTTGCTAGTACCATGTCTGATTGCGAGTGAGGGCCGAGCCACGTTTCCGTGAGGAAGAGTATATCAATTTCATGATCTTCTATGATGTGGGTAATCTGTGTCGCATGTTTCGGAAGTGAACGACAGTTCAGAGAGGCAAGGTTAAGGGTGGCGGGCTTGATAGGTTTAGTGGGGAGCGTGAGCTGGGCTGGCTTGCATAAGGAGCAGCGAGTGAAAGGTCCATTGAGATCATGGGTGTAATCACAGGAGGGTGGGGGGGGTCTGAGGCTTAGTAGTTCTCTACGTGAGTAGCTTATATTTGGGTAAGATGTTTCAGGCAGGGGTTCTGGCCCTAGGCCCGGTCGTGCGCGGACGGGCGCAGACGGGCTTGCCTTAGGCGCGCCTTCGGCGCGTAAACGGCGCTCCCGCTGCGCTCGTCTGCTGCGCTGGTGAGGGCGGCACATTTGTAGTAATTGTAGAGGGCGTGGCCTCGCAGTGGGCGTGGCTACACCTTTGCCGCGCTGGCGGAGAGGGCGTTTTTTCGAGTCGATCTGGGGGGTCTGGCTGGCGCTTAGAGGCAGCGCTTCAACAGGTGAGCTCGAATAGTTTTAGTGATTAAAATCAGCAAGTGACAATTTTTAAAAAAAAACAGTGCGTGAGCAGATTAGCAAACCTCCGGCTTCCGCCTCAGAGGGAGTTCAGGTTAGTGAAATCGTTGCGCTTTCTAGCGTTTATATACTCGGTTCCTTGGTGGGCGTGGCCTCGCAGTGGGCGTGGCTACACCTTTGCCGCGCTGGCGGAGAGGGCGTTTTTCGAGTCGATCTGGGGGGTCTGGCTGGCGCTTAGAGGCAGCGCTTCAACAGGTGAGCTCGAATAGTTTTAGTGATTAAAATCAGCAAGTGACAATTTTTAAAAATAAACAGTGCGTGAGCAGATTAGCAAACCTCCGGCTTCCGCCTCAGAGGGAGTTCAGGTTAGTGAAATCGTTGCGCTTTCTAGCGTTTATATACTCGGTTCCTTGGTGGGCGTGGCCTCGCAGTGGGCGTGGCTACACCTTTGCCGCGCTGGCGGAGAGGGCGTTTTTCGAGTCGATCTGGGGGGTCTGGCTGGCGCTTGGAGGCAGCGCTTCAACAGGTGAGCTCGAATAGTTTTAGTGATTAAAATCAGCAAGTGACAATTTTTTAAAAAAAAACAGTGCGTGAGCAGATTAGCAAACCTCCGGCTTCCGCCTCAGAGGGAGTTCAGGTTAGTGAAATCGTTGCGCTTTCTAGCGTTTATATACTCGGTTCCTTGGTGGGCGTGGCCTCGCAGTGGGCGTGGCTACACCTTTGCCGCGCTGGCGGAGAGGGCGTTTTTCGAGTCGATCTGGGGGGTCTGGCTGGCGCTTAGAGGCAGCGCTTCAACAGGTGAGCTCGAATAGTTTTAGTGATTAAAATCAGCAAGTGACAATTTTTAAAAATAAACAGTGCGTGAGCAGATTAGCAAACCTCCGGCTTCCGCCTCAGAGGGAGTTCAGGTTAGTGAAATCGTTGCGCTTTCTAGCGTTTATATACTCGGTTCCTTGGTGGGCGTGGCCTCGCAGTGGGCGTGGCTACACCTTTACCGCGCTGGCGGAGAGGGCGTTTTTTGAGTCGATCTGGGGGGTCTGGCTGGCGCTTAGAGGCAGCGCTTCAACAGGTGAGCTCGAATAGTTTGATGCATTAGAACTTAATATCAATTCATTGTTCGAACGTGTAATCAGTACACGTCCCATGTCAATTTATTGTTCGAATGTATAATCAATGCCCATCCCGGATCAATTCATTGTCCGAACATATAATCAGTCTTATCCCATATCAATTCATGTGCTAAAAACTGCATATATATCTCATGATATCAAGGCTGAGCAATCGGGGCACAACAAGGAGTTGAGAGTTTCATTTGTACCGGCGCCATTTTGGGTGAGGTCAGGAAGGTCCAAGTATAGTCAAAATGTCTCCACCAACTCGTGGTTGGACCGGGACCTCTTTCGGCAGTCCAAAAGTTTTCGTTGACGGGTAGCAGAGGGGACTGGCGACATGAACCATCAGTCAAAGTGGGGTGGGAGGCAACAATCTCTCCTACCGGGTCATACTGGTGTTCCACCGGAATTGATCAAGTTGGTAGTCTTGCAGGATTTTGATCATTTCAAGACTGAGGCCGGCACCGGCATGAGCGCGCCGACGTCCCTCGGCTACGTCGTAGTTGTTCCGTGGGTGATCATGGCAGTCATTCCCCATCGGGGGTCGGGGCCCCGTGGCTCTTATAGAATCTTCAAAGTTGAGGAGAACGTTTCTGGATGCAGGACTCATTTTCTAGCTGAACTCAAAAGCGTCATTGTACCGCAAAAGTAAACGAGACCCCCGCTGGGTGAGCGGAGCATCATTGCCTCGCAATAGTGGACGAGACCTTTTGTCGGGTCAATGGAGCGCCGCTGCATCGCAAGAGTGGAGGAACCCTTGTCGGGTGAGTGGAGTGTTGGGGGTGCAGCTGAGGGGCCCCCACCTGGGGGGGTGGGAGAGGCTCGTTCGCGCCACCTCTCCCTCCCAGCGCACCCCACGCTGACACCTGGCGTTGATATCCGTGATGTCCGGACCAGGCGATAAGAGGGGGGGGGGTCGGAGGCAGAGGCAAGACATCCCCCCCCCGTGGCCTGCAGGGCGCCGCTTCAGGACCGAACGGGAGGCCAGACCAGGAGATAGGAGGGGGGGGGGTCGGTGGCATGTGCAAGACATCCCCCCCCAGTGTTGTCGCAGCCATTATTAAAGAAAGAAGAAGATCCCGTCTGCCTTGGCTCCTCTCCTGGTGCACCTTACGCGACGACCCTTTTGTTGGGTGAGTGGAGCGTTGGGAGTGCAGCTGAGGGGCCCCCACCTGGGGGGGTGGGAGAGGCTAATTTGCGCCGCCTCTCCCTCCCAGCGCACCCCATGCCGACACCTGGCGTTGATATCCGTGATGTCCGGACCAGGCGATTAGAGGGGGGGGTCGGAGGCAGAGGCAAGACATCCCCCCCCCATGGCCTGCAGGGCGCCAGAAGAGAATGGGAGGACCAGTACATTCCGGGCCGACCATCCCACGACTTCTCCGGCTGATGGCGGCTAGTCGGGCCCCGCCCTGCACGTGTCGAGGCCTCGTCTTCCGGATGGGCGTAACCGTGGACCTGTTGCACTTCGGGAGTTTCCGGAATGGGGGTAGGTATCTGCTGATTTGTATCTATTTCATGTTGCCGTTATTGGGCGTGGCGGGCGGTGGGACAGACATGCTTGGAGCAGTGGGGGGGTGGCGGAGGTTAGCTACTTCGTGGCTGCCTTAACGTCAAGCTTGGCTTCTCTCACCACTTCCATGTTTCTTATTTCTAGCGAAGTCAAAAACTCATCAGTGGCCTACTGATTTTGTTTGATTTCTTTCCCTTCTTTTTCAAGTGTGTTTCATGCTAAAGTTTCTGTTTAACAGGATACAGTGATTACTTCGTATTTTACATATGTCTACTTTATTAGGGGTACTCTCCGGTTGAGCCAGATGATGTACCTCTAATAAATGGTCCGGGTGGAACTAGTTTCTCAATCAGTGGGGAGTAGATAGGCATGACAGATTACAACGGGGGACAAAGGTCCGCATTACCCACCCTTCACTACTTGCAAAGACTAGACAGAATATTTCTATTCCACGTTATTTGCAAACAGAGAACACCTCGAAAGAACTATTCCTTGAACAATAAATGTCCAGCCAATCAATCAATCAGTGGGGAGAAAAACAGGCATGACGGATTACAACGGGGGAACAAAAGTCCGCATTACCTATCCTTCACTATCTGCAAAGGGAGACAGAATATTCCTATTCTTCTCTGTTTGTAGACAGGGAATATCTCAAAGAGCAATAATCAATAAAAAATTAACAACTTTAAGGTAAATACTCACAATATGACTACTCAACGAAGTTAAAAAGTAACGGATATAGGTACTTAAGAGGTTTTCGGTGACAGGAAATCTACAATATACACTTGTACATATGAGTCTGATACAGGGCAGATCTCTGTATAACTATGGATAATTAGATATTAGGATGGTATACAAAGCTCCCAACCTTCTTACTTTTTCTCTTAAAGGGTTCCAAATTGGGGACAAATATTAGGCTGTGCTCTAGAGGTTGACGGTGTTGCTCCACTGGTACTCGGGCCTTCTCATGAAGCAGAAGGAGCCGCTCTCAATCTCCTTAACTCTTCCCTTGCAAAGTTGACTGGATTCTTAGTCCTTAGGAAACAAATAGGAGAGTAAGGAGTTATGTCCGCGAACATCGGACGGGAAATACTCCTGATTCCCTGGTCAAGGATCAAAAGAACAAAAAGGAGGAGTACTACCCGATGAGGGTATGTGAAGGCTCTTGTCTGAACTCAGGAAGAATTTTTCCTTTGTTAGGAAACCCCTCACTCACCACCTGGTGGTGACTTGCTTCATCATCGGGGCCCACCCAAGTGGCCTAGCGTCACTTGGGTGTGCTTCAACACCTGCAACTGCAGTGGAGCTGGTAGTGAAATGTGGGGTGCAAACAAAAAAGAATGTGAGTGTTAAAAATGTCCTGGTATTCTTTGGTATAGAATTTTAATAAAAAAGATACTGGACAAAATTAAAAAATCAGGTTGAGATGAAAGTGGGGGAGTTACGTTCCACTTATCTCTATTTTATGTGTATGGTCGACATGTTTCTACCGTTAGGGGAAACTCCCCGGTATTCCTCAGGACCAAAAACCCAAGGAAGTGGGTGGTATGTGCCCCCTAAAAGGCACACCCAGTCCTAAATCCTTGGAAAGCCAGAAGAAAAATCAACTTCTGGGACGCACACCTCGAATGGAGGGTGCTTTAAAAACCTGTAGGGAAGGAAAAGAAATGAATAAAATAATTACTATCCTGTTACGTAGTGTAGTGCTAGAGTGCAGGATTCGTGCAATTATTCTGGCTTCCCACAGTGGTGTTTTGCACAGTGCCTTCATCGGAGCTGAGCGTGTCTACATGTGTTTGTGCAAACGTGCTCATAGCTATGGAGATAAAATATATATGGAGTAAGGTCTGATATTGGCCTTAGTGCGTGCTATATAGGAAAGAGACATGCTGGCATCAAACTCAGGGGTGCACTATGCAGGAGTGCTCATATTGTGTACCGCCGTGGATTGAGTAATGTGCCAGCTAGGTAACATTAATTTACTTCTGTCTGACCTGATCACAGTTTGTGGTCGACAAAAAAAGACAAACTGGACTGACATACACACACAACATGAAATGATACACAACTTAAGATATGGCAGATTGATGGAAACAGGGCTTACAGTGCTAAAGCTCAACTAGAGCTGCATCAGGCAGGAGGGGGCGCTACGCGTGTGTGTATGTCAGTCCAGTTTGTCTTTTTTTGTCGACCACAAACTGTGATCAGGTCAGACAGAAGTAAATTAATGTTACCTAGCTGGCACATTACTCAATCCATGTCATGAATGATGTAATATGTGACATCATCAGCAGTGGATTGCGGGTGCGCGATATATAGTTATTGCATCTAACTATATATGCGAATTTCAATGGTTTTGTGCGAGTAAATTAAGGTTTTGTAAATGCTAATCCCTAACTATATATGGTCTATAACCTATGGTTTTTTTAGTGAATATATATATATATATATATATATATATATATATTACCTACTGGCGGTCGCCAGTAGGTATATATAGTTAGGATTTTTTCTCTATGGGACTTTTGAAAATTCTATGCCTAATAACTTTGGCGTTTGTGGACGGAATTGGCTGAAATTTTCAGGAAAATGGCACATTTTGTTTCTGAGCAGCTCCCGGAAATTTGGGGGGGGTTCGTCAAGGGGGGGCCGAGAAAAAAGGGGGGTCCCAAAACGCGTTTTTCCCATGTTATTTTCCATAGGGCGGTTGGACTCACTTTTAGCCCGAACGGCTGAATGGATTTTCACGAAACTTGGCAAAATTGTAGGGACTGTTAGCCCGATGTGCCTTTGCTAGGTCTCAATATATGTGCTTCAGTGGATTTTGAGAAATTAACGTTTAAATCAAGATATATATCTGTAACAGCGCTCCGGGCAGCTATCCGGTTAGCGAACCTTTCGCGTAACGGAACTTTGCGATGAGAAGCTGATTGGCCCTCCGGTGTCTGTCAACATTCTAAACAGTCCGGAGCGGCCGCCATCTTGTCTCTCGGTAGGATCGAGAGACAAGAGGAGGCCCAAACAAAGGGGGAAATTACCATAAGGGGGCATAGTAGATCCTCGTTGACCCCCTAGGTTTTATGTGGAGGTTTTAAAAGGGCCTAGGAGGGTCCAAAAAAAAAATTTTTTTTTTGCGTGGTAAGCGCCAAGTTCGCGAACCGGATAGCTTTCTGGGCAGCGAACTTTATGGATAAAAGAATGAAAGACTTTTCTAATACTGTATGTTAATTGTTTGTTGTTTTTCTTGTTTTTTTTTGTTTTCTTTGTTTATTTTTTTTTTTATTATGATTGTGTTTCATACTTTATTAAATTTTCTAACATTTCATTGTCAGAAATGTCATAATTTATTATAGGGTGTAATTGTTTTTCATTTTGAAGCAAGTTGTCTACTGCTTCAACACATTGTAGAAGTTCGTGGTCTCTACTGTCATCCATAAAGTCATCAAGTTTGTCTTGGCTGCTCTCCTTCAGTTCAATCGAAAATGAAACTTGTTGTTCGCCTTCCATTTTGCCTGAAATTTTGAATAAGAAAATATATATTAGTAGAGATAGGGCACTGTTGGGATTAATTTTAGATAGGCAGTTTTTATCAGTGAATTTATCTTTTGGTAGTGTATAGTATGAGAGTGGAAATAGGACTATAAAAAAGTGTATGTGATTTAACCAAGACAAGCCTTACTCCATTGATAACTATAACAGAGAAGTCTATCTAAATACATTACTACTACAGAGGGATAGTGTATATCTAGCAGAAAAAGTCTACTATATTAAGTCATAGTGCACAATATATTAAATTATAACTTACCTTCACAAAGAAGTTGAAGTTTTTTGAAGCTTTTGAAATAGGAGGTACAACAAGAAGTAGTAGTCAAAATGGCTGTGTTTCCTTCTCTCCCTTTATATATATACAGGTATATAACCAATCAAATGTCAGGTAATAAAAGTAGAAAATGAAAGTAACATTTTCATTGGTTGTCAATTCCAACAATTCAGATGTGTTTTGTGAAGTAATTTACCTCACGGTACTTGGAGAGGTCTACAGGCTAAATGGCTAAATGGAATTTCAATGAAATTTGTGAGAATGGAAGGGATTGTTATGTAGTATGAGCTAATCTATATTTGGTGAGAGTGTCTCTAGTCGTTTTTCTGTAAATTACTTTCCCGCCTTTTTTTAGGACCGCTTTCCGGGAAGCTGCCCGGTTAGCGAACCTTAAGCGTCACGGGAGTCCACCATTTTGTGTTTCGTTCGCATTAAGATACAAGATGGAGGGCAAATAATGTTTAGAATGGGTAGAAGGGGTCATGGTAGACTTATCTTGACCCCCTAGGTTTTCTGAGCGTGGCTGAGGAGGCTTATATGTGCGGAAAAAAAAAGCTTTCGGTTAGCGAACCGGGTAGCGCTCCGGGGAGCGAATTTTGTGGAAAATTAGTGAAAAAAGTTAGAGAAAAATAATAATTGTGAGTGATCAGATGTAGGGTAGCTCTGAGAAGAGCTTTTGGGTTTATGGTACATTTAGGTACTTATAAGTAGGTACCAATGCACAGTCTTAAATTCAGAATGAAAATTCTGTTGCCCTCATCTGAGAAGTGAACTCCATCTCCTCTGTAGATATCTTGCATGTAGTAACGCAAGTTATTGTTGTACAGAGAGCCCATTCCATGGTCTCTCATGTAAGCTGAAACAGATTTGTTTACATGCTTCCTCGCTTTCTCAATTTGTGGACAAAATTGGTTGGACCACCTCCATTTCTGTCTTTGGCATATATTGGAATATACCAAGGCAGTTTGAGGAAAAAGTGCCATTAATTGCTCCAAGGTGTCCTTTAAAAGCATTTCCAGACCTACCCCTGTCAAAGTGCCCAAATCATTACCTCCACAGTGCACTATTAACAGGTCAGGTTTTGGCAAATGCATAAAGGTTTTCACCAATGGAATCAATTGGTGACATTTTAATCCTCTTTGGCCCAACCAGTTAATTTCCACATCTTGTAAATTGAGGTTGTGTAAATTTCTGCTCTCAGCATACCTTTGAGCCCAGTGGATGTAACTATGTCCAACAATCCAGACGTTAAACATGGTGGAAGAAGGTTGTTCTGCAGTCAGATGAAGTGTGGTAATGAAAGGGCAGTTGAAACAGTAGGAGTTTCTAAAGAAAAAAAACTGTGGTTTTACTATGCTAATGATTCATTAGCAGTGATTGGTGCATTTCCATTTCTGAAAACAGAAAGTTAGGGTGCATGGATGTGTTCTTTGAAAAATGTAATTTGAATGGTCAAGGAAGAAACAATTAATGAAAGATTGCACTGGATACGCAGGTGCACTGAGAGTTCAGAGTTCAATTGAAACATTGTTGTGTGAATTTGCAAACATGAGAGGTCTTCCAGGAGGTGGTTGCTATGGAAACAAGGCAGACAGGGCAGAGGGGGGAAGGGTTTTGATTTGAAAAAAGTGAGGGAAGAGGTATGATTGGCTAATATGAGAGATATGTGAAAAGAATATCTGTATTTCTGTGCTTTCAATAGCTGCAGCCTTTGGAGTGCATCCTTTTTCTTCTGCTGAAGACAATTTGGTGTATTTCTGAGACTGTTTTCAAAACTCAAAAAATATTTGCTAAGGTGATAAAAGATTTATTTAATTTAGATAGAGAATAGTATGATTTAAGGAGAAAATGATGAAGAAAGCTGTGTTTTTAAAATGTGGTTTTGTCTCTAGTGATATACTAATAGAATTAGTTTCATAGAGAAATTATAATTGCATATTTGGTGTAACATTCTGGCATGCAGTAACACAAGATATTGTAATACATGGAGGCCATTTCATGGTCTGTTATGTAAGCTGAAACAGATATGTTGCTTTTAAAAACGATTTAAGAAATCAATTACATTTCTGGATATGTACTGCTAGAGCTTCATAGGTTGTTTTGGGCCATATTTATAAGGTATTTGAGTGTCTAAGATGTTGTGTTCGCCTTTTAAAATGTAAAGTGTTCCTCATGGGGCAAGTGTCTTGTAAATACGGTCCCACTTGTGCTTGGCAAATTTAGATTTTGATTATGGGAGTTACCTAGCCATGTTAATAGTGTCCCAAAAATGGTGCTAGGGCATTCCAGAAAACACTTTCATGTGTCTCAAGGACATTTTTAGTCATTTCTTCATGAATGCAGGTATACAATTGATTTATATGCTGCGTTTAAAAACGAATTTTTAAATGAATTAAATTTCAGGATATGTTCTGTTAGAGCTTCATAGGTTGTTTGGGGTCATATTTAGAAGGCATTTTAGTGTCTTTGAAGTTATTTTTCCCTTTTTAAATGGAAAGCGTTCCTCATGGGGCCCTGAGCAGTTCTTAGCCATGTTATTTAATAGGAAGTGGATAACATGGCTAAGAGCATTTGCTGGAAAGTGCATGAATATTGCTGACTTTTCTGCGATGTTATTTTTCCCTTTTTAAATGGAAAGTGTTCCTCTTGGGGCAAGTGTCTTGTAAATACGCTCCCACTTGCGCTTGGCAAATTTAGATTTTGATTATGGGAGTTACGTAGCCATGTTAATAGTGTCCCAAAAATGGTGCTAGGGCATTCCAGAAAACACTTTCATGTGTCTCAAGGACATTTTTAGTCATTTCTCCATGAATGCAGGTATACAATTGATTTATATGCTGTGTTTAAAAACGAATTTTGAAATCAATTACATTTCAGGATATGTACTGTTAGAGCTTCTTAGGTTGTTTGGGGTCATATTTAGAAGGCATTTTAGTGTCTTTGATGTTATTTTTCCCTTTTTAAATGGAAAGCGTTCCTCATGGGGCCCTGAGCAGTTCTTAGCCATGTTATTTAATAGGAAGTGGATAACATGGCTAAGAGCATGTGCTGGAAAATGCATGAATATCGCTGACTTTTCTGCGATATTCATGCATTGCGGCCGTTTTTTTTCACATTTGCAAGCACTTCTTAGCCATGTTATCCAATGGGAGGTGGATAACATGGCTAAGAGCATTTGCTTCAAAGGTTGTTTGGGGTTATACACCATTTTTGGGAAATTAGTAACATGCCTATCTAACTCCCATAATCAAAATCTAAATTTGCCAACCGCAGGTGGGAGCATATTTACAATAAATTTGCACCAGGAAGAACGTAAATAGCATACTAGATACTCAAATGCCTTATAAATATGACCCAAGACATCTTATGAAGCACTAGTAGTGCATATTTCCAGAAATGTATTGGTTTTCATTTAATGATTTACTTCATTGGTAGGCCTTCACATGTTTTTTTATTTTGATATTTTTCAGTGAAAATCTTATCTGCAACCATGTGTTGGCCTCACCTCAAATAAACAAAACAGGTGATGGACTGAATGTGGATCAATGACACACATTTACCCCAGTCTAAAGATCAGGGCCTAAACAAATCTTTAGATAGGCTACATCTTATCGTCATCCTGAATTAATGATTTAAAATATTAGGGAGTGATTTATGAGTGTTGTATGCCTTTTTTGTACCATTGAGTGTCATTTTTGTGATGCAGTGCTGGTGGAAAACATTTGCTATGTTAAATAATTAGTACGGCATTAAGTTTTAGATGACTGTTATTTCAATAAACATCTAAATATATTTTGGGATTTAAAGAAGAATACATTTTACAGCTACAGATGTTAGCTTTTAAAAAACCAATGAAATTCACAGAAAAAACCATAGGTTATAGACCATATATAGTTAGGAATTCGCATTTACAAAACCTTATTTTACTCGCACAAAACCATTGAAATTCCATATATAGTTAGTTGCACTAACTATATATCGCGCACCCGCAATCCACTGCTGATGATGTCACATATTACATCATTCATGACATGGTCAGTGACATCACTGATGACATCACTGATGACATCTCAAATGACATCACTGATGACATCACTGATGACAACATCCAGTGACTGTATGTTTCTGTAAAGTTAAAATATGTCTTACATATTGAAGAATGAGTGGATGTATAAGTGTCTGGATGAAGGATTTAGTAGGTGCATGACTGACTGTATGAGTGAGTGATTAAATGTGTCTCACTGAGTGCATGGGTTAGTGGCTAAACTGTCTTAATTTGTGCATCATTATGTCTGTTGTTCTGTAAACTGTTGCATGTGTTGATAAGTAGCTATATGAGTAACTATATGGGTTATTGATTGGTTGCCCAAGTATTTGTATGGGAGACTGAGTGTGTGTGTGGGTGGCTGGGAGGTGTATGACTCTGTGCATAGATGTGTGAGCAGTTGATTCACTAGATGTATGGTTTCAAAAGTGCATGTGGAAACAGCTGTATGGGCGGTTGACTGTGTGCATGAGTGTATTGGTGAGTGAATGGATATCTCAGTGCTACATGTCAAAGTAAGTACATATGTAAAACACAGTACATGTGAGAGTTGACATATATAAATAACTGTGCATAAGAGCCAGTGAATGTGTGAGTGGCTGTATGGATCATTGTGAACTTGTATCAGGGATTGTATAAGAGAGTAAATATGTGTTAGTATATGTTTGAATAAGTAAAGTTTGTATAACTGTATAGTTGAGGAAATGGAGGTGTGATTGATTCTTTGCATGACTGACTAGGTGTGTGAGTAACTCCATGGATGTGTGACAGTCTGTGAGTGTCTGTTTACACTGATTGTATCTAAGGTTATATTAGAGTCTGAAGAGGTTCATCGTATTATCATATGAATGATATCATCAGTGATGTGATCAGTAATGTCAAATGAGATGTCATCAGTGATATCATCAGTGATGTCATCAGTGATGTCATCAGTGATGTCATTTGAGATGTCATCAGTGATGTCATCAGTGATGTCACTGACCATGTCATGAATGATGTAATATGTGACATCATCAGCAGTGGATTGCGGGTGCGCGATATATAGTTAGTGCAACTAACTATATATGGAATTTCAATGGTTTTGTGCGAGTAAAATAAGGTTTTGTAAATGCGAATTCCTAACTATATATGGTCTATAACCTATGTTTTTTTCTGTGAATATATATATATATATATATATATATATATTCACTGAAAAAAACATCGGTTTCACACCAGTTATAGTTAGGAATTAGCATTTAAAAAACCTATTAAATCCACTGAAAAAACCATAGGTTTCACACCAGTTATAGTTACCTGGAAATTTTACTGACATACAACCATGGAAATTCCCATGTTATAGTTAGTTGGACTCACTATAACTTGCGCGTGTAATGCACTGCTGATGACATCACATATTACTTCACTCATGACATTGTCAGTGACATCACTCTGTGACCAAGGGCGGACGCCCGAAACGCGTCAGATTTGGTAAACTTTCCTTGTCAATAAATCTGCCGAATGAAGATTGGGACTCGCGTGGTTTTTCCTATTTTCTGCCTACCTGGTAGTTATGAGGTGAGAGACTGCTGTTCCTGAATATATATATATATATATATATATATATATATATATATATATATATATATATATATATATATATATATATATATATATATATATATATATATATATATTACGCTCGTCACAATCATGTAAATCCCAAGGAAGAGATGACAGCACTCGGGGGGTACCTTTGATCACGCAGTAGTTTATTCAACTACAAGTTAGCCACAGACGCGTTTCGGCACTTGGCCTTCGTCAGTGTGTGTGTATGCACACATTCAACCGGTACATTTATTGCTCTTAACAAAGAATAAAGGTTACACCTCTCAGTCGACATCGACAGAGGACTAAAACTCCTCCAACTTTCGCAAGCGCCATCTTGTAACGGTACAATGCACATTACATTATTAAATGCCCATGCTCAACGTTATCATACCTACAGATAGGTGAATATGCTCAAGTGGGAGGTGTATAAACAATATTTGTGATATTATTACACTGTTTGATATAGCCGTGGATCGGTGACAGTCCTCTAAAGTAAAGAGAGGTGACCATATTTACAACCTTATGCACAGAATTATATACAATAGAAAATTGAAAGTAAACATATCATACATAGTGTAAAGACTGAGAGGTGCCAAAGAAAACGTGAAAACGTGCCTGTGGTGCATTCAAATCTAGTTACTATTCATGTAATATGTAACATTAGGAATCAAAGAGCCCTTTGAACCTATTAAAATACCTCTTAATAAGAACAGTGTATATATGTAACATAGATCTAGTTCTCTGTATTTTTATACTGGAGGGTCAGTTTCTAAATTCATCTTGGTTAGCCTCCCCTGTAACTATACAGAGACATATTATACATACAGTGATCCACAAAAACTCATCAGAGACAGAATACAATTAGATGCAGTAACAGCAAGGTTGCTATTTGCCTAAATGGAAGACCATTTCTTCCCCACTATTCATCCCTTTTGGCCATTTAGTAGAAAGATCTATAATGTAGCGCGACTCAAGTCTGCGTAGTCGTCGCAGACGATCACCCCCTCTGGCATTATTTCTGATGGTATCAAGACCAAAATATTGAAGCTGGCTGCGGTCCCTGTTATGTTTTTCGGCAAAGTGCCGAGCAACTGGGTACGATTGATCGGCCTTATCAATAGCCCTAAGATATTCTAAAATCCGTAGCTTCAGCATGTTGATTGTGCTCCCTATATAGCGGAGGCCACAGGGGCAAATCAAACAATAAACTGCTAGGGGAGTGCTGCATGTAATGAACTGTTTTATTTGTAGTTTCTTGCCAGTATCTGGATTTTCAACTGAGAGAACCATTTTACTTCCGGCACACGCTTTGCATTTTCCACAAGGGAAAAATCCACTCATGGATTTTAGGGTGTTACTTTTTGGGAGTGGTTTTTCTAAGTGGCTGGTGACCAGATAGTCTCTTAATGATCTGGTTTTGTTAAAGGTTATAAGTGGGTAAACAGGTAGGTCGTCTTTAAGGATGCTATCAGTTTTGAGAATGTGCCAGTTCTTACGCAGCATAGATTCCTGCATTCGGTGCCTGAGGCTTGAGCCGGGCAGTTACATTTCTTTTTACTCCTTGTTGAAAGTGTTTTTAAACTTTTGTATCTTGATTGCACTACCCCCTGTGTCCTCTCCCCCCCTGCACCCAGCGCGCGGATTTAGCGCGACGCTGATTGTCTTTTCCGATTTTGGGTCAAGACATCTTTTAAAATTGCTAAAATATGACCTTATCTTTACTCACCACACCCAGCGCTACCTTCCTCTGAGGGTCCGGCTGATCTTGGGGCTGTTTGACCTATTGTTAGTGCAGAGCTAGTGCGGCAGCCATCTTGGGCAGGGCCTCCTCCCTTGGGCGAGAGGAAAGACTATAAAAATAAACGGCTATGACTCCGCGCAGCGGACGCGTTCAGCGGACGGCCCGTCATCGCGCCGGCGCCAGGACGGGACCAGGGGCTATTCCTTCTGCCCCTGACTTCATAACATACTCCCGCTCTGACTTATTATCTTTACAGACCTCCTCCTGCACCTTGGCTCCAATTTTTAATTGCCAAGATGCTCCTTTAAAATGTCGTGCCTGTGCCCTCACTCTCGATGCCATCCCTTCGGTCACAGACTCCCTGGCCTCTTCCTTCTGGACCACCACCCAGGCCACGCACTCGACCCCCTCTAATATGCCTACATCTATTCCTTCTATGAATTTCATCAGCATAAACTGCCGAACACTGGCAAAACATAAAAGAGATATTTTTGATCTTCTCGAATCGGCAAGTCCTGCCGCCATGTTCCTAACGGAAACATGGCTTAGCAACAGCTCTGGCCCTGACATTGCTATGGCTCTCCCTAACAACTACACCTATTTGGGGAGAAATCGTGTGCTCAAAGAGGGAGGAGGCATAGCGATAATTTTTAAAAGAGAGTTTTCTTGTAAATGGGAGGACTTAGATTTCCCAAACTGCGAGGCTAGCCTCTTTAAACTTTCTCTCACCCCGCATTATACTTTGACTGGGACCCTGATTTATCGCCCCCCGGGCTCGGCCAATACATGGGCTTCTTCCTTTCCCGAGCTTATTGCCCCTCTCATTTTACAATCCACTAACTTTTTAGTAGTAGGTGACTTAAACATTCATTTTAATCTCACATCTTGTCCCATTAGTTTGCGTTTACTTCAGGACTTAGCTGCCCTGGATCTTCACCTACACAATTCCGGCCCCACCCATAAAGCCGGTAATTTATTGGATCCCATTATCTTAAACCTCAACTGTATTACTTACCACTCTTCTTCTCCTGTCACTTGGTCTGAACACTTTATTGTAAACTTCTCAATTAGGATACCAGCTCACAATAATTCCTCTAGCTCCCACCCTTACAAAGCTAGTAGGAATTGGAAACGTTTGGATATAGACAAACTAAATTCCTGCCTCGACAACTCTAAACCAACGTCTCCTATTATCTCTACCAAGGAGGTACCTGTGGTCAATTCCTGGCTAAATACAGCCCTAGATTTGTGTCTTCCCACTCAGAGGAATAAGTCACAGTTCCATCACCCACCAGCTCCCTGGTTTAACGACTGATTGCGTCAGGTAAAATCCCGTTGCAAGAAATTGGAGCGCATATGGCGTTCTGACTATTGCACACTTAAGAAATCAAACTACAAGGCTGCCCTTCGGGCATACCACTCTGCCTGTGACACGGCCAGAGCAAATCATGCGAACAGCATTATACTCAAGGCCCAAAATAGACCTAAGGCTTTGTTTAAGTTAGTAAAAGACCTCGCTGGCATGTCCTCTGCACCAAAAGATCCTTCTCTGGATTCTTCCCAATGCAATGTTCTGGCTGAATTCTTTTTGGACAAAATTGATAAGATCTATGCCATCTTTGACGCCACTCCCAATGCTCCTACTATCCCTGAGCCCCTACTCCCCACCCCCTGCTTCGTTGCTGCTGAAGATGGTATTCATACTACTTCACCAATTCACTCTTGGGAACCGATATCTCTCCCGCTCCTCCAGAAATATCTACAGGAAATAAAATCGGGCTCCCCCCTTGACCCTCTGCCCCCTCAAATAATGGCCACCTTGGACCCAAACCTGCTTCAGATCATTTTAGATATGCTGAATGCCTCATTGGAGGAGGCTACAGTCCCCAGCGAATGGAAACACGCGATGGTGGTTCCATTGCTCAAGAAGGCCAATGCGGATTCTAATAACCCTTCTAACTTTCGTCCTATCTCTCTCCTCTCCTGTTATTCTAAAATTCTTGAAAAACATGTGAATTCTCTTCTCACCTCTTATGTCGAAT
This sequence comes from Lissotriton vulgaris, assembly GCF_964263255.1. Classification (NCBI taxonomy): domain Eukaryota; kingdom Metazoa; phylum Chordata; class Amphibia; order Caudata; family Salamandridae; genus Lissotriton; species Lissotriton vulgaris. The sequence continues at coordinate 396,330 of NW_028248786.1, read as the reverse complement.
CTTCTCACCTCCTTCACTGCTCTCAGTCTGGGTTCAGGGCTGGCTTCTCCACGGAGACTACGCTTCTGGGTGTGTCTGAAACCATCAGGCGACAGGTGGACAATGGGGACACTGTGGCACTCATCTTGCTTGATTTGAGTGCCGCATTTGACACCGTCTCCCATCCCATCCTATTGTCCACCTTGCAATCCGTGGGGATTGATGGTAAAGCCCTGGCTTGGATTGCTAGTTTTCTCTCTAATCGCACTTTTCAGGTCTTTTCCTCTACTTCTGTTTCTTCTATCTACTCTTCCCCTCACGGTGTTCCCCAAGGGTCGATTCTTAGTCCCCTCTTTTTTAATCTCTATGTGAGACCGCTTGCTTTCTTGGCAGAGCAGGCGGGTCTCACAATATATTCTTATGCTGACGACACTCAAATTGCCTACTCACTCTCCACCAAGAATCATTCGCCTACGTCTTCCTTGCAGTCTGGTTTGGAACAGATCGCCAACTGGATGCAGAGACATAAATTAAAGCTCAATGGGGACAAAACGGAGCTGCTCCTATTTGGTCCCAACACATCTCTGTGGGGCCCGCAACATTGGTCTCTGCAGATGGGCCCGGTACCTACCCCCTCAGATTCAGCCCGTAATCTCGGGGTTCTGCTTGACAACCAGTTGTCATTGAAGCAACATGTGGTAAAGGTCTCTGCCACCTGCACCACCATCGTCAGGTGGCTTAGAAAAATCACATGGATGCTTCCAGTGGATACCCTGAGAGCCGTGGTCCAAGCCCTTGTCATCTCACGGATGGACTACGGCAACGTACTACTGCTTGGCGCCTGTAAGGAGGTATTAAAGAAACTTCAGGTGGTTCAGAATATGGCTGTGCACCTGATTTGTAACTTACCTGCTAGGTCTTCGGCCACCTCCCATCTGCACAAATTGCATTGGCTACGAATTGAAAGCCGTATCAAGTTCAAAGCCCTCTGCATTATGCACCGTATTAAAATGGACAAAGCTCCGAAATACCTATCTTCCTTGGTCCAGCATTATGCCCCATCCCGCACTTTAAGATCTTCTACCCAAAACAAGTTTCAGATCCCACGTGTCAAGCGAGCCAAAATGGGTGGACGCTCGTTCGCCTTTTTGGCTCCTTCTTTATGGAACTCCATGCCCCAATTTCTGTGCTCGGAATTATGCTATATGACATTCCGCAAAGGTATTAAGACCTGGCTTTTTAACATGTAACTGCCTTGCCTTCTTCACTGGTTCATCCTCCGTTTGCTCTAGCGCCGGGAAACCTCCGGGTAGCTGTGCGCTCAACAAATGCAATTATAATAATAATAATAGATCTAAGGTCATTAGCTCCAGCAGAAAACGGGGTTATTAGCCTAAACTTCCCTTTACCGTCATCAGGTTTCTCAATGGTGGGTTTAGTTGTGATTAAGGAATCTCTAGGGATAGCCCTTACTTTCCTCAAGGTGTTTTTTAAGAGAGACTCTCCATAACCCCTGGCCTTAAATCGGTTCACACACTCATTAGCTGCCACATCAACGTCCTCTAATCTTGAACAATTCCTACGGAGTCGGAGTAACTCTCCGTACGGAATGCTCTTGATGAGTTGCGGGGGATGACTACTGCTGGCAAAAAGAGTGGAGTTGCCAGCCGTTGTTTTTCTATGTAGAGCTGTGTGAATCTTCTGGTCTTCTGAGAACACTTTCAGGTCCAGATAGTCAGCTGATACCGGACTTACCGTCCCTGAAAAGTGTAAATTGTAGGCATTCTCATTCAATTTGTTAATGAAGGCTTGTGCTGTTACTGATGAGCCTCGCCAGACAATAAACAGGTCGTCAATGTACCTGAACCAACCCTCCGTCTTTCCTTCCACTCCGTCTACCATACAGCTCCTGGCTACCTGCTCCTCCCACCAGCCAGCGAAGAGATTTGCGTAGCTGGGAGCGAAGCAGGTACCCATCGCCGTCCCAGACACCTGTCTGAACAATTGGTCCTCGAATAAAAATATATTATTGTTCAAACAAAATTCGATGAACTCGAGGATCATAGTGTTATGAGTGGTATATATATATATATATATATATTCACTGAAAAAACCATAGGTTTCAGGCCTTATATAGTTAGGAAATAGCATTTAAAAAACCCATTGAAATTGCTCCTATATAGTTAGTTGTACTAACTATATTTCGCGCACCCGCAATCCACTGCTGATGATGTCACATATTACATCATTCATGACATGGTCAGTGACATCACTGATGACATCTCAAATGACATCAATGTCCAGTGAATGTGGTTTGCTTCGTTATTTAAATATGCATTATACATATAGCAATTTGCATTGAAGTATGAGTGGATATATAAAAATAAATATTTGGATGGAGGACTTTAACAATTTATAGGGTCTCACTAAATATAGTGGATAGTGACTAAACTGTGTGAATATCTGTATCACTTTGTCAGTTGTTGTGTAAACTGGTTCTCCAGTTGGTTACTAGCTATGTGAAAGTCTATATTAGTTATTGATTAGTTAACTGAGTATTTGTATGGGAGAGTGAATGTGTGTGTGGTTCGGTGGAGGGTGTGTGACTGCCCAAAGATGTGTGAATAGTTGATTCAGTAGATAAACTACAAAAATAAAAGGCAGTGTATGTGTCAATTGTTGTATAAAAATAAGTATACATAATACTCAATGATTGTGTGTGTGACTGTATGGATAACTGTATACTTGTAATAATGATTTTATTCTACACTAAATTTGACTTACTATCTAAATAAATAGATGAAGTGGTGTTTGTATAAGTGTGTAGCTAAGTAAGTATGTAAGTATGATCCATTGGTTGCATAAGTGAGTAGGATAACTTCATATGTGAATAGGTTGTGTTTTGGTGTGTAATGTCGATATATAGGTGTATAAGTATTTTTGATAGTGTTCTATTGATCATTGACAGCATATATGAGTGAATCTACAGGTAAGTGATTAGATGTGTGTATACATCTAGGAATCAATGAGTGGGTTTTTAGATACTTGTATTGCTGTGTCAATGGATTCAAATATGATACCCTGTATTTTACAAAGAGTGATGAAAGATTTTACTAGTGTATGAAAAGGTGTATGTGATTGTCACGTGGATGATGTCATCAGTGATGTCATCAGCTAAATAAAATTTGTTGAGGCCCACTAGCACGTTATTTTTAATCACTCACACCCACTCTATCACTATCTCACTCACACCACACATAGTCTTTCACAACAAAGTGCACCAGCGTAGTTCGCTAGTCGTAGCACGCCCCTTTTCGTAGAGAACTGGGATGGCCCCAATGATGAAGCATGTCACCGTGGGGAAACGGTGCTTCGGAAAAAACAGACAGGTCCACCACCCACTGTGCCAGAAACTTCAGACTCAGAAGTCATACTGGATGAGGACTCGCTCGAGGAGGGGCCGGGGGCTCCCACTTCCTCACATTTTTACGAGGAGTTCAAAGTCATGAGGAAACAACAACTGGAGGGCGGCAGAGGCAAACCACCAGAAAGAAGATTGGGACGAGGAAGACGAGGAGGGGAGGCGGGGGCCAGAAACGTACAGGCTCACCACCAATGACCCACAGCAAAAAGACCTACAACAAGAGAACCTAAATTTGATAGACAATCTCACCATCGTCAATCTAACGCCTAAAATTCTCACTAAAGAAGAAGAAACTGTTTTGAAATTAGGTTTGTCTTTCTGTCCGCAAAAGAAGTTTGAGTTTGCACAAACGCGAATAGATCTATTCAAATTTGTAAGAAAGCTTAAGCTACATACATTTTTCAAATCTAGACCTGCTCCAGTTAAACCTATCAGAAGAACACAGCAAGAAACATCGGAAGGGTTATCTTGCAAGGATTTAGGTGGACTAATAGCCATGGAAGAACTTAGAGCAGAGATCACTGAAGGTGATCACCATGACATAACTAACACACAAATGGTAACAAATATGGGGGAAACATCCTTTACAACGCAACTTTTACCACGCAGTGCTTTTACATCGCAACTTTTACAACGCAAACCATTACAACGCATGGCGCTGGGGGGCGCTCTAGGATAGGGAATAGATTTAATGTACTATCCATGACCTTCCCTACTATCCACGGGGACTGGAGTTGGAATAGTAAATTAAACTATTCACTATCCAGCACCCCTCAACACTATGCGTTGTAAAACTTGCAATGTAAAAGCATGCGTGGTAAAAGCAGGCGTTGTGATGTCATACATCCCAAATATGGATATACAACTTAAAGGAGGAATGAGCTCTTTCAAACCTATATCGGGATTTTTGCCTCCCACCATGACAGATGCCATTGATACTTTTTCAGAAGCGGTAATCAAAGACCTTAATAGACTGAGACATGATGTACAATACCAGAAAAAATCAAACAATTTCTTGAAACAACAACAGATGGCCTTTCACAAACTTTGTGACGACTCTTCCCTTCTATGCAAACCTTCTGACAAGGGAGGAAATATTGTGCTAATGACTAAAACATATTATGAAATGGAGGCTTTGCGACAACTAAATGACAGTAATTGTTACTTAAAAATCACCAGCACTGATTATCAGCAAAGCATCAAAGAGTTTCATGAGATGATTACGAAGTAGTATGAAAAAGACATGTTGAGCAGTGATGAACTTTTGTTCCTGCGTTGCCTAAACCCTATCACTCCTACATTCTATCACCTTCCCAAGGTGCATAAAAACAATCTCAAACCTCCTGGACGACCAATTGTGGCCTCATTAGGAAGTCTAACTGAACATCTTTCCATGTATATTGATTCCTTTTTGTTTCCATTTGTCATGTCTCTAAAATCCTATCTTAAGGATACCACTCATTTTTTTAATCTAATGGGTAATTTTGAATGGCAAGAAGGTTACTGTATGATGGTGATGGATATCACTTGTCTGTATACCAGTATTGCACATACAGACGGTTTGAGGGCTGTCCAAAGTTTTTTACAGACTAGAACAATTGAATATTACGAACATAACAAGATGCTGGTTGAGTTCTTAACATTCAGTCTGTATAATAACACATTTGTGTTCAATGGACAGTTATACAGACAACTTTTGGGTGTTGCAATGGGTTCCTGCTCCTCCCCCAGCTACGCGAATCTGTGCGTGGGCTGGTGGGAGGAGCAGATAGCATGGGACAACACCAATACCATATGGAACAATAAGATCAAAGCATGGCATAGATATATTGATGATCTTTTTATTATCTTTAAGGGATCTAAAGCTGAGGCCAATTCATACGTCGATGTCTTAAACAGTAACAACGTAAACTTGAGATTTAGTGGCGAGATCAGTGAATCAAGTGTTAACTTTTTGGACTTAACTGTGTACATTGAAGGGGGCAGAGTGCAAACCAAATTGTTTCGGAAAAGTACTGCTGGCAACTGTACGTTTCATGCGAGCAGTAATCATTCTAAAAAACTCAATAAAAGCATTCCATATGGGGAGCTTTTAAGACTAAAAAGGAACAACTCCACAGAAATTGAATTTCTAAAATCTGAGAATCTAAGTATGGATCGCTTTAGAGTTCGTGGATATAGAGAGGAAGTATTAGTACAAGCTTTGAATAAAGTAAAGAAACGACCCAGGTCAGAATTGTTGATACCTAAACAAAAAGAGGTTAAAGACAAAGGGACTTTTAGACTCATCACTACCTTTTCGGAGAATTCAGAACAAGTGAGGAAAATACTCCGCAAAAGCTGGAATATTTTACTCACTGACAATGTAATTAAAGATGATTTACCATCTAATCCCTTAATCACATTTCGAAAGGCTAGAGCTTTGAGAAATGATTTGGTACATAGACATCATATGACAAAAACCAATATCTCCAACAAAATACCTTTGAAAGGTTTCTATCCCTGTGGCCATTGTAAAGCCTGTAAAATTAGTAAAAGAACAACTACATATACCATCCCAGGCCTTAAACTTCCTACAAATATCACTAAATTTCTGACTTGCACAACACCATTTGCAATCTATTGCTTGGTGTGTCCCTGTGGATTGAGATACGTCGGGAGCACGATTAACACAGTAAAATTACGTATATTGGAGCATATGCGTGCTATTAATAACACTGATGAATCCTACCCTGTAGCCAGACATTTTAATAAACTGCATGGGCACAATAGGGATCTATTGGCCTACTTTTGTACGGATAGCGTACCACCCCTCCCTAGAGGAGGAGACCGTCTGCAGAAACTACGACGGTTAGAGTCACGCTATATCATTGATTTACAGTGTTAAAGTCCACTTGGTCTGAATACACATGAGGAATTAGCAGTACATTTGGGATACTAGAATGTATGTAGGATGTTTGTAGTCTAACTTTGGTTTAATCAACTGAGAATTGAATTACCGCTTGTCCATATGTTAGATTGATTTGGTTTCTGATGTATATATTTTTTCGAAATGTAAATACTTTATATGAATTCGTGCTTGATGAACTGAAATATTAGATACTGCATTGTTTACAACGAGATGTGTACTTACCAAGACATGCCCATCAGTGGGCGAGATTAATTATGTTCATATTTATGCCAATCCAGGGCTATAAAGTGGTTACCTAAAAAAGGCAACAGTAGGGTATTATACCTCTACGATCATAATATTGAAGACCGTGATTTTCGATTGTATATACTTTCTTTTTTCACGTTATAATTGCACTTTTAAAGATGGCGACTAAACTTGCCAATGCACAGTCTTCTTTCTATGTTGATGGTAAATCGCACCGCAACTGTATCAATGCTCTTTAAAAATAATGGCGGCGCATTCTGTGTTGCAATTGACGAAGGCTAAGCGCCGAAACGCGTCTTGATTTATATATATATATATATATATATTCACTGACAAAACCATAGGTTTCACACCAGTTATAGTTAGGTGGACATTTTACTGACATAAAACCAATGAAATTCCCACGTTATAGTTAGTTGGACTCACTATAACTTGCGCGTGTAATGCACTGCTGATGACATCACATATTACATCACTCATGACATGGTCAGTGACATCACTCATGACATCACTGATGACACCATCCAGTGAATGTGTGTGTTTCTGAAAAATAAATATGTTTTATATATGTATATGTAAAGGTCGATGGAAGAATAAATGTTTAAATAAGTGTCTAAATGGATGATTTTTTAAAAAAAAATGATTGGTTAACTAGCATATTAGGTGTATCTTAGTGAATACATATATTAGCGAGTAATGTTTAAATATTTAAATATATGTATCAGTGTTTCATTTCATTTCATTTCATTTTCCAATCTTTATTTCGACCATTTGGTCATAAAAGATGCACATACAATAAAATCACATGAGTTCTGTCAGATTTGTTAAAACATCAATACATGATTTTAAGAACAACACAGACAATAAAAACAGTTATTAAGAATTGAAGTGATTCCAAAGTCTACCCAGCATTTTTTAAAAGATGAATACGCGTATACCAAACATTCGTAAAGAATTTGGAAAGTGCAAAAACGGTTGGGCCAGAAACATCGGATTTTAAAATCCTGTACATAGGTGTATATTCCCTGCCACCCAAATTCTTAATCAAGGGAAGCAGCCAATGCTTTCTGGCTGCCTTGTAGGCTGGGCAGAAAAAGATCACATGCAAATCATTTTCCTCTTTATCAACGCAAAGAGGACAGTATTTTATTTATTTATTTATTCTTATTCTGTCATTTTGGATACAAGACGGATAGATTGAAGGAATTAATTCTGCGTTTATATTAAGTTTCAAACAGAGATGATGTGGTTTTAAAGAAAACAGATTTTATGTGAAATTATCCTAATGTTTTGTATGTAAAAATGTCTTTTGTAAACTAAAAAAGTAAGAGTATATATATGCAAAAAAGATAAAATAGAAAAAAAGGAAAAACTAGAAACATAACTACAAAGAAGAAATATTAAATATACATAAAGAATAAATAACATCTATCAGATCTCTATGGGTGGAAAATGAGTTATTATAAAATACATGTCTAAGTTACTCATGAATTACCAGTACACATAACCCGGTGTGCACATTTCATTTTCCAAAAAATACGTTACCTTGCTAGGGTTTATCCTATAAGGCAGGGGCCCCATTTTTCCTACAAAGGCAAATGTGGAGCATACTCTCTTCTTAACCTATTGTATTCTTTAACACAATCTAGATCTGCACAAATCTTTGTCTCATCACACACAATCAAGTACAATCCTGATAAAGTTCTGACTCGGGATAATGCCACATATGCCATACCCTCTTTAAACACAGATATTCCAATGTTCACTAAAGCATTATCTACACTTAAACCTTGAGATTTATGAATTGTTACTGCTTATGCCAAACAAACTGTTTTCGGCGAACATATAAATCTTTTACAAGTAAAAATCTAGCAGAACAACAACTGATTTGTTGTACTTGCTCAATACCATCAAATTTTATTTTTAAAAATTCAATTCCATCTCTATTTCTATAATTCACAAAATCAACAACATAACCCATTACTCCATTTACCAGACCTCTTTCAACATTTAAATTCCTTCTCAAAATGATACGACAATTAAAACACACATTCAGAGTCTTTTCAAAACCAGCTGTTTTAGAAATACTTTTCTCTAATGAATCCAATTTGGTTTTCAAATTTTCGGACAAAACAATTGTTGCACCCATATGCTCTATTTTATCTATTGCTTCCAGTTTCACAATCTCTTCATTTTCTAACTCTAACATTTTGTTGTTGAAGATGGAACATTCTTGCAGAGTTGGCATCAAACATATACCAGATTTCTTCTAAGTAATTTTTTTAAAAATATTCTCTGGAAGAATGTTTTCATTTGGATACAAATTTGAAATTAATCGAGCATGTAAAGCTTCTTTCCCAAGCTCACTTAGTTCTTGTAGAATATTTTTATAATCTTCATCCTTTGCATGTCGCATATTTTGAAGCAGTTCAGCATATTTAAAATGTAACTTTATATTAACGTTTCCAATGCTTCCAAGGCACTTCCTGGTATCTTCATGCGTAAGCATTTTAAACACTGGTTGTCCTTTTACTGGAGTCAACTGCAATAGATCTCCAAAAACAATAATGTGTTTTCCTCCAAATAACACATCATAGTCTGTTCTAAGAATTTCTTGCATTCTCAAATTCACAAATGCAAGCATTAGATTTGAGACCATGCTTACTTCATCAATGATAAGAAGTTTCATTTTCTTCAAGACTCTTGAAACTTCAGAACACGCATCTCCAGATAACTTGTTGTAATGCAATTTATTATCATGCTCAACTGGCAGCATCAGTAAACGATGTAGAGTAATCCCTTTAATGTTATATGCTGCCAGTCCAGTTGGAGCAGTTACAACACAAGACAGCGGTGAATCAGTCCTTTTCTGCAGATAACTTGCAATGGCTTTAATCAGAAAACTTTTTCCTGTCCCCGCTTCTCCACTTACGTTCAGTCGGACAGGCTCAAATGATGTACATGAGCACTCTTTTTTCTCATGTCTGAATCCATGTTCAATCAGTTCTGTGACTTCATCATATATCTTTTTCTGCTCAACGTTTAGTTGCTTTACCAAATCTTCTAAGTTAACTCCATCCTCTTGAGCTTGTTCCATAGCTCTTTCCACCTCATCCATGGGAGTTACAGCTTCATTTTGAATAATAAGTCCTCCTAGTGGATCCTGACTCAATGAAGTAGAACTCTGACTGTCTTGAGAACTGTCTCTAGCAATCTCTTCAGCAATTGTAGTTTCTTGCTCTATTTCTTCGTTCAACATTTGCAGATAATTTAGAAAAATAGGACATTCTATGGTATCATCAGTTGCATTAAAAGAGTCTTCATAACAGAGAAAATCTCCAAGTAATTCCTCTTCTGTACGCCATGGCTTAAAGAGTTGCAAAAGAGCTAAATAGTAAAATTATCTTTTGTATGGAGCTTCACAACTCAATTTTCGATGATTAATCAAATAGCATTTTTTCTGCTTCACTAGACATCCTTCATAGCCAATGACTGCATATTTTCCATTTTTGATATCTTCTGTGATGATCCTCTTATAACTGTAGTTTTGCAGAACTTCATACAACCAAGTGTTCTCAAGGTGAGTACTTCTATTTGGATAGTATGTATCCAACATATTTGTCTTCAAAATATCTGTACTGTTTGGTTCTTTCTCTGCCAAATATTCACTTTCTTGTACAGATTTCAAATCTCGGTTTCGTGTTGCAGCAAGACCTAGACTCACCCAAATGATTGTTCTTGATTTGGCATAGAGACTTGCTGATGATAACCGATCAGAACAATCATATGCTCAAATGTCTCGATGCGACAACATCTTCAGACTGAAACCTTATAATTTCTTGCTTAGACTCTTTTCATGTGAAATGTCCTCCCACATTTCCTTCAGTTCTGTCTTTTCTTTTTTGTGTGATGTAAGATGTCACATATCGAGCCACAGCAATAGAGTTGTCAGCAACGAACTGAATATCCATGTTAGCATTCCACATGGACAAAATCACTGGGTTGTAATCGTTGATGTACTTGTACTCTTCGTTTCTTTTTAAATTGTATGTATTTTTGGGAGATTTCCTCGTCACAGTATGTCATAGAGATGACATCAAATTATTTACTCTTCCCTTAGAAATCACTGGTCATGGAAACGCAAAACGACATTTCGTGTAGTACTTTTCCTTGTTTTTAAATTTTCGACGACAGTACTTTCCACAACGATGAGATTGAAAACGTAAAACTTGTTGCCTTAAACTGTTTTCCTCAGTAGTTTTTGGAACAGCACATGTTGAATACTCTTCAATGAAACTCATTACTGTTTCATCCGAATCTGATCCAAATTCGGGTGCATCTTTAATCCATAACAACATATGTATATGAGGAGCACCTGTCGCTTGATATTCCTTCCTCCAGAAGAAATCCAAAACCTCTCCAAGGGGAGGATTTTTTTTGTTGGTAATAAAAGACATCATAGCTTCAAATCTATGATTAAAATATCTGCAAACATTCACTGGATCCAAAGAACACAGTTCTCCAGATGTTTTCAATTCTATATTTTGTATGTCTCCATTTGCCTCTCATAGAAATTGAAGTAAGTCGTCCCATGCATACTCAGCACAGCTAAGAGTGAGGAACCATGTAGGAGTTCCTAAGTTTCTTAGCATACATTTCAATTCCCCATGACGATGAAACCAATACTCATTGGTTCCACGCTGACATGCCATGAGATTGATTAGCTGAGATTCCAAAATACTATCTTGCAGATTGACTTTCTCCATAAAGTCCCTTGCAGAAAATTTTTGCAGATGAGCTCCACTTTTCAATATATGATTAACTGCATAAGAAAGACCAGACAAATCACTTTCATACAGTAGATGAAACAAACACGGAATGCATTGCCGAAACCTTGAATCTTTAGCATATAATCTAAAAGTCCGGTATTCAGCTGCAGGAATTTGAACTGGTCGATCATCATATTGTCCACCTCGACCTGTTGGAAATAACTGTGGAAAACAACGAGCTTCCAAACTTTCTTCCCATACACTAATGGGACTTCCTTTTGCTGCTTTCATTTGAAACAAGTCAATTGCATTCTCCATTACTTCTTTGGAATGCAAAGGATGAACAGTATAATGTTCATATATTTCTTCACTTCTAGACACATCAACTTTTTCAATTTGGCAAACTGAACAATCACTGTCTTCTTCTGTAGCTGTTTCCTCTGCTCCAACACTTACATCTTTATACTACTCATTGTTTTTGATCAAATACAACGTTGCCTTTTTGACTTTCCTAACATCCACTAAATCTTGCCAGATTTTCTTACTCTTTGTCGGAACCCCATTAACTAGAATAACTAGAGGATCCTCTTCTACTCTTTCTACACCAATTGTATAAATATTTTTCTTGACATGTAGAGGCAAATAAACAACTCTTCCCTTTAAACCTCTTTGTAAATCTGTAGGAGGTAATTTCCCTATCTTAGTCTCCATGCGAACAATAGCTTGAAAAGGATGGACACATTGAATCAAAATTGATTCATAAGTATTTAAATCCATCAATTCAGATGGAATATCTATCAACTGAAGATTATTATGAACTGCTCTAGCAGGCATTCTATTTTCATTTAATTTTTTCAAACAATAATTACAAATACGCTGATCAAAACTCATATCAAAAGAATTCTCCACCAACAAATAACTTACAAAATCCTTCCATTCACTATTATTTTCCAATTCACATTTTGCATATAAATCAACTAACCTAGTCTGAATCTTATAATGAGTCCGTCGACAACACACACAAGTTAAATTAGGCCTTTCACTTGATTTCACCTTAAACTTGGTAATTTCCTCGTCAAACTTTTCTGTACTTGAAATCTGTCCATTGTCTTCCACATTTCCATCCATTACTATATCCATTTCTACACTGTCCTCTTTGTTCCCAAAATAACAAAACTCAATTTCTTCACAAATAATCTTCAGATCCACTTCAGATCCATGCAAAAGAGCACTGTTTAACTGTTTAATCTTAAGTGCTGGACTTTTTGCATAATACAACCTTCTCACTAATTTCCTCACCTTATTATGATGCACTGCTAACATCCTAAAATGATGAAAAACACTCTGACATACTTTTCTAGAAAGACAAGCCAGTGAATGCCCATGCAAATCTGTGCTTTCTCTCACTCTGCAAGGATCTAAGTCTTGTAAGATCTTCATTTTTTGTTTTAGACTTTTCTTACTATATGTACGTAAGAAATTTCAAAGCAAATCGATCGAATCCTGTCGCACACTACAAAGACTACTGCACGTCCATGTGTACACTGCACCCTTAGTACGTCTCCCTAAAACTTCATCACTTAACACCTCTTCTGCATCTCTAGACACAAGTTTCTCTTTTTCCATCACACAACCATCTTTCACCTCATATGCTCGACCACTGGTGTCAACTGCATGCACCAAATCATTTTCCTGAAAGTAACTCTCCTCATTGAAAAATGGCTCAGAACTTGAACTATGCATCCATTCGCCAGAAAATACTTCACAAAAATGAGTTCGATTAATAATTCTTTTCCATCTACTGTTCGATTTGAAAACATCAATTGCCTTATTAAGTATCCTAATTCTATTGATTACTAAAATAAATATTTTTTTCCTAACTTCAAAAGCCTGATCAACAATCTTCTCTACACTTTTCTTTTTCTTATAAAAAGCAGTTCTCTGTTTACCTTTCTTATCATTTTTTAGCAAATTTAAAACTACCCTATTATGAAACATTCGCCTACGAATGTCCCTAAATTGATTTACCCTTCTATTGCTATCCATTCTCTTCTCTCCTAATCCAGACATTTTTTGTGGGCCTCTCCTTCCTTTTTAGATTTGCTGTCTCCTTCTGAATATTCACATTACAAATATCATTACTTTTTGTACGACATATGTTGCGAAGAAAAGACTTAATTGTCTTACCAGGAGCTTTTCTGGTGTTTTTTGAAGTAGTTGTTGTAGAGGATTCCATAAATTCTGTTGCTGATGTTCTCCTTTTACGTATGGTATTTTTGATACTTCTTTGCCTTGAAGGCATTTTTGCTTGCTTTTAAAAAGTTGATTTGAATCTGTTGTTCTGAAAAAAAAATCATTAAAGACCACTATTAGCAAACAACAAAGTAATGACAAAAAGCAAACGATATAAACAATAAATTGCAACATATTTAAGTTTATACAACAGCAACTCAGGGCCTTATTTATGAAGGCCTTACGCCACCACTGCGTCACTTTCATCCCATGTTAAAAGAGACACACCGGTGCCACAAAGCAATCATAAATAAGACCCAAATATAAATACCATTGATTTGCACCAAAAATCGTTTTTTGATTAACATTAAAAAAACACAGGGCAGAACCGATGAACAAGCACAGAATTTCACTTTTGAAACATCACTGTTTCCCAAACTACAAATCCTCTACCTTGCAAATGTTGATATCAAGCATTATCAAAAAGCAGAACACAAACCAAGAACAAAGAAACTCAGGGCCTTATTTATGAAAGACTTGTGTCACCAGTGCGTCACTTTCATCCCAAGTTAAAAGAGACGCACCGGTGCCACAAAGCAATCATAAATAAGACCCAAATATAAATATCATTGATTTGCACCAAAAATCGTTTTTTGATTAACATTAAAAAAACACAGGGCAGAACCTATGTACAAGCACAGAATTTCACTTTTGAAACATCACTGTTTCCCAAAATACAAATCCTCTACCTTGCAAATGTTAATATCAAGCATTATCGAAAAGCAGAACACAAACCAAGAACAAAGAAACTCATGGCATTATTTATGAAAGACTTGTGCAACCAGTGCGTCACTTTCATCCCATGTTAAAAGAGACGCACCGGTGCCACAAAGCAATCATAAATAAGACCCAAATATAAATACCATTGATTTGCACCAAAAATGTTTTTTTGATTACCATTTAAAAAACACAGGGCACAACCTATGTACAAGCACAGAATTTCACTTTTGAAACATCACTGTTTCCCAAAATACAAATCCTTTACCTTGCAAATGTTGATATCGAGCATTATCAAAAAGCAGAACACAAAGCAAGAACAAAGAAACTCAGGGCCTTATTTATGAAAGCCTTGTGCCACCAGTGCATCACTTTCATCCCATGTTAAAAGAGACGCACCGGTGCCACAAAGCAATCATAAATAAGACCCATATATAAATACCATTGATTTGCACCAAAAATCGTTTTTTGATTAACATTTAAAAAACACAGGGCAGAACATATGTACAAGCACAGAATTTCACTTTTGAAAAATCACTGTTTCCAAAATGCAAATCCTCTACCTTGCAAATGTTGATATCAAGCATTATCAAAAAGCAGAACACAAACAAAGAACAAAGAAACTCAGGGCCTTATTTATGAAGGCCTTGTGCCACCAGTGCGTCACTTTCAACCCATGTTAAAAGAGACGCACCGGTGCCACAAAGCAATCATAAATAAGACCCAAATATAAATACCATTGATTTGCACCAAAAATCGTTTTTTGATTAACATTTAAAAACACAGGGCAGAACCTATGTACAAGCACAGAATTTCACCTTTGAAACATCACTGTTTCCCAAAATACAAATCCTCTACCTTGCAAATGTTGATATCAAGCATTATCAAAAAGCAGAACACAAACCAAGAACAAAGAAACTCAGGGCCTTATTTATGAAAAACTTGTGCCACAAGTGCGTCACTTTCATCCCATGTTAAAAGAGACGCACCGGTGCCACAAAGGAATCATAAATAAGACCCAAATATAAATACCATTGATTTGCACCAAAAATCGTTTTTTGATTAACATTTAAAAAACACAGGGCAGAACCTATGTACAAGCACAGAATTTCACCTTTGAAACATCACTGTTTCCCAAAATACAAATCCTCTACCTTGCAAATGTTGATATCAAGCATTATCAAAAAGCAGAACACAAACCAAGAACAAAGAAACTCAGGGCCTTATTTATGAAAAACTTGTGCCACCAGTGCGTCACTTTCATCCCATGTTAAAAGAGACGCACCGGTGCCACAAAGGAATCATAAATAAGACCCAAATATAAATACCATTGATTTGCACCAAAAATCCTTTTTTGATTAACATTTAAAAAACACAGGGCAGAACCTATGTACAAGCACAGAATTTCACTTTTGAAACATCACTGTTTCCCAAAATACAAATCCTCTACCTTGCAAATGTTGATATCAAGCATTATCAAAAAGCAGAACACAAACCAAGAACAAAGAAACTCAGGGCCTTATTTATGAAAGCCTTGTGCCACCAGTGCGTCACTTTCATCCCATGTTAAAAGAGACGCACCGGTGCCACAAAGGAATCATAAATAGGACCAAAATATAAATACCATTGATTCGCACCAAAAATCGTTTTTTGATTAACATTTAAAAAACACAGGGCAGAACCTATGTACAAGCACAGAATTTCACTTTTGAAACATCACTGTTTCCCAAAATACAAATCCTCTACCTTTCAAATGTTGATATCAAGCATTATCAAAAAGCAGAACACAAAGCAAGAACAAAGAAACTCAGGGCCTTATTTATGAAAGCCTTGCACCACCAGTGCGTCACTTTCTTCCCATGTTAAAAGTGACATACTAGCGCCACAAGACAATCATAAATAACAGCCAAATGTAAATTCCATTGATTTGCCCCCAAAATCGTTTTTTGGTTAACATTTAAAAAACACAGGGCAGAACCTATGTACAAGCACAGAATTTCACTTTTAAAACATCACTGTTTCCCAAAATACAAATCCTCTACCTTGCAAATGTTGATATCAAGCATTATCAAAAAGCAGAACACAAACCAAGAACAAAGAAAGCCTTGTGCCACCAGTGCGTCACTTTCATCCTATGTTAAAAGAGACGCACCGGTGCCACAAGCAATCATAAATAAGACCCAAATATAAATACCATTGATTTGCACCAAAAATCGTTTTTTGATTAACATTTAAAAAACACAGGGCAGAACCTATGTACAAGCACAGAATTTCACTTTTGAAACATCACTGTTTCCCAAAATACAAATCTTCTACCTTGCAAATGTTGATATCAAGCATTATCAAAAAGCAGAACACAAACCAAGAACAAAGAAAGCCTTGTGCCACCAGTGCGTCACTTTCATCCCATGTTAAAAGAGACGCACCGGTGCCACAAAGGAATCATAAATAAGACCCAAATATAAATACCATTGATTTGCACCAAAAATCGTTTTTTGATTAACATTTAAAAAACACAGGGCACAACCTATGTACAAGCACAGAATTTCACTTTTGAAACATCACTGTTTCCCAAAATACAAATCCTCTACCTTGCAAATGTTGATATCAAGCATTATCAAAAAGCAGAACACAAACCAAGAACAAAGAAAGCCTTGTGCCACCAGTGCGTCACTTTCATCCCATGTTAAAAGAGACGCACCGGTGCCACAAAGCAATCATAAATAAGACCCAAATATAAATACCATTGATTTGCACCAAAAATCGTTTTTTGATTAACATTTAAAAAAAACAGGGCAGAACCTATGTACAAGCACAGAATTTCACTTTTGAAACATCACTGTTTGCCAAAATACAAATCCTCTACCTTGCAAATGTTGATATCAAGCATTATCAAAAAGCAGAACACAAACCAAGAACAAAGAAAGCCTTGTGCCACCAGTGCGTCACTTTCATCCCAAGTTAAAAGAGACGCACCGGTGCCACAAAGCAATCATAAATAAGACCCAAATATAAATATCATTGATTTGCACCAAAAATCGTTTTTTGATTAACATTAAAAAAACACAGGGCAGAACCTATGTACAAGCACAGAATTTCACTTTTGAAACATCACTGTTTCCCAAAATACAAATCCTCTACCTTGCAAATGTTAATATCAAGCATTATCGAAAAGCAGAACACAAACCAAGAACAAAGAAACTCATGGCATTATTTATGAAAGACTTGTGCAACCAGTGCGTCACTTTCATCCCATGTTAAAAGAGACGCACCGGTGCCACAAAGCAATCATAAATAAGACCCAAATATAAATACCATTGATTTGCACCAAAAATGTTTTTTTGATTACCATTTAAAAAACACAGGGCACAACCTATGTACAAGCACAGAATTTCACTTTTGAAACATCACTGTTTCCCAAAATACAAATCCTTTACCTTGCAAATGTTGATATCGAGCATTATCAAAAAGCAGAACACAAAGCAAGAACAAAGAAACTCAGGGCCTTATTTATGAAAGCCTTGTGCCACCAGTGCATCACTTTCATCCCATGTTAAAAGAGACGCACCGGTGCCACAAAGCAATCATAAATAAGACCCATATATAAATACCATTGATTTGCACCAAAAATCGTTTTTTGATTAACATTTAAAAAACACAGGGCAGAACATATGTACAAGCACAGAATTTCACTTTTGAAAAATCACTGTTTCCAAAATGCAAATCCTCTACCTTGCAAATGTTGATATCAAGCATTATCAAAAAGCAGAACACAAACAAAGAACAAAGAAACTCAGGGCCTTATTTATGAAGGCCTTGTGCCACCAGTGCGTCACTTTCAACCCATGTTAAAAGAGACGCACCGGTGCCACAAAGCAATCATAAATAAGACCCAAATATAAATACCATTGATTTGCACCAAAAATCGTTTTTTGATTAACATTTAAAAACACAGGGCAGAACCTATGTACAAGCACAGAATTTCACCTTTGAAACATCACTGTTTCCCAAAATACAAATCCTCTACCTTGCAAATGTTGATATCAAGCATTATCAAAAAGCAGAACACAAACCAAGAACAAAGAAACTCAGGGCCTTATTTATGAAAAACTTGTGCCACAAGTGCGTCACTTTCATCCCATGTTAAAAGAGACGCACCGGTGCCACAAAGGAATCATAAATAAGACCCAAATATAAATACCATTGATTTGCACCAAAAATCGTTTTTTGATTAACATTTAAAAAACACAGGGCAGAACCTATGTACAAGCACAGAATTTCACCTTTGAAACATCACTGTTTCCCAAAATACAAATCCTCTACCTTGCAAATGTTGATATCAAGCATTATCAAAAAGCAGAACACAAACCAAGAACAAAGAAACTCAGGGCCTTATTTATGAAAAACTTGTGCCACCAGTGCGTCACTTTCATCCCATGTTAAAAGAGACGCACCGGTGCCACAAAGGAATCATAAATAAGACCCAAATATAAATACCATTGATTTGCACCAAAAATCCTTTTTTGATTAACATTTAAAAAACACAGGGCAGAACCTATGTACAAGCACAGAATTTCACTTTTGAAACATCACTGTTTCCCAAAATACAAATCCTCTACCTTGCAAATGTTGATATCAAGCATTATCAAAAAGCAGAACACAAACCAAGAACAAAGAAACTCAGGGCCTTATTTATGAAAGCCTTGTGCCACCAGTGCGTCACTTTCATCCCATGTTAAAAGAGACGCACCGGTGCCACAAAGGAATCATAAATAGGACCAAAATATAAATACCATTGATTCGCACCAAAAATCGTTTTTTGATTAACATTTAAAAAACACAGGGCAGAACCTATGTACAAGCACAGAATTTCACTTTTGAAACATCACTGTTTCCCAAAATACAAATCCTCTACCTTTCAAATGTTGATATCAAGCATTATCAAAAAGCAGAACACAAAGCAAGAACAAAGAAACTCAGGGCCTTATTTATGAAAGCCTTGCACCACCAGTGCGTCACTTTCTTCCCATGTTAAAAGTGACATACTAGCGCCACAAGACAATCATAAATAACAGCCAAATGTAAATTCCATTGATTTGCCCCCAAAATCGTTTTTTGGTTAACATTTAAAAAACACAGGGCAGAACCTATGTACAAGCACAGAATTTCACTTTTAAAACATCACTGTTTCCCAAAATACAAATCCTCTACCTTGCAAATGTTGATATCAAGCATTATCAAAAAGCAGAACACAAACCAAGAACAAAGAAAGCCTTGTGCCACCAGTGCGTCACTTTCATCCTATGTTAAAAGAGACGCACCGGTGCCACAAGCAATCATAAATAAGACCCAAATATAAATACCATTGATTTGCACCAAAAATCGTTTTTTGATTAACATTTAAAAAACACAGGGCAGAACCTATGTACAAGCACAGAATTTCACTTTTGAAACATCACTGTTTCCCAAAATACAAATCTTCTACCTTGCAAATGTTGATATCAAGCATTATCAAAAAGCAGAACACAAACCAAGAACAAAGAAAGCCTTGTGCCACCAGTGCGTCACTTTCATCCCATGTTAAAAGAGACGCACCGGTGCCACAAAGGAATCATAAATAAGACCCAAATATAAATACCATTGATTTGCACCAAAAATCGTTTTTTGATTAACATTTAAAAAACACAGGGCACAACCTATGTACAAGCACAGAATTTCACTTTTGAAACATCACTGTTTCCCAAAATACAAATCCTCTACCTTGCAAATGTTGATATCAAGCATTATCAAAAAGCAGAACACAAACCAAGAACAAAGAAAGCCTTGTGCCACCAGTGCGTCACTTTCATCCCATGTTAAAAGAGACGCACCGGTGCCACAAAGCAATCATAAATAAGACCCAAATATAAATACCATTGATTTGCACCAAAAATCGTTTTTTGATTAACATTTAAAAAAAACAGGGCAGAACCTATGTACAAGCACAGAATTTCACTTTTGAAACATCACTGTTTGCCAAAATACAAATCCTCTACCTTGCAAATGTTGATATCAAGCATTATCAAAAAGCAGAACACAAACCAAGAACAAAGAAACTCAGGGCGTTATTTATAAAAGCCTTGCGCCACCAGTGCATCACTTTCTTCCCATGTTAAAAGTGACATACTGGCGCCACAAGACAATCATAAATAACAGCCAAATATAAATTCCATTGATTTGCCCCCAAAATCGTTTTTTGATTAACATTTGAAAAACACAGGTCAGAACCTATGTACAAGCACTGAATTTCACTACTCAAACCCATTCATATTCCCTAAAATCGTTTTTTAATTAACATTTTAGGAACAGAGCACAGGACCTATGTAGAAGCATTCAATTTCACTACTGAAACTTAACTATCTACTTCCAAATATTCTCCATAGAGCAAACAAGTCTCTATCTAAATTAAATAAATCATTACTTACCTTTACAAATGCTTTGGGAGATTGAAAACAGTGTCAGACACACACACTAATTTTTCTTTAGCAGAGCAAAAGGTGTGCACTCAATACACTGAAACCAAGATTGGCATAGAAAATCTCTAACTTTACACACATATGCCTTATTTCAACCAATCAAAAGTCTTCCCTCACTATTTTCAAACCAACACCCTTCCCCCTCTCAGACCTTTCTATCTGTTACCATAGCAACTCCCTCCAAACTGAACTCTCAGGTTCAAAAGTTTATTCTACAATGTTGCAAATTAAGTCAGCAAGGATGTTTGACCTCTCAATACACCTGCTTATCCAGGGCATTATTGCTTTTAGTGACTTTTTCTTAACCATTCAAATTGCTTCTTACACACAACACAAGCATGCACCCTAAGGGGCCCATTAGGATGTCAGGCGGATTGCCTCCGCCAGGGTAGCGGTGGCCACCGCCACCCTATGGAGGCAATCCGCCCGACATCCTTCCCTGCATTCCCCCCGCCATATTACGATGGCGGAGGGGACAGCAGCGGTGAGAAAGACCGCCCGGCTGTTTTGCTATGCGACCGGGGCGGAAAAGGGAGAACATGGTGGCGGTGTCTATCAGACACCGCCAGCCATATTAGAATAGGCATTTGTCAATGCCTTTCCGTGGCGGCATTGCGGTGTTCACTCTGGGGGGCCCCTGTGGGCCCCCAGAGTGATGGGCAAAGGGGGGTGGCACACGGGGGGTACCTGTGGTACCCCCCTGCATTTGCATAATCGCAGCGGTAGGCACCGCGCGGTGCCTGCCGCCTCGGTTATGCAAATGCGTGCATTTGTTGTGAACATTGTGGCGGGCGGTGCAGTGAGCACCGCCCGCCACAATATTAACTTGACGAATGCGCCCGCCACTGTGGCGGGCGCATCTTAATGCCATTGTCGGGACCCCCGCCCTTTAGGCGGGCGGTCCCGATCTCCGTTAGGATGGCGGGCGGACTGTGTCCGCCCGCCATCCTAATGGACCCCTAACTTTCTGTTTTCAACTAACTGAATCCACCAATCATTGCTTGTGATTCAACAGCAGGGGAACTCCACAATTATTTTTTTGTAAACTCCTACTGTTCCAACTGCCATTTCATTCCCACACTTCATCTGACTGCACCAGAACCTTCTCTCATCATGTATTTTGTATGGATTATTGGACATAGCTACATCCACTGGGCTCAAAGGTATGCAGCAAGCAGAAATTATCACAACCTTGATTTATCAAATGTGGAAATCAAGTGGATTGGCCAGAGAGGACTAAGATGTCATCAATTGATACCATTGGTGAAAACCTTTTTACATCTGCCAAACCGTGACCTCTTAATAGTGCACTGTGGTGGAAATGATTTGGGCACTATGACTGGGGTTGGTCTGGAAATGCTTTTAAAGGACACCTTTGATCAATTGATGACACTTTTTCCACAAACTGCCTTGGTATATTCCAATATATGCCAAAGACAGAAATGGAACTGGTCCAACCAATTTTGTCCACAATTTGACAAAGCACGGAAACATGTGAATAAATCTGTTTCTGCTTACATGAGAGACTTTGGAATGGGTTCAATATACAACAACAACTTGCGTTATAACATGCAAGACATCTACAGAGCAGATCGTGTGCACTTCTCAGATGAGGGGAATAGAATATTCCTCCTGAATTTAAGACTGTGCATTGGAACCTACTTGTAGGTACCTAAATCAGCCACTGAACCCAGAGCTACCCTACCTGTGATCATTCAAAACGTGTATCTTTTTCTAACTTTTTTCACTATTTTTCACCAAAGTACGCTCCCGGTACACTTATCGGTGCTCGTACCGAGCGCTCCCCCCGTGAAAATTTTCATTTTTTTTATTTTTTGCCTATATGAGCGTCCTAAGCCCCCCTCAGAAAACCTAGAGGGTCAGGAAGTGACTACAGTGCCCCCTTCTACCCATTCCCAACGTTGTTTGTCCTCCATCTTGTGTCTCGATTGTATCAAAACACAAAATGGAGGACTCCCGTAACGCTGCCGGTGCGCGTACTGGTGCGCGCACCGGGAAGCGCTCCCTAAAAAAAGGTGGGAAAGTTATTTACAGAAAAACCACTGGAGACACTTTCAAAAAATATAGAATAGGCCCTACTACATAGCAGTCCCTATCATTTGCCCAAATTTGGTGGAATTCCATTGAGACATTTAGGCTACAGGCCTGTCTAAATATCCTGAGGTAAATTACATGACCAAAACACATATGAAGTGTTAGAATTTACAACCAATTAAAAAATATCTTTCATTTTCTACGATTATTTCCTGACATTTGATTGGTTATGTACATGAATATATTAAAAAAAAGAGAAGGAAACACAGCCATTTTGACTACTACTTCCTGAAGTACATTAGAAAAGAAATTACACTGACAACTTCAACTGCTTTCTCAAAGGTAAGTTGTTATTTTGGAAAGTGAAGCATGTTGTGCACTTTATTTAATTTGAGAAAAAATATTCTGTTAGTTATATACTATCCCACTGTAATAGTTAGAGATTAAGATAGGCGTCTCTGTTATAGTTATAGATTGAGTTACACTTCTCTTATATAATTATAAATTAACTTAGGCTTTATCACATACACTTTTTTATATTTCTAATTCGAGCCTGATATCATACACTGCCCAAAGATAACTTCACTGTTAAAAAATTCCAAACTACATGTCTGAACTGAAACCCAACAGTGCCCTATCTCTACTGATATATTTATTTTTTTATGCAATTTACAGCAACAAAATGGAAGGAGAAAAGAATATTTCTTTTGAAATTGTTTTGGACAACAACCATGGTGGAATAAATGCTGAAAATGATAACATTGACTTTATGGATGAGTCTCTGGACCTTGAATTACTTCAGTGTGTGGAATCAATGGAAACACATAATGTAAATGAGGAGATTCCAGACAATATATTGTTAGAAGTTTTATTAAATTATGAAAAAGAATCAGAAGAATAAATTTATATTTAATAATCAAAAATTGCTCGAACCATTATTCATTTTTTATGTAATTCATCAAGTAGATCAAATATGTTTAAAATATAAAGTGAGACTTATAATATACTGTACAACTTTTTTGTGTTACATAGTAAGTTTGCTCATAGTTACTTCCTTTCTCCCACTATATTATCTCCAATATGTTTTTAACATCTCTTTATCATCTCCTGCCTCCATGTTGTTTCTGCTTTCCTAACAGACTACGCTATGAATTCCATATACGACAATAACTTCTGTAACAACATGCAAGATACCTACAAAGGAGACGGTGTATTTTAAATTAAAGACTCTGCTTTGGTACCTACATGTTGGTACTTAAATAAAAAAAAAACAACAAAAAGAACAATTAATAAACATACAATTTTTAAAAGTGTCATTCTTTTTTCCCCATGGTACGCTCCCCGGTGCGTTCCCCGGTGCGCGTACCGGGCGCTCCGCCCGCGAAAATAAAAAAAAAGATATATATTTTTTTTGCTCCGCGGGGCCATTTTAAAGCCCCCACATCAAACCTAGGGGGTCAGGGAGGGTCTACCCTGCCCCCTTATGGTCATTTCCCCCTTTGTTTTGGCCACCTCTTGTGTCTCGATCCAACCGAGACACAAGATGGCAGCCGCTCCGGACTGTTTGGAATGTTTACAGACACATGAGAGCCAATCAGATTTCCTCACGCAATATATATATATATATATATATATATAGATATATTGAAACAAAAGTGCCCTTCAGCTTTGGGAGGTACCTCGACAGAGCCTCGCCATACGGCTCTCTGATGCAGCCTGCTTCCCTGCTTCTTTATAATTATCTTTGCCAATGCGTTTCGAGGATAAACCCCTTCTTCATGGGCTGCCTCCAAATGAAACAACTGAGCCTTGCATCCATTTCTTTTTTCAGCTTTATTGGTTTTGATGACTGAACCTCAGTGGGCGTGGGCTCAGTATAAGTCCTTATGTATGCTGGGACATGGAGTCCTTGGTGCAAGCGTCACTCATCACTTCAAGAAAGTTCCGATGTTCATTTGCATATTTTCGGCATTTTTATCTCCTTTAGTAGGACCGAGCATTTTGGCAGGCTTAAATTAGCATATAAGGTAATGTGCCGATAATGTCTTGATTTAGTGCAAAACAACAGCCTCTCCCAGCTGGTGTATGTGTTTCTCCTCCAGCCGGCGATGGTGCCCCTCCCCATGGCCAGGCTACAGTGTAATAGTATTAAAACAAAAGTGCCCTTCAGCTTTGGGAGGTCACTCGACAGAACCTCCCCATATGGCTCCCTGATGCTGCCTGCTTCCCTGCTCCTTTATAATTATCTTTGCCAACGCGTTTTGAGGATAAACCCCTTCTTCATGGGCTGCCACCAAATGAAACATCCAAGCCTTGCATCCATTTCTTTTTTCAGCTTTATTGATTTTGATCACTGCCTCTGTGGTAAATATTTAATTACCGTCCTAATTTCTATGCAGGTAAGTACTAAAAATAAAATAACTCAATCGGAAAGAAAGACGCAGAGTCCGTGGTGTTAGAGTTCTTAGGGGTTTTATTCCTTAAAAAGGAATGGTTCTCGAACGGGATATCGGGTTCCTGACACCACTGGGGTTCAGAAAGGGATAGAGCCATGCTTTATTGACAATACATAACTTTTATACTCAAATCATATAATGGAAACCAATACAGTAGGCGTAACAGCTGAGAGAAACAAGATAAGAGCACACACGTGTTAACAATACGTAATCAGAAGGCGTGAACTAGGCGTGAACACAGAGGTGTGTGCTAGAAACGTCACATGAAAGTGTCACAAGTGGGTGGGTACATAGCAGAGTCTTGCAATGTCAGCAGAAATCTGAGGTCTGGATGCGCACGCAGCTGCATGACGTGTGATTGACGTGAAGCTGGAGGGTGCAGGGGACTTGACATTTACACTAGAGGAAAGAGACAGAAGTCTGGCATGTCAGATCAACTCGTTCCTATATCCTATCTGATATCTGATGTTTGGGAACCATATTATTTAGAGGGAAAGGACTCTTGGGCAGAGGTTATTCTATACTGACTGTGAGTGCGTGTATAAGCGTCTACGTGTCTGCATGAGATGCGAGGGGGCATGGACCTACCATGGTAACAGGAGCTATGAATTACTTGCACGGAGACAGTAAGGCCGGGCCCTTTACTCTGCAGCTGGAAGGATGTTTACTTGAACTAGTAGGCAGGAATGTATTTTTGAGGAGTGGAGCAGATAATTTGAAGGTTGAATACAGTCTTGGCAGGCATCAGGCTGAGCTAAGCGCCGTTAGCCGCACAGGGAGTAAGGTAGAGGTCACGGGTACAGAGACAGGCCCAGGCTGAGGCATTCAGAGTCAGAAGGCAGGAAAAGGCTCGATGGCAGAATTCAGGGCCTACTTCGCCTGGGCTGAAAAACGTGTAAGGTACACCACATAAAGACGTTGGCAAGGCATACTTAGGAACGAAATATTCAACCTGTTCAGGGTTGATCTGAAAGAGGACATGTTAACGTTGGACGCAAATGTATATGCGTCTTCATAGCTGTCACAGGAGGGAAGTTACATGCACTTTAAGCTCGTACATGGAGACGGTGGGGTACACGCTAGGGAACATTTCTTGACCATAAAATTTATATTTCCTCATTCCCTCCTTGTTCCCTACGGACCCTTCATGATATATCGATCCTCATGAATCGATCAGTCTGTTCATGTAACATCATTTGCTCTTCTTTCTTCTTTTCGCGTTTTGAGTGGAAACTTGAATGCGGAATACATGATGTGGCGCACAGACCACAAATCGCTGGCCCACATTGTAGGCACAGGCAGCAACTGAATACTATGAGAAGGGCAATGCCTAGGAGGGATAGGATCTTCCATCCCCAAGCGGTCAACGTTGTCCAGAACCAACCGGACCAAGTCCAGGTGCCTGGATTCTGATGTATCAAACTTGCAATTTTATGAAGACGTGTGATAGCCTTATATACTGTTGGCGCGTTTTCTGAAATGAAAACACAGCAACTCGACCCGATGACCTTACAGGCTCCGCCCCTATCTGCTAGGATGACGTCAATAACAAGACGATTTTGAAGAACAACAACCCGCATGGCAGATTGCTCCTCTGTTAAGTTGCCTAGAGCGGAAGTAGTTTCATTCACTACTGCTTCGAGGGTTCTAGTTAATTTTCGTATCAGTTTACTATTAAAGACAGTACCTAAGTAGGGGAAGAAATCTTTATTGAAGTCTGTGTATTGCTCCCATGCCGTTTCAGTATAGTCGACAATCGGGAGATCTCTTCGGAGTCTATTCTTTACTAGATTGGTATTTCTGTGATAATCAGGAGGGGCTAGGAAAACAGGTGGCAGAAGGAATGCAATGTAACAGGTACCATCCCAATCTGGAGGTAAGCGTATGTATGCGGTATGGCCACAAACAAAGTAGGAATGACGAGTAGCTCTAAATGTAGACTTGCCCTGATCACTGAATTCGACCACAGTAGTACATTTACTATGACCTAAGTGTACTGAACCCTTCTTTCTGACACATAAGTCACCCGTGACTGGTAATACTGACATAGCTGGGAGAACTGGTGCAGCTTCGGATTCAACAGTAAGAATCATGAGGTTAATTGTATAATTACCTAATCCATATACTTCATTTTCTAGATCAGTTCCTGTCCTAGTGGGAAGTCCCTTCTTGCCAGGGTAACAGGCTTTAAGCAGAACTAAGTTCAGGTTTCCCCAAACCCAATTTCCTTCGAAAACAGCAATATCAGAATCCAAAGAATTGATTAATCTAAACCAGGCACCACATGAGCCATTGTGAGTGAACGGGTATGGAAAGAGGGGCAGAACTCCCTTGTATTTCTGATAGGGAGGGAGTCGGCCACATATCCAACAGTTTGTAGCATTATTAGTCTGATGGGAGTGATGTAACATACTAATGAATGTGTTGTTGCGCAGCGCAAGTCTGTAAGATAACTCGTGTGGGGGTAATTCACTAAAAGAATGTTCGGCAGTGACATTGTAAGCAGATTGAGCACGCTTGAAGATAGGGTAATATATATGCAACAATATACTGGCAGCAATCATCAGAAGGCTTAGAAAAAACATAACCAATAATGTCACTATACAGTGACTACGAAGTGATTTACAATATGCACGTTTCTTGAGTTGTCTCTCTCTCTCTCTATCTCGGTCTAGGGGATACATGTCAGAAACTAATTTAACCGATTCACCTAGGGGAGGACTTAAACAATTAAACTGTCTGACTTGCTAGACCGCAACTTTGATTTATACTCCTCTTGCGGAGTTTTCTCCCTCATGGGAACTTTAAAGTCACTAGAATCGGGGCAGTCCTTTGAGGGGGTGGAAGAGTCAGTCTCTGGCAACATTACACTTTTTAATATGACTCGTATGAATCCACCCCTTTCGGCCCTCAACCTTGATTGCAGTCCTCGTGGTCAGAAGGACGAGCTTCGGCTCCTGCCAACGGGGCTCCAGCGGACTCCTCCTATCGAAATTTCGTATCAGGACAGTATCTCCAGGACGGACATTGTGCGGCTTCACATCAGTGTTGTCGGGAAAGGCTGCGGCAACCTGTGAACGACATGATTGGAGTGCAGACATCAAGGAGGCAAGGTAATCTGTCAGCATATTACAGTTAACATCGGTTATTTTCCTAGGCATGGGCGTCCCCCACATATTTGGTGGTCGGCCAAAGACCACCTCATACGGTGATAGTCCTGATCTCGAATGTGGGACCAATCTCATGTAGAATAGTGCAACTGGCAGGGCGACTATACAGTCAACCACTTTCTCTTTACATATTTTTGCAAGACGTGTTTTCAGTGTCTGATTGTGCCTTTCTACAAGGCCAGCTGCCTCGGGATGTCGGACGCAATGGAATTTCCACTGGTATCCTAGCAGAAGTGAAACCTGCTTCATGAGCTCGGATGAGAATGGCTGTCCGTTATCTGAGTACACGATATGAGGCAAGCCGTACCGTGGGAAGAATTCTCGAACCAGCTGCTTGGCAGAGGTCAGGGCAGTGTAATCTGGGACTGGATATGCTTCGGTCCAACGGGAAAGTGCACAAACAACTACGAGGACGTACTTGAATCCTCGACAACGTTCCATCTGGATATAATCCATCTGGAGGACTTCAAAAGGGTGATCGGGAGGGTGAAATCCACCTTGCTCTACAGGGACGCTTTTACCTGGATTGAACTGACAACAGATCATGCAAGTACGCACTTTCTGTTTTGCTGCTGCTCGTAAATGTTTGTTGTACCAGAGATTCTGTAAACTGTCTAACATAGCTTTTTCTCCTAGGTGTGCTGGACTATGTGCTGTATTTATTATGACTTGAACCATAGAATCGGGGAGAAACCATGTAGATTTTCCCTTCGTCATCCATCCCTGATCTGTCTGGATCCCTCCTAGTTCA
Source organism: Lissotriton vulgaris (assembly GCF_964263255.1). Taxonomy (NCBI): domain Eukaryota; kingdom Metazoa; phylum Chordata; class Amphibia; order Caudata; family Salamandridae; genus Lissotriton; species Lissotriton vulgaris. The sequence continues at coordinate 367,045 of NW_028248786.1, read as the reverse complement.
GTCCATTTCTTGATTTCATCTGGAGTAGCATGTGTCTGAATATCAGTTACGTCTAGTGTGGGATCCCTAACTGTCATACACTGTGTCGGCACTATGATCTTTGTTACATCAGTTGTCTGGGTGTGAGTCAATGCTGTATGTTTTGCTGTTTGGTCTGCCAGGTCGTTACCCTGGGAAATAGAGTCTGTAACTTTAGTATGTGCTTTACACTTCATGATAGATATGCCTGAAGGCAGATGTATTGCTTCTAACAGTGCTTGAATGAGGGGACCGTGTTGAATCTTGGCACCGTGAGAGGTCAAGAAACCTCGTTCTTGCCATAACACTCCGAAGTCGTGTACGACTCCGAAAGCATAACGTGAGTCGGTGTATATGTTAACATTTCTGTTCTTGGCTAGTATACAGGCTCGGGTCAGAGCAATAAGCTCTGCTGCTTGAGCGGACAGTGTATCTATACGATGTGTTTCTTTGACTTCAGTTTCAGTGGTCACTGCATACGCGGCCACTAATTCTCCTGTGCTTGTTCTCATACATGAACCGTCCACGTAAAGTGTCAGGTCCGGATTTGTCAGTGGAACATCTGTTAAGTCTCGTCGGGGTTTTGTTACTGCATTAATGATCTCTATACAATCATGCGGGGCTGAATCTGTCATAATCGAAGGTAACAATGTTGCAGGATTTAGAATGTTACAGCGTCTGATTTCTATGTGTGGCTGGAATAGCGTTAGTTCATAACCTGTCAGTCGTGCTATAGTCAGGTGTTGAGTCTGTGTTCGGTTTAGAAGGACCTCTACAGAATGTGGAACTTGCACTGTCAATGGATGTCCTAATACTATTGAGTCGCTTTGTCTGATTGCTAGGGCTGTCGCTGCAACTGATTTTAAGCACGCAGGCAGAGCCTGGGCCACTGAATCCAATGTACTTGAAAAATAAGCACAAGGCTTATGTGAACCTGCTTGATCTTGTGTGAGGACAAACAACGCTGTACCATCACGTTCTGTAACAAAAAGTGTAAAAGGTTTGCTGTAACATGGTGTCGCTAAAACTGGTGCTTGACATAAAGCTTTCTTTAATTCCTCAAAAGCCTGTGTATGTTCCGGAGTCCAGGGGAGGTCAGTCGAAGTCGCTGCCTCCTGTGTTGTCAACTGAATGAGTGGTTTAGCTAGAAATGCATACTGAGGAATCCATTGTCTGCAGTACGAGGTGAGGCCTATAAAGGCCCGCACTTCCTTTTGTGTCTGGGGTTGTGGCATGTTTACAATTAACTGGATGCGATCAGGAGTGAGGTGTCTCCCCACTTTGGACAGCAAGTGACCCAGGTACACAACTTGCTGAACACAGAATTGTAGCTTCGAAGGAGACACCTTGTGCCCCTTGTCGGCCAGAAAATGTAAAACTGTCAGTGATGCTTGTTCACATTCGGGTTCACTTTGTGCGGTGATCAGCAGATCATCGACGTACTGTAGTAAGGCAGTGTTAACTGGCATTTGGATACAGTCAAGTTGTCTTTTCAGTGCTTGGCTATAGATGCTGGGGCTTTCTGTGAATCCTTGAGGTGCGCGTGAAAATTTGAAACTTCGGCCATTTAAACTGAATCCGAAGAGATATTGGCTCTCTGGATCAATGGGTACACTGAAGAAGGCGTTTTTGAGGTCAATTACAGTAAAGAACGTAGCTTCTGAATCAATAGCAGTCAATAAGGATGAGATGTCGGGAACCACAGGATACTGTGGAACAATGCATTTATTCAGTTCTCGTAAATCAATCACCAGCCGATACACTGGCGGTGCATTGGGATCAGTACGTTTAAGAATCGGAATGATAGGAGAATTACAGACATTGGAGTCGGTTTCTACGACCACTCCTTGGGCAATCAGCTCTTCAACGATTTCCAGTAAAGCCACTACAGCATCGGGTGGTAACTTGTATTGTCTGATTCGTGGTAAAACAACTCCTGGTTTGAGTGTAACACGGTATGGTGTGATGTGCATGCAACCTACATCGGTTGGGCCTTGTGCCCACAGGTGTTTCGGTACATTTTTCAGTCTGACATCAAACTCTCGTAATACATAGTGACCCTTAAAGTCACGCAGAAAAAGTCTAACTCCTTCCGGAGAACAACATATCACTGCTCCTAGAGCCTTCAATGTTTTGATACCTAGCAAGTTTTCTGGACATGATTTCGTGAGTAACAAGTCTGTAACGCGTGATAATGGACCTACTGCTAGGGGGACGGGTTTCGATACTTCATTTACAATAGGCTGTCCTAAAAAACCAAGGGAAACATTCTGTAAGCCTGAGAGGGGTGCCCCTGGGACTTCATCATGACTGATCGTTGTGCGGCTTGCCCCTGTGTCAATTAAAAACTTTCTGTCTTTTCCCAATACTTGACTGTGTACATAAGGACCCTCTTGATCTACAGGAATCTCCATAAGAGGCAAGCCAACCTCCCTCTCTAGGCTGTTTCATGTGTATCGCTGATAATCGGGGTAATCAGATTGGGCATACTGGTACATCTGCTGTGAAACTTGCTGCGTCGCGGCAATGGGCTGTGGCTGTGGCTGTGATACCGCTGTAGTCTGTACTGTATGTGGTGGAGCATGCATTGGCTGTATATTCTGTGAAGTCTGTTGCTGGGCCTGGTCTTGTCTAGGCTGACGTGGTCTTTCTTTAGTTTTACCTGTTGATATATTGTGTTTCAGGACTGAACATTCATGTACGTAGTGACCTGGCTGTTTGCAATAGTTGCATGTCCCTTTAACGGGAGCTGCTGAATTACCTGTCTGGGTCGCACCCTTTCTCTGACCGTCGGCTGGAACCGACTGGGCCACTAACATTTTCATTTTCGTGTCTTTCATACGTCTCTGTTCGTGATCCTGTTCTTCTCTAATTCTGTTCTGGTGATATTGTAACATTTGTAACATCTGGGATGGCGTATTTGCTTGCCATGTACTTTCAACTTTATATACACGGTTCTTAACTTGTGTCAGGGAATTCTTGACTAATTTTGTTACAAAAAGATGTGGGTATGACTCGCTACCTGGTTTCAGGCCACTATTAATAATGAAACATTTCTCGAATCTTGAATAGAAGTCACTAGTATCTTCATCGTGTTTCTGTTTACAGGCTGAGATTGCGTCCCATTCTTCCTTTTTAGTTGTCAATAATCTTGGCAAAACCTGTACTATTAAACCTGGTAATGCTTTAGCTTTGTCCCCAAGGCCTAGCCCTGGAGTACGAGCTTTTTCCTCGTCTTCTATTTCAGTCCAAATAATCTTTTTATCTCCCACCTCCCATTCCTTTTCCTTGAGTTTCTCGTAAATGCCGGTGGGCAGCAGTACTTTTAACAATTTCATAATATCCGTATACGTGTAATCTCCCATGAGTAACATGTCCTTAAGTTCTCGGTGAAAACCTGCAGGGTCTTTATCATGACAGGGTACTAGTTTCTTCATTTCTAACAATTCCAACTTTGTTAAAGGTGTGTACACAAACACACGTTCCAAGGCATGATAGGCATTCATAACTGGGTGTACTTCTCGTAAAGGATTCTGCCTGTCAAAAATGAAACATTTTTCTTTCTGGGGGCGGAGCTGAAACATATTGTGGGCCTAAGAAAGCGTTATATCTGTGCCGTTGTTCTAGAATTATTTGAATTAACTTGGTACTTAGGCCTCTCCATCTATTCATAAGTAGTGCTTCTAATGTATCAGGTAAGGGACCTGGATCAGAATGTTGTTGTCTGTATAACGTGATGAGATGCTGAATCATGTACACACCAGCTAATTTCTGCTCGTCTGGGGAAAGGTTCAGAAATGTCTGTGCTACTGTATCATCATTGTATGTGCTAGGGTTGTCAGCCCATAGTACTGCTGACCGGGCTAGTTCTTGTTCATCCATAGAATTGAGTACATGGTACCCCATTCGTTCTTGAAGAATTTTATCAGTACCCTGAAACAGATATTCAGGAGAACTCGGTTTTGATATGCCAGAGAGGAAAACTCTCTTGCTTTCTGGGCGAATGCCTTTCTTAAGGTAATTTCCCTTACCCACATACGCTATCATTTCTTTAGCCGTGTCAGGTTCTTCAGGTCCGTCCTCCTCGGAGGAGTCATTCCTGCCGCTTTCTTTTTCTTTTTCTTGTTCTTTTTCGTGTATTTCTATTACTGCCTTTCTGATTTTCTTGTACATGCTTGCTATACAATTCAGTTTATCATGGTTTCCTTCGGCTATATTTTGACCCCACCTGTTTAGTGCTTCCATCTCTTCCTGGTCTACTCCAGGCCTGTCTCGTTCTCTTATTAAGCAATTTATGAAGAAACGTAATATACAACCTTGAGTGTCAACTTTCTGGTGAGCCAGGGCCTCTTTAATACTTTCAGGATTTTCCCCAGTCTGGATAAAATTATATATTCTATCTAGGTGTTCAGTCATTCCTGGGAATAACACTAGGTAATCTGTGACTTTTCGTAAGCGTAGTGATGCTAACAACATTCTATCGTCTTTACCGGGCACTGGATCATATCTGCAAATTGGAAGGGGGTCTTTAAGCATGTCGAAACGTGGTGTTTGGGGTGTACGTTGCTTCATTATGTCCCTAAGATTTAATCTGTGTGTTGATGGCGGGGTCTGGAGACCTCCTGTCGCTCCTCCTGAGATGAAGGCTTGAGCATTGTGTGTCTGTGGAGTCGGTATCTGTACCTGAACTTGTCTCTTACTAGGATCAGGCGCAAACGGATTTAGTATATTAATTTTAGATGTGGGAAGTGGTGGAGATGGAGGAGCAGGTGGAGCAGGCTGTTGAACGGGTGAACTTTGTTGCGGTAATGGCGGGACATTGCCTTGGAGCGGATTGCCACCTCCGTCACCGTCAGCAGGCGGTACGTGGGCACGTGGATTAGTGTAAGCGGGAGCTACATCGTCTAGATAGGAAGCAAGGAATATGTCTTTGGTGGTCCTGTGACTTACTTTAGTTGGAACCAATGGTGGCGGCAGATCTTTCGGTATTTCTGAAGTGGCTTTAGGCAAACCCTCGGCCACAAAGTACATGCCATTTGCAAGAGTGTTTCACATGCGGTCTACTTGTTCTGCTTTTACACGGATCCCTTCATTAACTAATTCTTTTTTTGCGGACTTCATCCGACTCTTCTCTATGTTTATCTTCCTTTCAGAGTGCTTTTTCGGCACGTTTATGTGATTCTTTACGCCACAATTCTATGGCATCTTTCTGGGATTGTCTGGCTTTCTTTTTCCATAGTGCTTCTATTGTAATGAAAGATGATGCGTGGTCAGGGTCTTGTAGGTACACAAGTATGTTTATTCATAAGTACAAGAAGATGTTCAGTTCCAATTAATGCCCAAGTAATTGCTAAGTAAACGCCTCAGTATTTGCCCCACCAGGAGCAGCCTCCTGGCTGCTCAGCCCATCCAGACCAACTGACTCTCACCACCTCAAACACACACCAACATTCCGCATGACCTCATCAGACGCTGAGCAGCAAAGCAGAGGGACACCATAAGGAGAGTGCAACTAGCAGAGTAAGACTACAACACATCTCCCCCATTATAATAATGGAAAACAAAGAGAGAGTGTGAAACTGTTGGACACACGTTAAGCAAAGGAAAGAATAACAGTCAAAGGTAGGAAATAGTGTAGGGGAACAAAATGGTGTAGCGGAACAACAAGGAGGGAAAGAAAGATGCATGAAACAAAATTTGCCATACAACTCATCCTACCCCCTAGATAACGCACATACCACACATCCTACCCCCTTACTCAAAATTGCAAAGAGATGGTACAACGCACAAGGAAGAAAAGAGGATGCACTACAAAAACATATAAAACTATGGGTAGCAGTAAAACAAAAACTGTTAAACTATGAGTACCTAAAACTCAAGGCAAACGTGACATAGGTCACCCTAAAACGAAGCAAACATGCCACGCCAACTGCAAATGAAAAAAAACAACTGAGCTACAACAGCCCAAAGGCAACCCACCCTGGGCACTCCTTCACCCGAAGGACAACAAAATAAGGGAAAAGAAACAATCCCAAGTTAGTCAAAATTTTGGGCAAACATCAGATAGGTTCTTAAGGACCTAGAGCAAACAGACAAAATAATGGAAAACGCCATTCCCATGGCAACATCAGAAAGGTAGACCTAGAGCAAACAGACAAAATAATGGAAAACGCCATTCCCATGGCAACATCAGATAGGTAGACCTAGAGCAAACAGATTCCTAAAAAACTAAATCCAAGGAAAACAGGAATGTGGATTACAAGAAACCCACGACAAACTAACCTTAAAACCCATGACACACACATACAACTGGATGGGGCACACTCCACCAGAGTCAAAAGAGATAACATCCACAACTCCAGAAAACAAAAGACAAACTATAAATGACCAGCAAAATAAGATTGTCTCATGCTCAAATGAGCTGTCAAAAAAAACAGGGAATGTTGTGAATACAGGAAGATACGCGACGTCTTCCACGAAAACACAACATTTCTGCCAACGTCACAACAAACATAGAACTGTAGCATGACCCCATCCAGATGTTAAAATCACAAGTAAATAGAACATAACAAACTAAAACAAAAAAACGTGGTCACCGTAGTCTAAGATGAGCGAAACCTCACCCGAAAATCCAGTCAATAATCCTTCAACCATAGTCCAGGTGGTGCATGTTAAATCCAGTAAATGAAAGTAATAGTGTCATAGGCACCACCACTAAATCGAGATGACAGCACATAAGGTTTATGGCAGGGGCTCGCTTTGGCCCACAAGGTAAAGACCCAGAAAAACAGAGTTCCTGCAAGTAGGTAAATCCAAATGACAAGTGACTAGATTGAACTCGAGCAATAAAATGAAGAAAAAAAAACATCACGATCTTAAAACTCCAATGCTGAACGTCGTGGTTCTCATCATAACAAAGGGATTCTTCCCAACGAGCCAAAATGGCCGCCACAGCGTCGTTCAGCGTCGCTTTCTACGGAAAATAGACCTCACTTGGACGTTGAGCTGGATGCTGTCAGAGGGGTCAAAGGAGGCTTCCACCAAAACCCCTGAGGATTCCAACGACGTCATCAAAGAAAAACAGGCAGGCGAAGTGGAAGGAGCTCCTAAGACCAACCGTCACCGCTTGACAAACGGTGAGTTGGCAAACATTAAATGAAGCGCAGGCTCAATTTTAAAATAAAGGTATCTTCCACTGTGAAACACGCTGTGAGCGCAGAGTCCAATCTGTCCACCGGCAATAGATTTCATTAAGGTAAAGTAACGTTTATTTTACTGCCAGGACGCGCTGCACAACAGAAGTCTAAAGTCTTTTGTTAAAATTAGGCAAACTTCACGAACACGCAGATGCTTAGCTCGAGCACCGAACACGTAAATTAATTCCTTGTCCATAAATTTTTGGCCATTAGATGGCAGCAACAACTCAGAAATCAGTCCGAAATGTAAGGAATTGACTAAATGTTGTACACATCGAAAATAATAGCGCTGCTTTAACACGAACGCTGCGTGTTATTTCCAAAGCGGTAAACATTAGCTGCAGTTTAACCCTTTTTTAAAAAAAAAAACGATGTAGTGCTTTCACAGTCAGCTTTGAAGATCAGCTTTCCTCACATTAAAGTTAGCAGGTTGTTGTCTGATCACATTGGGGAAACAGTAAGCCCAGTCCAGCAAAGTCAATAAGTAAAGTCATACAGATTTAGCACTCACCCAAGTACAACAAGCACTGGCACATCCACGTTGGGGCCGACCGGTCTTTGGTCACTGGTGGGGCATGTGGACAGCCAGGTTGCTTTTACTTTATGCGCTACTTCTTTTCAAATGCTTCTTCAGTTTCATGAGTTTCAGCTTTCCTTGTGTTTCTTTAGATCCATATGTACAAGCCCAGTCAATGTAGATATCTTAAGTTCTCCACGTAGGTTCTCCAGTCCTTTTTTACCTCGTCGCCAGTATTGTAATGAAAGATGATGCGTGGTCAGGGTCTTGTAGGTACACAAGTATGTTTATTCATAAGTACAAGAAGATGTTCAGTTCCAATTAATGCCCAAGTAATTGCTAAGTAAACGCCTCAGTATTTGCCCCACCAGGAGCAGCCTCCTGGCTGCTCAGCCCATCCAGACCAACTGACTCTCACCACCTCAAACACACACCAACATTCCGCATGACCTCATCAGACGCTGAGCAGCAAAGCAGAGGGACACCATAGGGAGAGTGCAACTAGCAGAGTAAGACTACAACAGCTTCCTCTACTCTCATGATGCACTCGGCATCCCATGTTCCTGTAACGGGCCACCTGTGTCTCTCCTCTAGGTGCTTGGTATAATCGGCCCATAAATCTAGGTACAGTATGGCATCTAAGCCATGCTTATGGTACATAAAATTTCCAGGAGTGTCCCTAGGGGGGACAGGAATTTCTTCCTCTAGTATCCCTTTCCTAGTTCCTATCTGTCTTAATTTATTGAAAAACGGCATCTTGTTACTTAGTACTGGATACTCGATACTTGTTACTTACTCTGAACACAGCTAGTTACACAAAAACACAGTAATGTACATCAAACAATCACTCATACCACGACATTAATCACATGAAAACATTTTGAACACATATGACTACCCTTGATACTAGATGTACTGCTAAACAGTACAGATACACTGTTGAGAACAGTGCATGAACTTTAATGCCTGATGTACTGCTAAACAGTACAGATACACTGTCTAAAACAGTGCAGACCGTGTTTGTGTACCCAAACCCGTCTTTACCGGATACATAAATGCACCCGTCTAGATGCGTCCCCAGCAATGGTACTCACCGGGAAGCACGGAACAGAATGCCTCGGAAAACTTGACTGGACTGGACCGGACTGGACTCGACTCGACTCGATACGTGAATACTTCGGAACTGGTGGGCCTCTTGACACCTCGGACCTTGCTTCTTTCGGCTAGGCTCTGGTCGGGATCCTCCGCACTCCTCACCACCTCGTCTGGGTGCTGATCGCAGTCTCCGTCACCTCCGTAGGCCTGAGGGAGATACAGGAAATCCTGCGGGTACGCGTAATTGTCCGTCTTGACTTATGGCAGGGGGCAAAGGTTGCAACGCACCAACCGGCGCGTAAGGTGGGGGAGGGGTCCCTATTCGGGCGCCAAAATAATGTGGTAAATATTTAATTACCGTCCTAATTTCTATGCAGGTAAGTACTAAAAATAAAATAACTCAATCGGAAAGAAAGACGCAGAGTCCGTGGTGTTAGAGTTCTTAGGGGTTTTATTCCTTAAAAAGGAATGGTTCTCGAACCGGATATCGGGTTCCTGACACCACTGGGGTTCAGGAAGGGATAGAGCCATGCTTTATTGACAATACATAACTTTTATACTCAAATCATATAATGGAAACCAATACAGTAGGCGTAACAGCTGAGAGAAACAAGATAAGAGCACACACGTGTTAACAATACGTAATCATAAGGCGTGAACTAGGCGTGAACACAGAGGTGTGTGCTAGAAACGTCACATGAAAGTGTCACAAGTGGGTGGGTACATAGCAGAGTCTTGCAATGTCAGCAGAAATCTGAGGTCTGGATGCGCACGCAGCTGCATGACGTGTGATTGACGTGAAGCTGGAGGGTGCAGGGGACTTGACATTTACACTAGAGGAAAGAGACAGAAGTCTGGCATGTCAGATCAACTCGTTCCTATATCCTATCTGATATCTGATGTTTGGGAACCATATTATTTAGAGGGAAAGGTCTCTTGGGCAGAGGCTATTCTATACTGACTGTGAGTGCGTGTATAAGCGTCTACGTGTCTGCATGAGATGCGAGGGGGCATGGACCTACCGTGGTAACAGGAGCTATGAATTACTTGCACGGAGACAGTAAGGCCGGGCCCTTTACTCTGCAGCTGGAAGGATGTTTACTTGAACTAGTAGGCAGGAATGTATTTTTGAGGAGTGGAGCAGATAATTTGAAGGTTGAATACAGTCTTGGCAGGCATCAGGCTGAGCTAAGCGCCGTTAGCCGCACAGGGAGTAAGGTAGAGGTCACGGGTAGAGAGACAGGCCCAGGCTGAGGCATTCAGAGTCAGAAGGCAGGAAAAGGCTCGATGGCAGAATTCAGGGCCTACTTCGCCTGGGCTGAAAAACGTGTAAGGTACACCACATAAAGACGTTGGCAAGGCATACTTAGGAACGAAATATTCAACCCGTTCAGGGTGGATCTGAAAGAGGACATGTTAACGTTGGACGCAAATGTATATGCGTCTTCATAGCTGTCACAGGAGGGAAGTTACATGCACTTTAAGCTTGTACATGGAGACGGTGGGGTACACGCTAGGGAACATTTCTTGACCATAAAATTTATATTTCCTCATTGTATGCTGGGACATGGAGTCCTTGGTGCAAGCGTCACTCATCACTTCAAGAAAGTTCCGATGTTCATTTGCATATTTTCGGCATTTTTATCTCCTTTAGTAGGACCGAGCATTTTGGCAGGCTTAAATTAGCATATAAGGTAATGTGCCGATAATGTCTTGATTTAGTGCAAAACAACAGCCTCTCCCAGCTGGTGTATGTGTTTCTCCTCCAGCCGGCGATAGTGCCCCTCACCACGGTCATGCTGCCATGCAATAGTATTGAAACAAAAGTGCCCTTCAGCTTTGGGTGGTCACTCAACAGAGCCTCGCCATAGGACTCCCTGATGCAGCCTGCTTCCCTGCTCCTTTATAATTATCTTTGCCAACTCATTTCGAGGATAAACCCCTTCTTCATGGGCTGCAACCAAATGAAACATCCGAGCCTTGCATCCATTTCTTTTTTCAGCTTTATTGATTTTGAACACTGTCCCTCAGTGGGCGTGGGCTCAGTATAAGTCCTTATGTATGCTGGGACATGGAGTCCTTGTTGCGAACGTCACTCATCACTTTATCTCCTTTAGTAGGACCGAGCATTTTGGCAGGCTTAAATTAGCGTATGAGTTACTGTGCCAATAATGTCTTGATTTAGTGCAAAACAACAGCCTCTACCAGCTGGTATATGTGTTTCTCCTCCAGCCGGCGATGGTGCCCCTCCCCACGGCCAGGCTGCCGTGTAATAGTATTGATACAAAAGTTACCTTCAGCTTTGGGAGGTCACTCGACAGAGCCTCGCCATAGGTCTCACTGAAGCAGCCTTCTTCCCTGTTCCTTTATAATTATCTTTTTCAAAGTGTTTCGAGGATAAACCCCTTCTTCATGGGCTGCCACCAAATGAAACATCCGAGCCTTGCATCCTTTTCTTTTTTCAGCTTTATTGATTTTGATCACTGCCCCTCATTGGGCCTGGGCGCAGTATAAGTCCTTATGTATGCTGGGACATGGAGTCCTTGGTGCTAGCGTCACTCATCACTTCAAGTAAGTTCCGATGTTCATTTGCATATTTTCGGCAATTTTATCTCCTTTAGCAGGACCGAGCATGTTGGCAGGCTTAATTTAGCATATGAGGTACTTTGCCGATAATGTCTTGATTTAGTGCAAAACATCAGCCTCTCCCAGCTGGTGTATGTGTTTATCCTCCAGCCGGCGATGGTACCCCTCCCCACGGCCAGGATGCCATGTAATAGTATTGAAACAAAAGTGCCCTTCAGCTTTGGGAGGTCACTCGACAGAGCCTCGCCATATGGCTCCCTGATGCAGCCTGCTTTCCTGCTCCTTTATATTTATCTTTGCCAACGCGTTTTGAGGATAAACCCCTTCTTCATGGGCTGCCAACAAATGAAACATCCGAGCCTTGCATCCATTTCTTTTTTCAGCTGTATTGATTTTGATCACTGCCTCTCAGTGGGCGTGGGTTCAGTATAAGCCCTTATGTATGCTGGGACATGGAGTCCTTCGTGCAAGCGTCACTCATCACTTCAAGCAAGTTCCGATGTTCATTTGCATATTTTCAGCATTTTTATCTCCTTTAGTAGGACCGAGCATTTCTGCAGGCTTAAATTAGCATATGAGTTACTGTGCCGATAATGTCTTAATTTAGTGCAAAACAACAGCCTCTCCCAGCTGGTGTATGTGTTTCTCCTCCAGCCAGCGAGGGTTCCCCTCCCCACAGCCAGGCTGCTGTGTAATAGTATTGAAACAAAAGTGCCCTTCAGCTTTGGGAGGTCACTCGATAGAGCCTCGCCATATGGCTCCCTGATGCAGCCTGCTTTCCTGCTCCTTTATAATTATATTTGCCAACTCGTTTCGAGGATAAACCCCTTCTTCATGGGCTGCCACCAAATGAAACATCCGAGCCTTGCATCCATTTCTTTTTTCAGCTTTATTGATTTTGACCACTGTCCCTCAGTGGGCGTGGGCTCAGTATAAGTCCTTATGTATGCTGGGACATGAAGTCCTTGGTGCTAGCGTCACTCATCACTTCAAGTAAGTTCCGATGTTCATTTGCATATATTCGGCACTTTTATCTCCTTTAGTAGGACCGAGCATTTTGGCAGGCTTAAATTAGCATATGAGTTACTGTGCCGAGAATGTCTTGATTTTGTGCAAAACAACAGCCTCTACCAGCTGGTGTTTGTATTTCTCCTCCAGCCTGCGATGGTGCCCCTCCACACGGCCAGGCTGCCGTGTAATAGTATTGAAACAAATGTGCACTTCAGCTTTGGGAGGTCACTCGACAGAGCCTCCCCATATGGCTCCCTGATGCAGCCTGCTTCCCTGCTCCTTTATAATTATCTTTGCCAACGCGTTTCGAGGATAAACCCCTTCTTCATGAACTGCCACCAAATGAAACATCGGAGCCTTGCATCCTTTTCTTTTTCCAGCTTTATTGATTTTGATCACTGACCCTCAGTGGGCGTGGGCTCAGTATAAGTCCTTATGTATGCTGGGACATGGAGTCCTTGGTGCAAGCGTCACTCATCACTTCAAGTAAGTTCCGATGTTCATTTGCATATTTTCGGCATTTTTATCTCCTTTAGTAGGACCGAGCATTTTGGCAGGCTTAAATTAGCATATGAGGTACTGTGCCGATAATGTCTTGATTTAGTGCAAAACAACAGCCTCTCCCAGCTGGTGTATTTGTTTCTCCTCCAGCCGGCGATGGTGCCCCTCCCCACGGCCAGGCTACCGTGTAATAGTATTGAAACAAAAGTGCCCATCAGCTTTGGGAGGTCACGCGACAGAACCTCGCCATACGGCTCCCTAATGTAGCCTTCTTCCCTGCTCCTTTATAATTATCTTTGCCAATGCGTTTTTAGGATAAACCCCTTCTTCATGGGCTGCCACCAAATGAAACATATGAGCCTTGCATCCATTTCTTTTTTCAGCTTTATTGATTTTGATAACTGCCCCTCAGTCGGCGTGTGCTCAGTATAAGTCCTTATGTATGCTGGGACATGGAGTCCTTGGTGCAAGCGTCACTCATCACTTCAAGTAAGTTCCGATATTCATTTGCATATTTTCTGCATTTTTATCTCCTTTAGTAGGACCGAGCATTTTGGCAGGCTTAAATTAGCATATGAGGTACTGTGCCGATAATGTCTTGATTTAGTGCAAAACAACAGACTCACCCAGCTGGTGTATGTGTTTCTCCTCCAGCCGGCGATGGTGCCCCTCACCACAGTCAGGCTGCTGTACAATAGTACTGAAACAAAAGTGCCTTTCAGATTTGTGAGGTCACTCAACAGAGCCTCGCCATACGACTCCCTGATGCAGCCTGCTTCCCTGCTCCTTTATAATTATCTTTTCCAACGCGTTTTGAGGATAAACCCCTTCTTCATAGGCTGCCACCAAATGAAACATCTGAGCCCTGCACACATTTCTTTTTTCAGCTTTATTGATTTTGACCACTGCCCCTCAGTGGGCGTGGGCTCAGTATAAGTCCTTATGTATGCCGGGACATGGAGTCCTTGGTGCAAGTGTCATTCATTTTTTCAAGTAAGTTCCGATGTTTATTTGCATACTTTTGTAACTTTTATCTCCTTTAGTAGGACCGAGCATTTTGGCAGGCTTAAATTAGCATATGAGGTACTGTGCCGATAATGTCTTGGTTGAGTGCAAAACAACAGCCTCTCCCAGCTGGTGTATGTGTTTCTCCTCCAGCCGGCAATGGTGCCCCTCCCTACGGCCAGGCTGCCGTGTAATAGTATTGACACAAAAGTGCACTTCAGCTTTGGGAGGTCTCTCAACAGAGCCTCGCCATACGGCTCCCTGATGCAGCCTGCTTCCCTGCCCCTTTATAATTATCTTTGCCAACACGTTTTGAGGATAAACCCCTTCTTCATGGGCTGCCACCAAATGAAACATCTGAGCCTTGCATCCATTTCTTTTTTCAGCTTTATTGATTTTGATCTCTGACCCTCAGTGGGCGTGGGCTCAGTATAAGTCCTTATGTATGCTGGGAAATGGAGTCCTTGGTGCAAGCGTCACTCATCACTTCAAGTAAGTTCCGATGTTCATTTGCATATTTTCTGCATTTTTATCTCCTTTAGTAGGACCGAGCATTTTGGCAGGCTTAAATTAGCATATGAGGTACTGTGCTGATAATGTCTTGATTTAGTGCAAAACAACAGCCTCTCCCAGCTGGTGTATTTGTTTCTCCTCCAGCTGGCGATGGTGCCCCTCCCCACAGCCAGGCTACCGTGTAATAGTATTAAAACAAAAGTGCCCTTCAGCTTTGGGAGGTCATACGACAGAACCTCGCCATACGGCTCCCTGATGTAGCCTGCTTCCCTGCTCCTTTATATTTATCTTTGCCAACGCGTTTTGAGGATAAACCCCTTCTTCATGGGCTGCCACCAAATGAAACATATGAGCCTTGCATCCATTTCTTTTTTCAGCTTTATTGATTTTGATAACTGCCCCTCAGTGGGCGTGGGCTCAGTAAAAGTCCTTATGTATGCTGGGACATGGAGTCCTTGGTGCAAGCGTCACTCATCACTTCAAGTAAGTTTCGATGTTCATTTGCATATTTTTGGCATTTTTATCTTCTTTAGTAGGACCGAGAATTTTGGCAAGCTTAAATTAGCATATGAGGTACTGTGCGATAATGTCTTGATTTAGTGCAAAACAACAGCCTCCCCCAGCTGGTGAATGTGTTTCTCCTCCAGCCGGCGATGGTGCCCCTCCCCATGGCCAGGCTGCTGTGTAATAGTATTGAAACAAAAGTGCCCTTCAGCTTTGGGAGGTCACTCGACAGAGCCTCGCCATACGGCTCCCTGATGCAGCCTGCTTTCCTGCTCCTTTATAATTATCTTTGCCAACTCGTTTCGAGGATAAACCCCTTCTTCATGGGCTGCCACCAAATGAAACATCCGAGCCTTGCATCCATTTCTTTTTTCAGCTTTATTGATTTTGACCACTGTCCCTCAGTGGGCGTGGGCTCAGTATAAGTCGTTATGTATGCTGGGACATGAAGTCCTTGGTGCTAGCGTCACTCATCACTTCAAGTAAGTTCCGATGTTCATTTGCATATATTCGGCACTTTTATCTCCTTTAGTAGGACCGAGCATTTTGGCAGCCTTAAATTAGCATATGAGTTAATGTGCCGAGAATGTCTTGATTTTGTGCAAAACAACAGCCTCTACCAGCTGGTGTTTGTATTTCTCCTCCAGCCTGCGATGGTGCCCCTCCACACGGCCAGGCTGCCGTGTAATAGTATTGAAACAAATGTGCACTTCAGCTTTGGGAGGTCACTCGACAGAGCCTCGCCATATGGCTCCCTGATGCAGCCTGCTTCCCTGCTCCTTTATAATTATCTTTGCCAACGCGTTTCGAGGATAAACCCCTTCTTCATGAACTGCCACCAAATGAAACATCGGAGCCTTGCATCCTTTTCTTTTTCCAGCTTTATTGATTTTGATCACTGACCCTCAGTGGGCGTGGGCTCAGTATAAGTCCTTATGTATGCTGGGACATGGAGTCCTTGGTGCAAGCGTCACTCATCACTTCAAGTAAGTTCCGATGTTCATTTGCATATTTTCGGCATTTTTATCTCCTTTAGTAGGACCGAGCATTTTGGCAGGCTTAAATTAGCATATGAGGTACTGTGCCGATAATGTCTTGATTTAGTGCAAAACAACAGCCTCTCCCAGCTGGTGTATTTGTTTCTCCTCCAGCCGGCGATGGTGCCCCTCCCCACGGCCAGGCTACCGTGTAATAGTATTGAAACAAAAGTGCCCATCAGCTTTGGGAGGTCACGCGACAGAACCTCGCCATACGGCTCCCTAATGTAGCCTTCTTCCCTACTCCTTTATAATTATCTTTGCCAATGCGTTTTTAGGATAAACCCCTTCTTCATGGGCTGCCACCAAATGAAACATATGAGCCTTGCATCCATTTCTTTTTTCAGCTTTATTGATTTTGATAACTGCCCCTCAGTGGGCGTGTGCTCAGTATAAGTCCTTATGTATGCTGGGACATGGAGTCCTTGGTGCAAGCGTCACTCATCACTTCAAGTAAGTTCCGATATTCATTTGCATATTTTCTGCATTTTTATCTCCTTTAGTAGGACCGAGCATTTTGGCAGGCTTAAATTAGCATATGAGGTACTGTGCCGATAATGTCTTGATTTAGTGCAAAACAACAGACTCACCCAGCTGGTGTATGTGTTTCTCCTCCAGCCGGCGATGGTGCCCCTCACCACAGTCAGGCTGCTGTACAATAGTACTGAAACAAAAGTGCCTTTCAGATTTGTGAGGTCACTCAACAGAGCCTCGCCATACGACTCCCTGATGCAGCCTGCTTCCCTGCTCCTTTATAATTATCTTTTCCAACGCGTTTTGAGGATAAACCCCTTCTTCATAGGCTGCCACCAAATGAAACATCTGAGCCCTGCACACATTTCTTTTTTCAGCTTTATTGATTTTGACCACTGCCCCTCAGTGGGCGTGGGCTCAGTATAAGTCCTTATGTATGCCGGGACATGGAGTCCTTGGTGCAAGTGTCACTCATTATTTCAAGTAAGTTCCGATGTTTATTTGCATACTTTTGTAACTTTTATCTCCTTTAGTAGGACCGAGCATTTTGGCAGGCTTAAATTAGCATATGAGGTACTGTGCCGATAATGTCTTGGTTGAGTGCAAAACAACAGCCTCTCCCAGCTGGTGTATGTGTTTCTCCTCCAGCCGGCAATGGTGCCCCTCCCTACGGCCAGGCTGCCGTGTAATAGTATTGACACAAAAGTGCACTTCAGCTTTGGGAGGTCACTCAACAGAGCCTCGCCATACGGCTCCCTGATGCAGCCTGCTTCCCTGCCCCTTTATAATTATCTTTGCCAACACGTTTTGAGGATAAACCCCTTCTTCATGGGCTGCCACCAAATGAAACATCTGAGCCTTGCATCCATTTCTTTTTTCAGCTTTATTGATTTTGATCTCTGACCCTCAGTGGGCGTGTGCTCAGTATAAGTCCTTATGTATGCTGGGACATGGAGTCCTTGGTGCAAGCGTCACTCATCACTTCAAGTAAGTTCCGATATTCATTTGCATATTTTCTGCATTTTTATCTCCTTTAGTAGGACCGAGCATTTTGGCAGGCTTAAATTAGCATATGAGGTACTGTGCCGATAATGTCTTGATTTAGTGCAAAACAACAGACTCACCCAGCTGGTGTATGTGTTTCTCCTCCAGCCGGCGATGGTGCCCCTCACCACAGTCAGGCTGCTGTACAATAGTACTGAAACAAAAGTGCCTTTCAGATTTGTGAGGTCACTCAACAGAGCCTCGCCATACGACTCCCTGATGCAGCCTGCTTCCCTGCTCCTTTATAATTATCTTTTCCAACGCGTTTTGAGGATAAACCCCTTCTTCATAGGCTGCCACCAAATGAAACATCTGAGCCCTGCACACATTTCTTTTTTCAGCTTTATTGATTTTGACCACTGCCCCTCAGTGGGCGTGGGCTCAGTATAAGTCCTTATGTATGCCGGGACATGGAGTCCTTGGTGCAAGTGTCACTCATTATTTCAAGTAAGTTCCGATGTTTATTTGCATACTTTTGTAACTTTTATCTCCTTTAGTAGGACCGAGCATTTTGGCAGGCTTAAATTAGCATATGAGGTACTGTGCCGATAATGTCTTGGTTGAGTGCAAAACAACAGCCTCTCCCAGCTGGTGTATGTGTTTCTCCTCCAGCCGGCAATGGTGCCCCTCCCTACGGCCAGGCTGCCGTGTAATAGTATTGACACAAAAGTGCACTTCAGCTTTGGGAGGTCACTCGACAGAGCCTCGCCATACGGCTCCCTGATGCAGCCTGCTTTCCTGCTCCTTTATAATTATCTTTGCCAACTCGTTTCGAGGATAAACCCCTTCTTCATGGGCTGCCACCAAATGAAACATCTGAGCCTTGCATCCATTTCTTTTTTCAGCTTTATTGATTTTGACCACTGACCCTCAGTGGGCGTGGGCTCAGTATAAGTCCTTATGTATGCTGGGAAATGGAGTCCTTGGTGCAAGCGTCACTCATCACTTCAAGTAAGTTCCGATGTTCATTTGCATATTTTCTGCATTTTTATCTCCTTTAGTAGGACCGAGCATTTTGGCAGGCTTAAATTAGCATATGAGGTACTGTGCTGATAATGTCTTGATTTAGTGCAAAACAACAGCCTCTCCCAGCTGGTGTATTTGTTTCTCCTCCAGCTGGCGATGGTGCCCCTCCCCACAGCCAGGCTACCGTGTAATAGTATTAAAACAAAAGTGCCCTTCAGCTTTGGGAGGTCATATGACAGAACCTCGCCATACGGCTCCCTGATGTAGCCTGCTTCCCTGCTCCTTTATATTTATCTTTGCCAACGCGTTTTGAGGATAAACCCCTTCTTCATGGGCTGCCACCAAATGAAACATATGAGCCTTGCATCCATTTCTTTTTTCAGCTTTATTGATTTTGATAACTGCCCCTCAGTGGGCGTGGGCTCAGTAAAAGTCCTTATGTATGCTGGGACATGGAGTCCTTGGTGCAAGCGTCACTCATCACTTCAAGTAAGTTTCGATGTTCATTTGCATATTTTTGGCATTTTTATCTTCTTTAGTAGGACCGAGAATTTTGGCAAGCTTAAATTAGCATATGAGGTACTGTGCGATAATGTCTTGATTTAGTGCAAAACAACAGCCTCCCCCAGCTGGTGAATGTGTTTCTCCTCCAGCCGGCGATGGTGCCCCTCCCCATGGCCAGGCTGCTGTGTAATAGTATTGAAACAAAAGTGCCCTTCAGCTTTGGGAGGTCACTCGACAGAGCCTCGCCATACGGCTCCCTGATGCAGCCTGCTTTCCTGCTCCTTTATAATTATCTTTGCCAACTCGTTTCGAGGATAAACCCCTTCTTCATGGGCTGCCACCAAATGAAACATCCGAGCCTTGCATCCATTTCTTTTTTCAGCTTTATTGATTTTGACCACTGTCCCTCAGTGGGCGTGGGCTCAGTATAAGTCGTTATGTATGCTGGGACATGAAGTCCTTGGTGCTAGCGTCACTCATCACTTCAAGTAAGTTCCGATGTTCATTTGCATATATTCGGCACTTTTATCTCCTTTAGTAGGACCGAGCATTTTGGCAGCCTTAAATTAGCATATGAGTTAATGTGCCGAGAATGTCTTGATTTTGTGCAAAACAACAGCCTCTACCAGCTGGTGTTTGTATTTCTCCTCCAGCCTGCGATGGTGCCCCTCCACACGGCCAGGCTGCCGTGTAATAGTATTGAAACAAATGTGCACTTCAGCTTTGGGAGGTCACTCGACAGAGCCTCGCCATATGGCTCCCTGATGCAGCCTGCTTCCCTGCTCCTTTATAATTATCTTTGCCAACGCGTTTCGAGGATAAACCCCTTCTTCATGAACTGCCACCAAATGAAACATCGGAGCCTTGCATCCTTTTCTTTTTCCAGCTTTATTGATTTTGATCACTGACCCTCAGTGGGCGTGGGCTCAGTATAAGTCCTTATGTATGCTGGGACATGGAGTCCTTGGTGCAAGCGTCACTCATCACTTCAAGTAAGTTCCGATGTTTATTTGCATATTTTCGGCATTTTTATCTCCTTTAGTAGGACCGAGCATTTTGGCAGGCTTAAATTAGCATATGAGGTACTGTGCCGATAATGTCTTGATTTAGTGCAAAACAACAGCCTCTCCCAGCAGGTGTATTTGTTTCTCCTCCAGCCGGCGATGGTGCCCCTCCCCACGGCCAGGCTACCGTGTAATAGTATTGAAACAAAAGTGCCCATCAGCTTTGGGAGGTCACGCGACAGAACCTCGCCATACGGCTCCCTGATGCAGCCTGCTTCCCTGCTCCTTTATAATTATCTTTTCCAACGCGTTTTGAGGATAAACCCCTTCTTCATAGGCTGCCACCAAATGAAACATCTGAGCCCTGCACACATTTCTTTTTTCAGCTTTATTGATTTTGACCACTTTCCCTCAGTGGGCGTGGGCTCAGTATAAGTCCTTATGTATGCCGGGACATGGAGTCCTTGGTGCAAGTGTCACTCATTATTTCAAGTAAGTTCCGATGTTTATTTGCATACTTTTGTAACTTTTATCTCCTTTAGTAGGACCGAGCATTTTGGCAGGCTTAAATTAGCATATGAGGTACTGTGCCGATAATGTCTTGGTTGAGTGCAAAACAACAGCCTCTCCCAGCTGGTGTATGTGTTTCTCCTCCAGCCGGCAATGGTGCCCCTCCCTACGGCCAGGCTGCCGTGTAATAGTATTGACACAAAAGTGCACTTCAGCTTTGGGAGGTCACTCAACAGAGCCTCGCCATACGGCTCCCTGATGCAGCCTGCTTCCCTGCCCCTTTATAATTATCTTTGCCAACACGTTTTGAGGATAAACCCCTTCTTCATGGGCTGCCACCAAATGAAACATCTGAGCCTTGCATCCATTTCTTTTTTCAGCTTTATTGATTTTGATCTCTGACCCTCAGTGGGCGTGGGCTCAGTATAAGTCCTTATGTATGCTGGGAAATGGAGTCCTTGGTGCAAGCGTCACTCATCACTTCAAGTAAGTTCCGATGTTCATTTGCATATTTTCTGCATTTTTATCTCCTTTAGTAGGACCGAGCATTTTGGCAGGCTTAAATTAGCATATGAGGTACTGTGCTGATAATGTCTTGATTTAGTGCAAAACAACAGCCTCTCCCAGCTGGTGTATTTGTTTCTCCTCCAGCCGGCGATGGTGCCCCTCCCCACAGCCAGGCTACCGTGTAATAGTATTGAAACAAAAGTGCCCTTCAGCTTTGGGAGGTCATACGACAGAACCTCGCCATACGGCTCCCTGATGTAGCCTGCTTCCCTGCTCCTTTATATTTATCTTTGCCAACGCGTTTTGAGGATAAACCCCTTCTTCATGGGCTGCCACCAAATGAAACATATGAGCCATGCATCCATTTCTTTTTTCAGCTTTATTGATTTTGATAACTGCCCCTCAGTGGGCGTGGGCTCAGTATAAGTCCTTATGTATGCTGGGACATGGAGTCCTTGGTGCAAGCGTCACTCATCACTTCAAGTAAGTTCCGATGTTCATTTGCATATTTTCTGCATTTTTATCTCCTTTAGTAGGACCGAGAATTTTGGCAAGCTTAAATTAGCATATGTGGTACTGTGCGATAATGTCTTGATTTAGTGCAAAAAAACAGCCTCCCCCAGCTGGTGAATGTGTTTCTCCTCCAGCCGGCGATGGTGCCCCTCCCCATGGCCAGGCTGCTGTGTAATAGTATTGATACAAAAGTGCACTTCAGCTTTGAGAGGTCACACGACAGAGCCTCGCCGTAGGGCTCCCTGATGCAGCCTTCTTCCCTGCTCCTTTATAATTATCTTTGCCAACGCGTTTCAAGGATAAACCCCTTCTTCATGGGCTGCCACCAAATGAAACATCCGAGCCTTGCATCTGTTTCTTTTTTCAGCTTTATTGATTTTGATCACTGCCCCTCATTGGGCATGGACGCAGTATAAGTCCTTATGTATGCTGGGACATGGAGTCCTTGGTGCAAGCGTCACTCATCACTTCAAGTAAGTGCCGATGTTCATTTGCATATTTTTGGCATTTTTATCTCCGTTAGTAGGACCGAGAATTTTGGCAAGCTTAAATTAGCATATGAGGTACTGTGCGATAATGTCTTGATTTAGTGCAAAACAACAGCCTTCCCCAGCTGGTGAATGTTTTTCTCCTCAAGCCGGCGAGGGTGCCCCTTCCCACGGCCAGGCTGCTGTGTAATAGTATTGAAAGAAAAGTGCCCTTCAGCTTTGGGAGGTCACTCAACGGAGTCTCGCCATACGGCTCCCTGATGCAGACTGCTTCCCTGCTCCTTTATAATTATCTTTGCCAACGCGTTTCGAGGATAAACCCCTTCTTCATGGGCTGCCACCAAATGAAACATCCGAGCCTTGCATCTGTTTCTTTTTTCAGCTTTATTGATTTTGATCACTGCCCCTCATTGGGCATGGACGCAGTATAAGTCCTTATGTATGCTGGGACATGGAGTCCTTGGTGCAAGCGTCACTCATCACTTCAAGTAAGTGCCGATGTTCATTTGCATATTTTTGGCATTTTTATCTCCGTTAGTAGGACCGAGAATTTTGGCAAGCTTAAATTAGAATATGAGGTACTGTGCCGATAATGTCTTGATGGATGCAAATCAACAGCCTCTCCCAACTGGTGTATGTTTTTCTCCTCAAGCCGGCGATGGTGCCCCTCCCCACGTCCAGGCTGCTGTGTAATAGTATTGAAAGAAAAGTGCCCTTCAGCTTTGGGAGGTCACTCAACAGAGCCTCGCCATACGGCTCCCTGATGCAGACTGCATCCCTGCTCCTTTATAATTATCTTTGCCAACGCGTTTCGAGGATAAACCCCTTCTTCATGGGCTGCCACCAAATGAAACATCCGAGCATTGCATCTATTTCTTTTTTCAGCTTTATTGATTTTGATCACTGCCTCTCAGTGGGCGTAGGTTCAGTATAAGTCCTTATGTATGCTGGGACATGGAGTCCTTGGTGCAAGCGTCACTCATCACTTCAAGTAAGTTCCGATGTTCATTTGCATATATTCGTCCCTTTTATCTCCTTTAGTAGGACCGAGCATTTTGGCAGGCTTAAATTAGCATATGAGGTACTGTGCCGATAATGTCTTGATTTAGTGCAAAACAACAGCCTCTCCCAGCTGGTGTATGTGTTTCTCCTCCAGCGGGCGATGGTGCCCCTCCCCACGGCCAGGCTGCCATGTAATAGTATTGAAAAAAAAGTGCCCTTCTGCTTTGGGAGGTCACTCGACAGAGCCTCGCCATACGGCTCCCTGATGCAGCCTGCTTTCCTGCTCTTTTATAATTATCTTTGCCAACGCGTTTCGAAGATAATCCCCTTCTTCATGGGCTGCCACTAAATGAAACATCCAAGCCTTTCATCCATTTCTTTTTTCAGCTTTATTGATTTTGATCACTGCCCCTCAGTGGGCGTGGGCTCAGTATAAGTCCTTATTTATGCTGGGACATGGAGTCCTTGGTGCAAGCATCACTCATCACTTCAAGTAAGTTCCGATGTTCATTTGCATATTTTCGGCATTTTTATCTCCTTTAGTTGGACCGAGAAGTTTGGCATGCTTAAATTAGCATATGAGGTACTGTGCCGATAATGTCTTGATTTAGTGCAAAACAACAGCCTCTCCCAGCTGGTGTATGTGTTTCTCCTCCAGCCGGCGATAGTGCCCCTCACCACGGTCATGCTGCCATGCAATAGTATTGAAACAAAAGTGCCCTTCAGCTTTGGGTGGTCACTCAACAGAGCCTCGCCATAGGACTCCCTGATGCAGCCTGCTTCCCTGCTCCTTTATAATTATCTTTGCCAACTCGTTTCGAGGATAAACCCCTTCTTCATGGGCTGCAACCAAATGAAACATCCGAGCCTTGCATCCATTTCTTTTTTCAGCTTTATTAATTTTGAACACTGTCCCTCAGTGGGCGTGGGCTCAGTATAAGTCCTTATGTATGCTGGGACATGGAGTCCTTGTTGCAAGCGTCACTCATCACTTCAAGTAAGTTCCGATGTTCATTTGCATATATTCGTCACTTTTATCTCCTTTAGTAGGACCGAGCATTTTGGCAGGCTTAAATTAGCGTATGAGTTACTGTGCCAATAATGTCTTGATTTAGTGCAAAACAACAGCCTCTACCAGCTGGTATATGTGTTTCCCCTCCAGCCGGCGATGGTGCCCCTCCCCACGGCCAGGCTGCCGTGTAATAGTATTGATACAAAAGTTACCTTCAGCTTTGGGAGGTCACTCGACAGAGCCTCGCCATAGGGCTCACTGAAGCAGCCTTCTTCCCTGTTCCTTTATAATTATCTTTTTCAAAGTGTTTCGAGGATAAACCCCTTCTTCATGGGCTGCCACCAAATGAAACATCCGAGCCTTGCATCCTTTTCTTTTTTCAGCTTTATTGATTTTGATCACTGCCCCTCATTGGGCCTGGGCGCAGTATAAGTCCTTATGTATGCTGGGACATGGAGTCCTTGGTGCTAGCGTCACTCATCACTTCAAATAAGTTCCGATGTTCATTTGCATATTTTCGGCATTTTTTATCTCCTTTAGCAGGACCGAGCATGTTGGCAGGCTTAATTTAGCATATGAGGTACTTTGCCGATAATGTCTTGATTTAGTGCAAAACATCAGCCTCTCCCAGCTGGTGTATGTGTTTATCCTCCAGCCGGCGATGGTACCCCTCCCCACGGCCAGGATGCCATGTAATAGTATTGAAACAAAAGTGCCCTTCAGCTTTGGGAGGTCACTCGACAGAGCCTCGCCATATGGCTCCCTGATGCAGCCTGCTTTCCTGCTCCTTAATAATTATCTTTGCCAACGCGTTTTGAGGATAAACCCCTTCTTCATGGGCTGCCAACAAATGAAACATCCGAGCCTTGCATCCATTTCTTTTTTCAGCTGTATTGATTTTGATCACTGCCTCTCAGTGGGCGTGGGTTCAGTATAAGCCCTTATGTATGCTGGGACATGGAGTCCTTCGTGCAAGCGTCACTCATCACTTCAAGCAAGTTCCGATGTTCATTTGCATATTTTCAGCATTTTTATCTCCTTTAGTAGGACCGAGCATTTTCGCAGGCTTAAATTAGCATATGAGTTACTGTGCCGATAATGTCTTAATTTAGTGCAAAACAACAGCCTCTCCCAGCTGGTGTATGTGTTACTCCTCCAGCCAGCGAGGGTGCCCCTCCCCACGGCCAGGCTACCGTGTAATAGTATTGAAACAAAAGTGCCCTTCAGCTTTGGCAGGTCACATGACAGAACCTCGCCATACGGCTCCCTGATGTAGCCTGCTTCCCTGCTCCTTTATATTTATCTTTGCCAACGCGTTTTGAGGATAAACCCCTTCTTCATGGGCTGCCACCAAATGAAACATATGAGCCTTGCATCCATTTCTTTTTTCAGCTTTATTGATTTTGATAACTGCCCCTCAGTGGGCGTGGGCTCAGTATAAGTCCTTATGTATCCTGGGACATGGAGTCCTTGGTGCAAGCGTCACTCATCACTTCAAGTAAGTGCCGATGTTCATTTGCATATTTTTGGCATTTTTATCTCCGTTAGTAGGACCGAGAATTTTGGCAAGCTTAAATTAGCATATGAGGTACTGTGCCGATAATGTCTTGATGGATGCAAATCAACAGCCTCTCCCAACTGGTGTATGTTTTTCTCCTCAAGCCGGCGATGGTGCCCCTCCCCACGTCCAGGCTGCTGTGTAATAGTATTGAAAGAAAAGTGCCCTTCAGCTTTGGGAGGTCACTCAACAGAGCCTCGCCATACGGCTCCCTGATGCAGACTGCATCCCTGCTCCTTTATAATTATCTTTGCCAACGCGTTTCGAGGATAAACCCCTTCTTCATGGGCTGCCACCAAATGAAACATCCGAGCCTTGCATCTATTTCTTTTTTCAGCTTTATTGATTTTGATCACTGCCTCTCAGTGGGCGTAGGTTCAGTATAAGTCCTTATGTATGCTGGGACATGGAGTCCTTGGTGCAAGCGTCACTCATCACTTCAAGTAAGTTCCGATGTTCATTTGCATATATTCGTCCCTTTTATCTCCTTTAGTAGGACCGAGCATTTTGGCAGGCTTAAATTAGCATATGAGGTACTGTGCCGATAATGTCTTGATTTAGTGCAAAACAACAGCCTCTCCCAGCTGGTGTATGTGTTTCTCCTCCAGCGGGCGATGGTGCCCCTCCCCACGGCCAGGCTGCCATGTAATAGTATTGAAAAAAAAGTGCCCTTCTGCTTTGGGAGGTCACTCGACAGAGCCTCGCCATACGGCTCCCTGATGCAGCCTGCTTTCCTGCTCTTTTATAATTATCTTTGCCAACGCGTTTCGAAGATAATCCCCTTCTTCATGGGCTGCCACTAAATGAAACATCCAAGCCTTTCATCCATTTCATTTTTCAGCTTTATTGATTTTGATCACTGCCCCTCAGTGGGCGTGGGCTCAGTATAAGTCCTTATTTATGCTGGGACATGGAGTCCTTGGTGCAAGCATCACTCATCACTTCAAGTAAGTTCCGATGTTCATTTGCATATTTTCGGCATTTTTATCTCCTTTAGTTGGACCGAGAAGTTTGGCATGCTTAAATTAGCATATGAGGTACTGTGCCGATAATGTCTTGATTTAGTGCAAAACAACAGCCTCTCCCAGCTGGTGTATGTGTTTCTCCTCCAGCCGGCGATAGTGCCCCTCACCACGGTCATGCTGCCATGCAATAGTATTGAAACAAAAGTGCCCTTCAGCTTTGGGTGGTCACTCAACAGAGCCTCGCCATAGGACTCCCTGATGCAGCCTGCTTCCCTGCTCCTTTATAATTATCTTTGCCAACTCGTTTGGAGGATAAACCCCTTCTTCATGGGCTGCAACCAAGTGAAACATCCGAGCCTTGCATCCATTTCTTTTTTCAGCTTTATTGATTTTGAACACTGTCCCTCAGTGGGCGTGGGCTCAGTATAAGTCCTTATGTATGCTGGGACATGGAGTCCTTGTTGCAAGCGTCACTCATCACTTCAAGTAAGTTCCGATGTTCATTTGCATATATTTGTCACTTTTATCTCCTTTAGTAGGACCGAGCATTTTGGCAGGCTTAAATTAGCGTATGAGTTACTGTGCCAATAATGTCTTGATTTAGTGCAAAACAACAGCCTCTACCAGCTGGTATATGTGTTTCCCCTCCAGCCGGCGATGGTGCCCCTCCCCACGGCCAGGCTGCCGTGTAATAGTATTGATACAAAAGTTACCTTCAGCTTTGGGAGGTCACTCGACAGAGCCTCACCATAGGGCTCACTGAAGCAGCCTTCTTCCCTGTCCTTTATAATTATCTTTTTCAAAGTGTTTCGAGGATAAACCCCTTCTTCATGGGCTGCCACCAAATGAAACATCCGAGCCTTGCATCCTTTTCTTTTTTCAGCTTTTTTGATTTTGATCACTGCCCCTCATTGGGCCTGGGCGCAGTATAAGTCCTTATGTATGCTGGGACATGGAGTCCTTGGTGCTAGCGTCACTCATCACTTCAAGTAAGTTCCGATGTTCATTTGCATATTTTCGGCATTTTTTATCTCCTTTAGCAGGACCGAGCATGTTGGCAGGCTTAATTTAGCATATGAGGTACTTTGCTGATAATGTCTTGATTTAGTGCAAAACATCAGCCTCTCCCAGCTGGTGTATGTGTTTATCCTCCAGCCGGCGATGGTACCCCTCCCCACGGCCAGGATGCCATGTAATAGTATTGAAACAAAAGTGCCCTTCAGCTTTGGGAGGTCACTCGACAGAGCCTCGCCATATGGCTCCCTGATGCAGCCTGCTTTCCTGCTCCTTAATAATTATCTTTGCCAACGCGTTTTGAGGATAAACCCCTTCTTCATGGGCTGCCAACAAATGAAACATCCGAGCCTTGCATCCATTTCTTTTTTCAGCTGTATTGATTTTGATCACTGCCTCTCAGTGGGCGTGGGTTTAGTATAAGCCCTTATGTATGCTGGGACATGGAGTCCTTCGTGCAAGCGTCACTCATCACTTCAAGCAAGTTCCGATGTTCATTTGCATATTTTCAGCATTTTTATCTCCTTTAGTAGGACCGAGCATTTTCGCAGGCTTAAATTAGCATATGAGTTACTGTGCCGATAATGTCTTAATTTAGTGCAAAACAACAGCCTCTCCCAGCTGGTGTATGTGTTACTCCTCCAGCCAGCGAGGGTGCCCCTCCCCACGGCCAGGCTACCGTGTAATAGTATTGAAACAAAAGTGCCCTTCAGCTTTGGCAGGTCACACGACAGAACCTCGCCATACGGCTCCCTGATGTAGCCTGCTTCCCTGCTCCTTTATATTTATCTTTGCCAACGCGTTTTGAGGATAAACCCCTTCTTCATGGGCTGCCACCAAATGAAACATATGAGCCTTGCATCCATTTCTTTTTTCAGCTTTATTGATTTTGATAACTGCCCCTCAGTGGGCGTGGGCTCAGTATAAGTCCTTATGTATGCTGGGACATGGAGTCCTTGGTGCAAGCGTCACTCATCACTTCAAGTAAGTTCCGATGTTCATTTGCATATTTTTGGCATTTTTATCACCTTTAGTAGGACCGAGAATTTTGGCAAGCTTAAATTAGCATATGAGGTACTGTGCGATAATGTCTTGATTTAGTGCAAAACAACAGCCTCCCCCAGCTGGTGAATGTGTTTCTCCTCCAGCCGGCGATGGTGCCCCTCCCCACGGCCAGGCTGCTGTGTAATAGTATTGAAACAAAAGTGCCCTTCAGCTTTGGGAGGTCACTCGACAGAGCCTCGCCATACGGCTCCCTGATGCAGCCTGCTTTCCTGCTCCTTTATAATTATCTTTGCCAACGCGTTTTGAGGATAAACCCCTTCTTCATGGGCAGCCACCAAATGAAACATCCAAGCATTGAATCCATTTCTTTTTTCAGCTTTATTGATTTTGATCACTGCCTCTCAGTGGGCGTTGGCTCAGTATAAGCCCTTATGTATGCTGGGACATGGAGTCCTTGGTGCAAGCGTCACTCATCACTTCAAGTAAGTTTCGATGTTCATTTGCATATTTTCTGCATTTTTATCTCCTTTAGTAGGACCGAGCATTTTGGCAGGCTTAAATTAGCATATGAGGTACGGTGCCGATAATGTCTTGATTTAGTGCAAAACAACAGCCTCTCCCAGCTGGTGTATTTGTTTCTCCTCCAGCCGGCGATGGTGCCCCTCCCCACGACCAGGCTACCGTGTAATAGTATAGAAACAAAAGTGCCCTTCAGCTTTGGGAGGTCACTCGACAGAACCTCGCCATACAGCTCCCTGATGGAGCCTGCTTCCCTGCTCCTTTATAATTATCTTTGCCAACGCGTTTCGAGGCTAAACTCCTTCTTCATGGGCTGCCACCAAATGAAACATATGAGCCTTGCATCCATTTCTTTTTTCAGCTTTATTGATTTTGATAACTGCCCCTCAGTGGGTGTGGGCTCAGTATAAGTCCTTATGTATGCTGGAACATGGAGTCCTTGGTGCAAGCGTCACTCATCACTTCAAGTAAGTTCCGATGTTTATTTCCATATTTTTGTCACTTTTATCTCCTTTAGTAGGACCGAGCATTTTGGCAGGCTTAAATTAGCATATGAGTTACTGTTCCGATAATGTTTTGATTTAGTGCAAAATAACAACCTCTCCCAGCTGGTGTATGTGTTTTGCCTCCAGCCGGCGATGGTGCCCCTCCCCACGGCCAGGCTGGCATGTAATAGTATTGATACAAAAGTGCCCTTCAGCTTTGAGAGGTCACACTACAGAGCCTCGCCGTAGGGCTCCCTGATGGAGCCTTCTTCCCTGCTCCTTTATAATTATCTTTGCCAACGTGTTTCAAGGATAAACCCCTTCTTCATGGGCTGCCACCAAATGAAACATCCGAGCCTTGCATCCATTTCTTTTTTCAGCTTTATTGATTTGATCACTGCCCCTCAGTGGGCGTGGGCTCAGTATAAGTCCTTATGTATGTTGGGACATGGAGTCCTTGGTGGAAGCGTCACTCATCACTTCAAGAAAGTTCCGACGTTCATTTGCATATTTTTGGAATTTTTATCTCCTTTAGTAGGACCGAGCATTTTGGCAAGCTTAAATTAGCATATGAGGTACTGTGCCGATAATGTCTTGATTTAGTGCAAATAAACAGCCTCACCCAACTGGTGAATGTGTTTCTCCTCCAGCCAGCGATGGTGCCCCTCCCTACGGCCAGGCTGCTGTGTGAAAGTATTCAAACAAAAGTGCCCTCCAGCTTTTGGAGGACACTCGACAGAGCCTCGCCATACGGCTCCCTGATGCAGCCTGCTTCCCTGCTCCTTTATAATTATCTTTGCCAACGCGTTTTGAGAATAAACCCCTTCTTCATAGGCTGCCACCAAATGAATCATCCGAGCCTTGCATCCATTTCTTTTTTCAGCTTTATTGATTTTGATCACTGCCCCTCAGTGGGCGTGGGCTCAGTATAAGTCCTTATGTATGTTGGGACATGGAGTCCTTGGTGCAAGCGTCACTCATCACTTCAAGTAAGTTCCGATGTTCATTTGCATATTTTTGGCATTTTTATCTCCTTTAGTAGGATCGAGCATTTTGGCAAGATTAAATTAGCATATGAGGTACTGTGCCGATAATGTCTTGATTTAGTGCAAATCAACAGCCTCTCCCAACTGGTGAATGTGTTTCTCCTCAAGCCGGCGATGGTGCCCCTCCCCACGGCCAGGCTGCTCTGTGAAAGTATTCAAACAAAAGTGCCCTTCAGCTTTTGGAGGTCACTCGACAGAGCCTCGCCATATGGCTCCCTGATGCAGCCTGCTTCCCTGCTCCTTTATAATTATCTTTGCCAACGCGTTTTGAGGATAAACCCCTTCTTCATAGGCTGCCACTAAATGAATCATCCGAGCCTTGCATCCATTTCTTTTTTCAGCTTTATTTATTTTGATAACTGCCCCTCACTGGGCGTGGGCTCAGTATAAGTCCTTATGTATGCTGGGACATGGAGTCCTTGGTGCAAGCGTCACTCATCACTTCAAGTATGTTCCGATGTTCATTTGCATATTTTCTGCATTTTTATCTCCTTTAGTAGGACCGAGCATTTTGGCAGGCTTAAATTAGCATATGAGGTACTGTGCCGATAATGTCTTGATTTAGTGCAAAACAACAGAATCACCCAGCTGGTGTATGTCTTTCTCCTCCAGCAGGCAATGGTGCCCCTCACCACGGTCAGGCTGCTGTGCAATAGTATTGAAACAAAAGTGCCTTTCAGATTTGGGAGGTCACTCAACAGAGCCTCGCCATACGACTCCCTGATGCAGCCTGCTTCCCTGCTCCTTTATAATTATCTTTTCCAACGCGTTTTGAGGATAAACCCCTTCTTCATAGGCTGCCACCAAATGAAACATCCGAGCCTTGCATCCATTTCTTTTTTCAGCTTTATTGATTTTGACCACTGCCCCTCAGTGGGCGTGGGCTCAGTATAAGTCCTTATGTATGCCGGGACATGGAGTCCTGGGTGCAAGTGTCACTCCTTATTTCAAGTAAGTTCCGATGTTTATTTGCATATTTTTGTAACTTTTATCTCCTTTAGTAGGACCGAGCATTTTGGCAGGCTTAAATTAGCACATGAGTTACTGTGCCGATAATGTTTTGATTTAGTGCAAAACAACAGCCTCTCCCAGCTGGTGTATGTGTTACGCCTCCAGCCGGCAATGGTGCCCCTCCCCAGAGCCAGGCTGGCGTGTAATAGTATTGATACAAAAGTGCACTTCAGCTTTGAGAGGTCACACGACAGAGCCTCGCCGTAGGGCTCCCTGATGCAGCCTTCTTCCCTGCTCCTTTATAATTATCTTTGCCAACGCGTTTCAAGGATAAACCCCTTCTTCATGGGCTGCCACCAAATGAAACATCCGAGCCTTGCATCTGTTTCTTTTTTCAGCTTTATTGATTTTGATCACTGCCCCTCATTGGGCATGGACGCAGTATAAGTCCTTATGTATGCTGGGACATGGAGTCCTTGGTGCAAGCGTCACTCATCACTTCAAGTAAGTGCCGATGTTCATTTGCATGTTTTTGGCATTTTTATCTCCGTTAGTAGGACCGAGAATTTTGGCAAGCTTAAATTAGCATATGAGGTACTGTGCGATAATGTCTTGATTTAGTGCAAAACAACAGCCTCCCCCAGCTGGTGAATGTTTTTCTCCTCAAGCCGGCGATGGTGCCCCTCCCCACGGCCAGGCTGCTGTGTAATAGTATTGAAAGAAAAGTGCCCTTCAGCTTTGGGAGGTCACTCAACAGAGCCTCGCCATACGGCTCCCTGATGCAGACTGCTTCCCTGCTCCTTTATAATTATCTTTGCCAACGCGTTTCGAGGATAAACCCCTTCTTCATGGGCTGCCACCAAATGAAACATCCGAGCCTTGCATCTGTTTTTTTTTTCAGCTTTATTGATTTTGATCACTGTCCCTCATTGGGCATGGACGCAGTATAAGTCCTTATGTATGCTGGGACATGGAGTCCTTGGTGCAAGCGTCACTCATCACTTCAAGTAAGTGCCGATGTTCATTTGCATATTTTTGGCATTTTTATCTCCGTTAGTAGGACCGAGAATTTTGGCAAGCTTAAATTAGCATATGAGGTACTGTGCCGATAATGTCTTGATTGAGTGCAAATCAACAGCCTCTCCCAACTGGTGTATGTTTTTTTCCTCAAGCCGGCGATGGTGCCCCTCCCCACGGCCAGGCTGCTGTGTAATAGTATTGAAAGAAAAGTGCCCTTCAGCTTTGGGAGGTCCCTCAACAGAGCCTCGCCATACGGCTCCCTGATGCAGACTGCTTCCCTGCTCCATTATATTTATCTTTGCCAACGCGTTTCGAGGATAAACCCCTTCTTCATGGGCTGCCACCAAATGAAACATCTGAGCCTTGCATTTATTTCTTTTTTCAGCTTTATTGATTTTGATCACTGCCTCTCAGTGGGCGTAGGTTCAGTATAAGTCCTTATGTATGCTGGGACATGGAGTCCTTGGTGCAAGCGTCACTCATCACTTCAAGTAAGTTCCAATGTTCATTTGCATATTTTCGGCATTTTGATCTTCTTTAGTAGTAGCGAGCATTTTGACAGGCTTAATTTTGCATCTGAGGTACTGTGCCGATAATGTTTTGTTTTAGTGCAAAACAACAGCGTCTCCCAGCTCGTGTATGTTTTTCTCCTCAAGCCGGCGATAGTGCCTCTCACCACGGTCATGCTGCCATGCAATAGTATTGAAACAAAAGTGCCCTTTAGCTTTGGGTGGTCACTCAACAGAGCCTCGCCATACGGCTCCCTGATGCAGCCTGCTTTCCTGCTCTTTTATAATTATCTTTGCCAACGCGTTTCGAGGATAATCCCCTTCTTCATGGGCTGCCACTAAATGAAACATCCAAGCCTTGCATCCATTTCTTTTTTCAGCTTTATTGATTTTATCACTGCCCCTCAGTGGGCGTGGGCTCAGTATAAGTCCTTATTTATGCTGGGACATGGAGTCCTTGGTGCAAGCGTCACTCATCACTTCAAGTAAGTTCCGATGTTCATTTGCATATATTCGTCACTTTTATCTCCTTTAGTAGGACCGAGCATTTTGGCAGGCTTAAATTAGCATATGAGGTACTGTGCCGATAATGTCTTGATTTAGTGCAAAACAACAGCTTCTCCCAGCTGGTGTATGTGTTTCTCCTCCAGCCGGCGATGGTGCCCCTCCCCACGGCCAGGCTGCCATGTAATAGTATTGAAACAAAAGTGCCCTTCTGCTTTGGGAGGTCACTCAACAGAGCCTCGCCATATGGCTCCCTGATGCAGCCTGCTTCCCTGCTCCTTTATAATTATCTTTGCCAACGCGTTTTGAGGATAAACCCCTTCTTCATAGGCTGCCACTAAATGAATCATCCGAGCCTTGCATCCATTTCTTTTTTCAGCTTTATTTATTTTGATAACTGCCCCTCACTGGGCGTGGGCTCAGTATAAGTCCTTATGTATGCTGGGACATGGAGTCCTTGGTGCAAGCGTCACTCATCACTTCAAGTATGTTCCGATGTTCATTTGCATATTTTCTGCATTTTTATCTCCTTTAGTAGGACCGAGCATTTTGGCAGGCTTAAATTAGCATATGAGGTACTGTGCCGATAATGTCTTGATTTAGTGCAAAACAACAGAATCACCCAGCTGGTGTATGTCTTTCTCCTCCAGCAGGCAATGGTGCCCCTCACCACGGTCAGGCTGCTGTGCAATAGTATTGAAACAAAAGTGCCTTTCAGATTTGGGAGGTCACTCAACAGAGCCTCGCCATACGACTCCCTGATGCAGCCTGCTTCCCTGCTCCTTTATAATTATCTTTTCCAACGCGTTTTGAGGATAAACCCCTTCTTCATAGGCTGCCACCAAATGAAACATCCGAGCCTTGCATCCATTTCTTTTTTCAGCTTTATTGATTTTGACCACTGCCCCTCAGTGGGCGTGGGCTCAGTATAAGTCCTTATGTATGCCGGGACATGGAGTCCTGGGTGCAAGTGTCACTCCTTATTTCAAGTAAGTTCCGATGTTTATTTGCATATTTTTGTAACTTTTATCTCCTTTAGTAGGACCGAGCATTTTGGCAGGCTTAAATTAGCACATGAGTTACTGTGCCGATAATGTTTTGATTTAGTGCAAAACAACAGCCTCTCCCAGCTGGTGTATGTGTTACGCCTCCAGCCGGCAATGGTGCCCCTCCCCAGAGCCAGGCTGGCGTGTAATAGTATTGATACAAAAGTGCACTTCAGCTTTGAGAGGTCACACGACAGAGCCTCGCCGTAGGGCTCCCTGATGCAGCCTTCTTCCCTGCTCCTTTATAATTATCTTTGCCAACGCGTTTCAAGGATAAACCCCTTCTTCATGGGCTGCCACCAAATGAAACATCCGAGCCTTGCATCTGTTTCTTTTTTCAGCTTTATTGATTTTGATCACTGCCCCTCATTGGGCATGGACGCAGTATAAGTCCTTATGTATGCTGGGACATGGAGTCCTTGGTGCAAGCGTCACTCATCACTTCAAGTAAGTGCCGATGTTCATTTGCATATTTTTGGCATTTTTATCTCCGTTAGTAGGACCGAGAATTTTGGCAAGCTTAAATTAGCATATGAGGTACTGTGCGATAATGTCTTGATTTAGTGCAAAACAACAGCCTCCCCCAGCTGGTGAATGTTTTTCTCCTCAAGCCGGCGATGGTGCCCCTCCCCACGGCCAGGCTGCTGTGTAATAGTATTGAAAGAAAAGTGCCCTTCAGCTTTGGGAGGTCACTCAACAGAGCCTCGCCATACGGCTCCCTGATGCAGACTGCTTCCCTGCTCCTTTATAATTATCTTTGCCAACGCGTTTCGAGGATAAACCCCTTCTTCATGGGCTGCCACCAAATGAAACATCCGAGCCTTGCATCTGTTTTTTTTTTCAGCTTTATTGATTTTGATCACTGTCCCTCATTGGGCATGGACGCAGTATAAGTCCTTATGTATGCTGGGACATGGAGTCCTTGGTGCAAGCGTCACTCATCACTTCAAGTAAGTGCCGATGTTCATTTGCATATTTTTGGCATTTTTATCTCCGTTAGTAGGACCGAGAATTTTGGCAAGCTTAAATTAGCATATGAGGTACTGTGCCGATAATGTCTTGATTGAGTGCAAATCAACAGCCTCTCCCAACTGGTGTATGTTTTTTTCCTCAAGCCGGCGATGGTGCCCCTCCCCACGGCCAGGCTGCTGTGTAATAGTATTGAAAGAAAAGTGCCCTTCAGCTTTGGGAGGTCCCTCAACAGAGCCTCGCCATACGGCTCCCTGATGCAGACTGCTTCCCTGCTCCATTATATTTATCTTTGCCAACGCGTTTCGAGGATAAACCCCTTCTTCATGGGCTGCCACCAAATGAAACATCTGAGCCTTGCATTTATTTCTTTTTTCAGCTTTATTGATTTTGATCACTGCCTCTCAGTGGGCGTAGGTTCAGTATAAGTCCTTATGTATGCTGGGACATGGAGTCCTTGGTGCAAGCGTCACTCATCACTTCAAGTAAGTTCCAATGTTCATTTGCATATTTTCGGCATTTTGATCTTCTTTAGTAGTAGCGAGCATTTTGACAGGCTTAATTTTGCATCTGAGGTACTGTGCCGATAATGTTTTGTTTTAGTGCAAAACAACAGCGTCTCCCAGCTCGTGTATGTTTTTCTCCTCAAGCCGGCGATAGTGCCTCTCACCACGGTCATGCTGCCATGCAATAGTATTGAAACAAAAGTGCCCTTTAGCTTTGGGTGGTCACTCAACAGAGCCTCGCCATACGGCTCCCTGATGCAGCCTGCTTTCCTGCTCTTTTATAATTATCTTTGCCAACGCGTTTCGAGGATAATCCCCTTCTTCATGGGCTGCCACTAAATGAAACATCCAAGCCTTGCATCCATTTCTTTTTTCAGCTTTATTGATTTTATCACTGCCCCTCAGTGGGCGTGGGCTCAGTATAAGTCCTTATTTATGCTGGGACATGGAGTCCTTGGTGCAAGCGTCACTCATCACTTCAAGTAAGTTCCGATGTTCATTTGCATATATTCGTCACTTTTATCTCCTTTAGTAGGACCGAGCATTTTGGCAGGCTTAAATTAGCATATGAGGTACTGTGCCGATAATGTCTTGATTTAGTGCAAAACAACAGCTTCTCCCAGCTGGTGTATGTGTTTCTCCTCCAGCCGGCGATGGTGCCCCTCCCCACGGCCAGGCTGCCATGTAATAGTATTGAAACAAAAGTGCCCTTCTGCTTTGGGAGGTCACTCAACAGAGCCTCGCCATACGGCTCCCTGATGCAGCCTGCTTTCCTGCTCTTTTATAATTATCTTTGCCAACGCGTTTCGAAGATAATCCCCTTCTTCATGGGCTGCCACTAAATGAAACATCCAAGCCTTGCATCCATTTCTTTTTTCAGCTTTATTGATTTTGATCACTGCCCATCAGTGGGCGTGGGCTCAGTATAAGTCCTTATTTATGCTTGGACATGGAGTCCTTGTTGCAAGCGTCACTCATCACTTCAAGTAAGTTCCGATGTTCATTTGCATATTTTCAGCATTTTTATCTCCTTTAGTTGGACCGAGCAGTTTGGCAGGCTTAAATTAGCATATGAGGTACTGTGCCGATAATGTCTTGATTTAGTGCAAAACAACAGCCTCTCCCAGCTGGTGTATGTGTTTCTCCTCCAGCCAGCGATAGTGCCCCTCACCACGGTCATGCTGCCATGCAATAGTATTGAAACAAAAGTGCCCTTAAGCTTTGGGTGGTCACTCAACAGAGCCTCGCCATAGGACTCCCTGATGCAGCCTGCTTCCCTGCTCCTTTATAATTATCTTTGCCAACGCGTTTCGAGGATAAACCCCTTCTTCATGGGCTGCAACCAAATGAAACATCCGAGCCTTGCATCCATTTCTTTTTTCAGCTTTATTGATTTTGAAAACTGTCCCTCAGTGGGCGTGGGCTCAGTATAAGTCCTTATGTATGCTGGGACATGGAGTCCTTGTTGCAAGCGTCACTCATCACTTCAAGTAAGTTCCGATGTTCATTTGCATATATTCGTCACTTTTATCTCCTTTAGTAGGACCGAGCATTTTGGCAGGCTTAAATTAGCGTATGAGTTACTGTGCCAATAATGTCTTGATTTAGTGCAAAACAACAGCCTCTACCAGCTGGTATATGTGTTTCTCCTCCAGCCGGCGATGGTGCCCCTCCCCACGGCCAGGCTGCCGTGTAATAGTATTGATACAAAAGTTACCTTCAGCTTTGGGAGGTCACTCAACAGAGCCTCGCCATAGGGCTAACTGAAGCAGCCTTCTTCCCTGCTCCTTTATAATTATCTTTTTCAAAGTGTTTCGAGGATAAACCCCTTCTTCATGGGCTGCCACCAAAAGAAACATCCGAGCCTTGCATCCTTTTCTTTTTTCAGCTTTATTGATTTTGATCCCTGCCCCTCATTGGGCGTGGGCGCAGTATAAGTCCTTATGTATGCTGGGACATGGAGTCCTTGGTGCAAGCGTCACTCATCACTTCAAGCAAGTTCCGATGTTCATTTGCATATTTTCAGCATTTTTATCTCCTTTAGCAGGACCGAGCATGTTGGCAGGCTTAATTTAGCATATGAGGTACTGTGCCGATAATGTCTTGATTTAGTGCAAAACATCAGCCTCTCCCAGCTGGTGTATGTGTTTCTCCTCCAGCCGGCGATGGTACCCCTTCCCACGGCCAGGATGCCATGTAATAGTATTGAAACAAAAGTGCCCTTCAGCTTTGGGAGGTCACTCGACAGAGCCTCGCCATATGGCTCCCTGATGCAGCCTGCTTTCCTGCTCCTTTATAATTATCTTTGCCAACGCGTTTTGAGGATAAACCCCTTCTTCATGGGCTGCCAACAAATGAAACATCCGAGCCTTGCATCCATTTCTTTTTTCAGCTGTATTGATTTTGATCACTGCCTCTCAGTGGGCGTGGGTTCAGTATAAGCCCTTATGTTTGCTGGGACATGGAGTCCTTCGTGCAAGCGTCACTCATCACTTCAAGCAAGTTCCGATGTTCATTTGCATATTTTCAGCATTTTTATCTCCTTTAGTAGGACCGAGCATTTTGGCAGGCTTAAATTAGCATATGAGTTACTGTGCCGATAATGTCTTAATTTAGTGCAAAACAACAGCCTCTCCCAGCTGGTGTATGTGTTTCTCTTCCAGCCAGCGAGGGTGCCCCTCCCAAACGGCCAGGCTGCTGTGTAATAGTATTGAAACGAAAGTGCCCTTCAGCTTTGGGAGGTCACTCGATAGAGCCTCGCCATATGGCTCCCTGATGCAGCCTGCTTCCCTGCTCCTTTATAATTATATTTGCCAATGCGTTTCGAGGATAAACCCCTTCTTCATGGGCTGCCACCAAATGAAACATCTGAGCCTTGCATCCTTTTCTTTTTCCAGCTTTATTGATTTTGATCACTGACCCTCAGTGGGCGTGGGCTCAGTATAAGTCCTTATGTATGCTGGGACATGGAGTCCTTGGTGCAAGCGTCACTCATCACTTCAAGTAATTTCCGATGTTCATTTGCATATTTTCAGCATTTTTATCTCCTTTAGTAGGACCGAGCATTTTGGCAGGCTTAAATTAGCATATGAGTTACTGTGCCGAGAATGTCTTGATTTTGTGCAAAACAACAGCCTCTACCAGCTGGTGTTTGTATTTCTCCTCCAGCCTGCGATGGTGCCCCTCCACATGGCCAGGCTGCCGTGTAATAGTATTGAAACAAATGTGCACTTCAGCTTTGGGAGGTCACTCGACAGAGCCTCGCCATATGGCTCCCTGATGCAGCCTGCTTCCCTGCTCCTTTATAATTATCTTTGCCAACGCGTTTCGAGGATGAACCCCTTCTTCATGAACTGCCACCAAATGAAACATCTGAGCCTTGCATCCTTTTCTTTTTCCAGCTTTATTGATTTTGATCACTGACCCTCAGTGGGCGTGGGCTCAGTATAAGTCCTTATGTATGCTGGGACATGGAGTCCTTGGTGCAAGCGTCACTCATCACTTCAAGTAAGTTCCGATGTTCATTTGCATATTTTCGGCATTTTTATCTCCTTTAGTAGGACCGAGCATTTTGGCAGGCTTAAATTAGCATATGAGGTACTGTGCCGATAATGTCTTGATTTAGTGCAGAACAACAGCCTCTCCCAGCTGGTGTATTTGTTTCTCCTCCAGCAGGCGATGGTGCCCCTCCCCACGGCCAGGCTACCGTGTAATAGTATTGAAACAAAAGTGCCCATCAGCTTTGGGAGGTCACGCGACAGAACCTCGCCATACGGCTCCCTGATGTAGCCTTCTTCCCTGCTCCTTTATAATTATCTTTTCCAACGCGTTTTGAGGATAAACCCCTTCTTCATAGGCTGCCACCAAATGAAACATCCGAGCCTTGCATCCATTTCTTTTTTCAGCTTTATTGATTTTGACCACTGCCCCTCAGTGGGCGTGGGCTCAGTATAAGTCCTTATGTATGCCGGGACATGGAGTCTTTGGTGCAAGTGTCACTCATTATTTCAAGTAAGTTCTGATGTTTATTTGCATATTTTTGTAACTTTTATCTTCTTTAGTAGGACCGAGCATTTTGGCAGGCTTAAATTAGCATATGAGTTACTGTGCCGATAATGTTTTGATTTAGTGCAAAACAACAGCCTCTCCCAGCTGGTGTATGTGTTTCGCCTCCAGCCGTCAATGGTGCCCCTCCCCACGGCCAGGCTGGCATGTAATAGTATTGATACAAAAGTGCCCTTCAGCTTTGAGAGGTCACGCAACAGAGCCTCGCCGTAGTGCTCCCTGATGCAGCCTTCTTCCCTGCTCCTTTATAATTATCTTTGCCAACACATTTTGAGGATAAACGCCTTCTTCATGGGCTGCCACCAAATGAAACATCCGAGCCTTGCATCTGTTTCTTTTTTCAGCTTTATTGATTTTGATCACTGCCCCTTATTGGGCGTGGGCACAGTATAAGTCCTTATGTATGCTGGGACATGGAGTCCTTGGTGCAAGCGTCACTCATCACTTCAAGTAAGTTCCGATGTTCATTTGCATATTTTCGGCATTTTGTATCTCCTTTAGCAGGACCGAGCATGTTGGCAGGCTTAATTTAGCATATGAGGTACTGTGCCGATAATGTCTTGATTTAGTGCAAAACATCAGCCTCTCCCAGATGGTGTATGTGTTTCTCCTCCAGCCGGCGATGGTACCCCTTCCCACGGCCAGGATGCCATGTAATAGTATTGAAACAAAAGTGCCCTTCAGCTTTGGGAGGTCACTCGACAGAGCCTCGCCTTATGGCTCCCTGATGCAGCCTGCTTCCCTGCTCCTTTATAATTATATTTTCCAATGCGTTTCGAGGATAAACCCCTTCTTCATGGGCTGCCACCAAATGAAACATCTGAGCCTTGCATCCTTTTCTTTTTCCAGCTTTATTGATTTTGATCACTGACCCTCAGTGGGCGTGGGTTCAGTATAAGCCCTTATGTTTGCTGGGACATGGAGTCCTTCGTGCAAGCGTCACTCATCACTTCAAGCAAGTTCCGATGTTCATTTGCATATTTTCAGCATTTTTATCTCCTTTAGTAGGACCGAGCATTTTGGCAGGCTTAAATTAGCATATGAGTTACTGTGCCGATAATGTCTTAATTTAGTGCAAAACAACAGCCTCTCCCAGCTGGTGTATGTGTTTCTCTTCCAGCCAGCGAGGGTGCCCCTCCCCACGGCCAGGCTGCTGTGTAATAGTATTGAAACGAAAGTGCCCTTCAGCTTTGGGAGGTCACTCGATAGACCCTCGCCATATGGCTCCCGGATGCAGCCTGCTTCCCTGCTCCTTTATAATTATATTTTCCAATGCGTTTCGAGGATAAACCCCTTCTTCATGGGCTGCCACCAAATGAAACATCTGAGCCTTGCATCCTTTTCTTTTTCCAGCTTTATTGATTTTGATCACTGACCCTCAGTGGGCGTGGGCTCAGTATAAGTCCTTATGTATGCTGGGACATGGAGTCCTTGGTGCAAGCGTCACTCATCACTTCAAGTAAGTTCCGATGTTCATTTGCATATTTTCGGCATTTTTATCTCCTTTAGTAGGACCGAGCATTTTGGCAGGCTTAAATTAGCATATGAGTTACTGTGCCGTGAATGTCTTGATTTTGTGCAAAACAACAGCCTCTACCAGCTGGTGTTTGTATTTCTCCTCCAGCCTGCGATGGTGCCCCTCCACACGGCCAGGCTGCCGTGTAATAGTATTAAAACAAATGTGCACTTCAGCTTCGGGAGGTCACTCGACAGAGCCTCGCCATATGGCTCCCTGATGCAGCCTGCTTCCCTGCTCCTTTATAATTATCTTTGCCAACGCGTTTCGAGGATGAACCCCTTCTTCATGAACTGCCACCAAATGAAACATCTGAGCCTTGCATCCTTTCTTTTTCCAGCTTTATTGATTTTGATCACTGACCCTCAGTGGGCGTGGGCTCAGTATAAGTCCTTATGTATGCTGGGACATGGAGTCCTTGGTGCAAGCGTCACTCATCACTTCAAGTAAGTTCCGATGTTCATTTGCATATTTTAGGCATTTTTATCTCCTTTAGTAGGACCGAGCATTTTGGCAGGCTTAAATTAGCATATGAGGTACTGTGCCGATAATGTCTTGATTTAGTGCAAAACAACAGCCTCTCCCAGCTGGTGTATTTGTTTCTCCTCCAGCAGGCGATGGTGCCCCTCCCCACGGCCAGGCAACCGTGTAATAGTATTGAAACAAAAGTGCCCATCAGCTTTGGGAGGTCATGCGACAGAACCTCGCTATATGGCTCCCTGATGTAGCCTTCTTCCCTGCTCCTTTATAATTATCTTTTCCAACGCGTTTTGAGGATAAACCCCTTCTTCATAGGCTGCCACCAAATGAAACATCCGAGCCTTGCATCCATTTCTTTTTTCAGCTTTATTGATTTTGACCACTGCCCCTCAGTGGGCGTGGGCTCAGTATAAGTCCTTATGTATGCCGGGACATGGAGTCTTTGGTGCAAGTGTCACTCATTATTTCAAGTAAGTTCTGATGTTTATTTGCATATTTTTGTAACTTTTATCTCCTTTAGTAGGACCGAGCATTTTGGCAGGCTTAAATTAGCATATGAGTTACTGTGCCGATAATGTTTTGATTTAGTGCAAAACAACAGCCTCTCCCAGCTGGTGTATGTGTTTCGCCTCCAGCCGTCAATGGTGCCCCTCCCCACGGCCAGGCTGGCATGTAATAGTATTGATACAAAAGTGCCCTTCAGCATTGAGAGGTCACACAACAGAGCCTCGCCGTAGTGCTCCCTGATGCAGCCTTCTTCCCTGCTCCTCTATAATTATCTTTGCCAACGCATTTTGAGGATAAACGCCTTCTTCATGGGCTGCCACCAAATGAAACATCCGAGCCTTGCATCTGTTTCTTTTTTCAGCTTTATTGATTTTGATCACTGCCCCTTATTGGGCGTGGGCGCAGTATAAGTCCTTATGTATGCTGGGACATGGAGTCCTTGGTGCAAGCGTCACTCATCACTTCAAGTAAGTTTCGATGTTCATTTGCATATTTTTGGCATTTTTATCTCCTTTAGTAGGACCGAGAATTTTGGCAAGCTTAAATTAGCATATGAGGTACTGTGCGATAATGTCTTGATTTAGTGGAAAACAACAGCCTCCCACAGCTGGTGAATGTGTTTCTCCTCCAGCCGGCGATGGTGCCCCTCCCCACGGCCAGGCTGCTGTGTAATAGTATTGAAACAAAAGTGCCCTTCAGCTTTGGGAGGTCACTCGACAGAGCCTTGCCATATGGCTCCCTGATGCAGCTTGCTTCCCTGCTCCTTTATAATTATCTTTGCCAACGCGTTTTGAGGATAAACCCCTTCTTCATGGGCAGCCACCAAATGAAACATCCAAGCATTGAATCCATTTCTTTTTTCAGCTTTATTGATTTTGATCACTGCCTCTCAGTGGGTGTTAGCTCAGTATAAGCCCTTATGTATGCTGGGACATGGATTCCTTGGTGCAAGCGTCCCTCATCCCTTCAAGTAAGTTTCGATGTTCATTTGCATATTTTTGGCATTTTTATCTCCTTTAGTAGGACCGAGAATTTTGGCAAGCTTAAATTAGCATATGAGGTACTGTGCGATAATGTCTTGATTTAGTGCAAAACAACAGCCTCCCCCAGCTGGTGAATGTGTTTCTCCTCCAGCCGGCGATGGTGCCCCTCCCCACGGCCAGGCTGCTGTGTAATAGTATTGAAACAAAAGTGCCCTTCAGCTTTGGGAAGTCACTCGACAGAGCCTCGCCATACGGCTCCCTGATGCAGCCTGCTTCCCTGCTCCTTTATAATTATCTTTGCCAACGCGTTTTGAGGAGAAACCCCTTCTTCATGGGCAGCCACCAAATGAAACATCCAAGCATTGAATCCATTTCTTTTTTCAGCTTTATTGATTTTGATCACTGCCTCTCAGTGGGCGTTGGCTCAGTATAAGCCCTTATGTATGCTGGGACATCGAGTCCTTGGTGCAAGCGTCACTCATCACTTCAAGTAAGTTTCGATGTTCATTTGCATATTTTCAGCATTTTTATCTCCTTTAGTAGGACCGAGCATTTTGGCAGGCTTAAATTAGCATATGAGGTACTGTGCCGATAATGTCTTGATTGAGTGCAAAACAACAGCCTCTCCCAGCTGGTGTATGTGTTTCTCCTCCAGCCGGCGATGGTGCCCCTCCCCACGGCCAGGCTGCCGTGTAATAGTATTGACACAAAAGTGCACTTCAGCTTTGAGAGGTCACTCAACAGAGCCTCGCCATACAGCTCCCTGATGCAGCCTGCTTCCCTGCCCCTTTATAATTATCTTTGCCAACACATTTTGAGGATAAGCCCCTTCTTCATGGGCTGCCACCAAATGAGACATCTGAGCCTTGCATCCATTTCTTTTTTCAGCTTTATTGATTTTGATCACTGACCCTCAGTG
The DNA here is from genome assembly GCF_964263255.1 of Lissotriton vulgaris. NCBI lineage: Eukaryota > Metazoa > Chordata > Amphibia > Caudata > Salamandridae > Lissotriton > Lissotriton vulgaris. The sequence continues at coordinate 322,471 of NW_028248786.1, read as the reverse complement.
GGCGTGGGCTCAGTATAAGTCCTTATGTATGCTGGGACATGGAGTCCTTGGTGCAAGCGTCACTCATCACTTCAAGTAAGTTCCGATGTTCATTTGCATATTTTCTGCATTTTTATCTCCTTTAGTAGGACCGAGCATTTTGGCAGGCCTAAATTAGCATATGAGGTACTGTGCTGATAATGTCTTGATTTAGTGCAAAACAACAGCCTCTCCCAGCTGGTGTATTTGTTTCTCCTCCAGCCGGCGATGGTGCCCCTCCCCACGGCCAGGCTACCGTGTAATAGTATTGAAACAAAAGTGCCCTTCAGCTTTGGGAGGTCACACGACAGAACCTCGCCATACGGCTCCCTGATGTAGCCTGCTTCCCTGCTCCTTTATATTTATCTTTGCCAACGCGTTTTGAGGATAAACCCCTTCTTCATGGGCTGCCACCAAATGAAACATATGAGCCTTGCATCCATTTCTTTTTTCAGCTTTATTGATTTTGATAACTGCCCCTCAGTGGGCGTGGGCTCAGTATAAGTCCTTATGTATGCTGGGACATGGAGTCCTTGGTGCAAGCGTCACTCATCACTTCAAGTAAGTTCCGATGTTCATTTGCATATTTTCTGCATTTTTATCTCCTTTAGTAGGACCGAGCATTTTGGCAGGCTTAAATTAGCATATGAGGTACTGTGCCGATAATGTCTTGATTTAGTGCAAAACAACAGAATCACCCAGCTGGTGTATGTGTTTCTCCTCCAGCAGGCAATGGTGCCCTTCACCACGGTCAGGCTGCTGTGCAATAGTATTGAAACAAAAGTGCCTTTCAGATTTGGGAGGTCACTCAACAGAGCCTCGCCATACGACTCCCTGATGCAGCCTGCTTCCCTGCTCCTTTATAATTATCTTTTCCAACGCGTTTTGAGGATAAACCCCTTCTTCATAGGCTGCCACCAAATGAAACATCCGAGCCTTGCATCCATTTCTTTTTTCAGCTTTATTGATTTTGACCACTGCCCCTCAGTGGGCGTGGGCTCAGTATAAGTCCTTATGTATGCCGGGACATGGAGTCCTTGGTGCAAGTGTCACTCCTTATTTCAAGTAAGTTCCGATGTTTATTTGCATATCTTTGTAACTTTTATCTCCTTTAGTAGGACCGAGCATTTTGGCAGGCTTAAATTAGCACATGAGTTACTGTGCCGATAATGTTTTGATTTAGTGCAAAACAACAGCCTCTCCCAGCTGGTGTATGTGTTTCGCCTCCAGCCGGCAATGGTGCCCCTCCCCACGGCCAGGCTACCGTGTAATAGTATTGAAACAAAAGTGCCCTTCAGCTTTGGGAGGTCACACGACAGAACCTCGCCATACGGCTCCCTGATGTAGCCTGCTTCCCTGCTCCTTTATATTTATCTTTGCCAACGCGTTTTGCGGATAAACCCCTTCTTCATGGGCTGCCACCAAATGAAACATATGAGCCTTGCATCCATTTCTTTTTTCAGCTTTATTGATTTTGATAACTGCCCCTCAGTGGGCGTGGGCTCAGTATAAGTCCTTATGTATGCTGGGACATGGAGTCCTTGGTGCAAGCGTCACTCATCACTTCAAGTAAGTTCCGATGTTCATTTGCATATTTTCTGCATTTTTATCTCCTTTAGTAGGACCGAGCATTTTGGTAGGCTTAAATTAGCATATGAGGTACTGTGCCGATAATGTCTTGATTTAGTGCAAAACAACAGAATCACCCAGCTGGTGTATGTGTTTCTCCTCCAGCAGGCAATGGTGCCCCTCACCACGGTCAGGCTGCTGTGCAATAGTATTGAAACAAAAGTGCCTTTCAGATTTGGGAGGTCACTCAACAGAGCCTCGCCATACGACTCCCTGATGCAGCCTGCTTCCCTGCTCCTTTATAATTATCTTTTCCAACGCGTTTTGAGGATAAACCCCTTCTTCATAGGCTGCCACCAAATGAAACATCCGAGCCTTGCATCCATTTCTTTTTTCAGCTTTATTGATTTTGACCACTGCCCCTCAGTGGGCGTGGGCTCAGTATAAGTCCTTATGTATGCCGGGACATGGAGTCCTTGGTGCAAGTGTCACTCCTTATTTCAAGTAAGTTCCGATGTTTATTTGCATATTTTTGTAACTTTTATCTCCTTTAGTAGGACCGAGCATTTTGGCAGGCTTAAATTAGCACATGAGTTACTGTGCCGATAATGTTTTGATTTAGTGCAAAACAACAGCCTCTCCCAGCTGGTGTATGTGTTTCGCCTCCTGCCGGCAATGGTGCCCCTCCCCACGGCCAGGCTGGCGTGTAATAGTATTGATACAAAAGTGCACTTCAGCTTTGAGAGTTCACACGACAGAGCCTCGCCGTAGGGCTCCCTCATGCAGCCTTCTTCCCTACTCCTTTATAATTATCTTTGCCAACGCGTTTCAAGGATAAACCCCTTCTTCATGGGCTGCCACCAAATGAAACATCCGAGCCTTGCATCTGTTTCTTTTTTCAGCTTTATTGATTTTGATCACTGCCCCTCATTGGGCATGGACGCAGTATAAGTCCTTATGTATGCTGGGACATGGAGTCCTTGGTGCAAGCGTCACTCATCACTTCAAGTAAGTGCCGATGTTCATTTGCATATTTTTGGCATTTTTATCTCCGTTAGTAGGACCGAGAATTTTGGCAAGCTTAAATTAGCATATGAGGTACTGTGCGATAATGTCTTGATTTAGTGCAAAACAACAGCCTCCCCCAGCTGGTGAATGTTTTTCTCCTCAAGCCGGCGATGGTGCCCCTCCCCACGGCCAGGCTGCTGTGTAATAGTATTGAAAGAAAAGTGCCCTTCAGCTTTGGGAGGTCACTCAACAGAGCCTCGCCATACGGCTCCCTGATGCAGACTGCTTCCCTGCTCCTTTATAATTATCTTTGCCAACGCGTTTCGAGGATAAACCCCTTCTTCATGGGCTGCCACCAAATGAAACATCCGAGCCTTGCATCTGTTTCTTTTTTCAGCTTTATTGATTTTGATCACTGCCCCTCATTGGGCATGGACGCAGTATAAGTCCTTATGTATGCTGGGACATGGAGTCCTTGGTGCAAGCGTCACTCATCACTTCAAGTAAGTGCCGATGTTCATTTGCATATTTTTGGCATTTTTATCTCCGTTAGTAGGACCGAGAATTTTGGCAAGCTTAAATTAGCATATGAGGTACTGTGCCGATAATGTCTTGATTGAGTGCAAATCAACAGCCTCTCCCAACTGGTGTATGTTTTTCTCCTCAAGCCGGCGATGGTGCCCCTCCCCACGGCCAGGCTGCTGTGTAATAGTATTGAAAGAAAAGTGCCCTTCAGCTTTGGGAGGTCACTCAACAGAGCCTCGCCATACGGCTCCCTGATGCAGACTGCTTCCCTGCTCCATTATAATTATCTTTGCCAACGCGTTTCGAGGATAAACCCCTTCTTCATGGGCTGCCACCAAATGAAACATCCGAGCCTTGCATTTATTTCTTTTTTCAGCTTTATTGATTTTGATCACTGCCTCTCAGTGGGCGTAGGTTCAGTATAAGTCCTTATGTATGCTGGGACATGGAGTCCTTGGTGCAAGCGTCACTCATCACTTCAAGTAAGTTCCAATGTTCATTTGCATATTTTCGGCATTTTGATCTTCTTTAGTAGTAGCGAGCATTTTGACAGGCTTAATTTTGCATCTGAGGTAATGTGCCGATAATGTTTTGTTTTAGTGCAAAACAACAGCGTCTCCCAGCTCGTGTATGTTTTTCTCCTCAAGCCGGCGATAGTGCCTCTCACCACGGTCATGCTGCCATGCAATAGTATTGAAACAAAAGTGCCCTTTAGCTTTGGGTGGTCACTCAACAGAGCCTCGCCATACGGCTCCCTGATGCAGCCTGCTTTCCTGCTCTTTTATAATTATCTTTGCCAACGCGTTTCGAGGATAATCCCCTTCTTCGTGGGCTGCCACTAAATGAAATATCCAAGCCTTGCATCCATTTCTTTTTTCAGCTTTATTGATTTTATCACTGCCCCTCAGTGGGAGTGGGCTCAGTATAAGTCCTTATTTATGCTGGGACATGGAGTCCTTGGTGCAAGCGTCACTCATCACTTCAAGTAAGTTCCGATGTTCATTTGCATATATTCGTCACTTTTATCTCCTTTAGTAGGACCGAGCATTTTGGCAGGCTTAAATTAGCATATGAGGTACTGTGCCGATAATGTCTTGATTTAGTGCAAAACAACAGCTTCTCCCAGCTGGTGTATGTGTTTCTCCTCCAGCCGGCGATGGTGCCCCTCCCCACGGCCAGGCTGCCATGTAATAGTATTGAAACAAAAGTGCCCTTCAGCTTTGGGTGGTCACTCAACAGAGCCTCGCCATAGGACTCCCTGATGCAGCCTGCTTCCCTGCTCCTTTATAATTATCTTTGCCAACGCGTTTCAAGGATAAACCCCTTCTTCATGGGCTGCAACCAAATGAAACATCCGAGCCTTGCATCCATTTCTTTTTTCAGCTTTATTGATTTTGAAAACTGTCCCTCAGTGGGCGTGGGCTCAGTATAAGTCCTTATGTATGCTGGGACATGGAGTCCTTGTTGCAAGCGTCACTCATCACTTCAAGTAAGTTCCGATGTTCATTTGCATATATTCGTCACTTTTATCTCCTTTAGTAGGACCAAGCATTTTGGCAGGCTTAAATTAGCGTATGAGTTACTGTGCCAATAATGTCTTGATTTAGTGCAAAACAACAGCCTCTACCAGCTGGTATATGTGTTTCTCCTCCAGCCGGCGATGGTGCCCCTCCCCACGGCCAGGCTGCCGTGTAATAGTATTGATACAAAAGTTACCTTCAGCTTTGGGAGGTCACTCAACAGAGCCTCGCCATAGGGCTAACTGAAGCAGCCTTCTTCCCTGCTCCTTTATAATTATCTTTTTCAAAGTGTTTCGAGGATAAACCCCTTCTTCATGGGCTGCCACCAAAAGAAACATCCGAGCCTTGCATCCTTTTCTTTTTTCAGCTTTATTGATTTTGATCACTGCCCCTCATTGGGCGTGGGCGCAGTATAAGTCCTTATGTATGCTGGGACATGGAGTCCTTGGTGCAAGCGTCACTCATCACTTCAAGCAAGTTCCGATGTTCATTTGCATATTTTCAGCATTTTTATCTCCTTTAGCAGGACCGAGCATGTTGGCAGGCTTAATTTAGCATATGAGGTACTGTGCCGATAATGTCTTGATTTAGTGCAAAACATCAGCCTCTCCCAGCTGGTGTATGTGTTTCTCCTCCAGCCGGCGATGGTACCCCTTCCCACGGCCAGGATGCCATGTAATAGTATTGAAACAAAAGTGCCCTTCAGCTTTGGGAGGTCACTCGACAGAGCCTCGCCATATGGCTCCCTGATGCAGCCTGCTTTCCTGCTCCTTTATAATTATCTTTGCCAACGCGTTTTGAGGATAAACCCCTTCTTCATGGGCTGCCAACAAATGAAACATCCGAGCCTTGCATCCATTTCTTTTTTCAGCTGTATTGATTTTGATCACTGCCTCTCAGTGGGCGTGGGTTCAGTATAAGCCCTTATGTTTGCTGGGACATGGAGTCCTTCGTGCAAGCGTCACTCATCACTTCAAGCAAGTTCCGATGTTCATTTGCATATTTTCAGCATTTTTATCTCCTTTAGTAGGACCGAGAATTTTGGCAGGCTTAAATTAGCATATGAGTTACTGTGCCGATAATGTCTTCATTTAGTGCAAAACAACAGCCTCTCCCAGCTGGTGTATGTGTTTCTCTTCCAGCCAGCGAGGGTGCCCCTCCCAAACGGCCAGGCTGCTGTGTAATAGTATTGAAACGAAAGTGCCCTTCAGCTTTGGGAGGTCACTCGATAGAGCCTCGCCATATGGCTCCCTGATGCAGCCTGCTTCCCTGCTCCTTTATAATTATATTTGCCAATGCGTTTCGAGGATAAACCCCTTCTTCATGGGCTGCCACCAAATGAAACATCTGAGCCTTGCATCCTTTTCTTTTTCCAGCTTTATTGATTTTGATCACTGACCCTCAGTGGGAGTGGGCTCAGTATAAGTCCTTATGTATGCTGGGACATGGAGTCCTTGGTGCAAGCGTCACTCATCACTTCAAGTAAGTTCCGATGTTCATTTGCATATTTTCAGCATTTTTATCTCCTTTAGTAGGACCGAGCATTTTGGCAGGCTTAAATTAGCATATGAGTTACTGTGCCGAGAATGTCTTGATTTTGTGCAAAACAACAGCCTCTACCAGCTGGTGTTTGTATTTCTCCTCCAGCCTGCGATGGTGCCCCTCCACACGGCCAGGCTGCCGTGTAATAGTATTGAAACAAATGTGCACTTCAGCTTTGGGAGGTCACTTGACAGAGCCTCGCCATATGGCTCCCTGATGCAGCCTGCTTCCCTGCTCCTTTATAATTATCTTTGCCAACGCGTTTCGAGGATGAACCCCTTCTTCATGAACTGCCACCAAATGAAACATCTGAGCCTTGCATCCTTTTCTTTTTCCAGCTTTATTGATTTTGATCACTGACCCTCAGTGGGCGTGGGCTCAGTATAAGTCCTTATGTATGCTGGGACATGGAGTCCTTGGTGCAAGCGTCACTCATCACTTCAAGTAAGTTCCGATGTTCATTTGCATATTTTCGGCATTTTTATCTCCTTTAGTAGGACCGAGCATTTTGGCAGGCTTAAATTAGCATATGAGGTACTGTGCCGATAATGTCTTGATTTAGTGCAGAACAACAGCCTCTCCCAGCTGGTGTATTTGTTTCTCCTCCATGCAGGTGATGGTGCCCCTCCCCACGGCCAGGCTACCGTGTAATAGTATTGAAACAAAAGTGCCCATCAGCTTTGGGAGGTCACGCGACAGAACCTCGCCATACGGCTCCCTGATGTAGCCTTCTTCCCTACTCCTTTATAATTATCTTTTCCAACGCGTTTTGAGGATAAACCCCTTCTTCATAGGCTGCCACCAAATGAAACATCCGAGCCTTGCATCCATTTCTTTTTTCAGCTTTATTGATTTTGACCACTGCCCCTCAGTTGGCGTGGGCTCAGTATAAGTCCATATGTATGCCGGGACATGGAGTCTTTGGTGCAAGTGTCACTCATTATTTCAAGTAAGATCTGATGTTTATTTGCATATTTTTGTAACTTTTATCTCCTTTAGTAGGACCGAGCATTTTGGCAGGCTTAAATTAGCATATGAGTTACTGTGCCGATAATGTTTTGATTTAGTGCAAAACAACAGCCTCTCCCAGCTGGTGTATGTGTTTCGCCTCCAGCCGTCAATGGTGCCCCTCCCCACGGCCAGGCTGGCATGTAATAGTATTGATACAAAAGTGCCCTTCAGCTTTGAGAGGTCACGCAACAGAGCCTCGCCGTAGTGCTCCCTGATGCAGCCTTCTTCCCTGCTCCTTTATAATTATCTTTGCCAACGCATTTTGAGGATAAACGCCTTCTTCATGGGCTGCCACCAAATGAAACATCCGAGCCTTGCATCTTTTTCTTTTTTCAGCTTTATTGATTTTGATCACTGCCCCTTATTGGGCGTGGGCGCAGTATAAGTCCTTATGTATGCTGGGACATGGAGTCCTTGGTGCAAGCGTCACTCATCACTTCAAGTAAGTTCCGATGTTCATTTGCATATTTTCGGCATTTTGTATCTCCTTTAGCAGGACCGAGCATGTTGGCAGGCTTAATTTAGCATATGAGGTACTGTGCCGATAATGTCTTGATTTAGTGCAAAACATCAGCCTCTCCCAGATGGTGTATGTGTTTCTCCTCCAGCCGGCGATGGTACCCCTTCCCACGGCCAGGATGCCATGTAATAGTATTGAAACAAAAGTGCCCTTCAGCTTTGGGAGGTCACTCGACAGAGCCTCGCCTTATGGCTCCCTGATGCAGCCTGCTTTCCTGCTCCTTTATAATTATCTTTGCCAACCCGTTTTGAGGATAAACCCCTTCTTCATGGGCTGCCAACAAATGAAACATCCGAGCCTTGCATCCATTTCTTTTTTCAGCTGTATTGATTTTGATCACTGCCTCTCAGTGGGCGTGGGTTCAGTATAAGCCCTTATGTTTGCTGGGACATGGAGTCCTTCGTGCAAGCGTCACTCATCACTTCAAGCAAGTTCCGATGTTCATTTGCATATTTTCAGCATTTTTATCTCCTTTAGTAGGACCGAGCATTTTGGCAGGCTTAAATTAGCATATGAGTTACTGTGCCGATAATGTCTTAATTTAGTGCAAAACAACAGCCTCTCCCAGCTGGTGTATGTGTTTCTCTTCCAGCCAGCGATTCCCCTCCCCACGGCCAGGCTGCTGTGTAATAGTATTGAAACGAAAGTGCCCTTCAGCTTTGGGAGGTCACTCGATAGAGCCTCGCCATATGGCTCCCTGATGCAGCCTGCTTCCCTGCTCCTTTATAATTATATTTTCCAATGCGTTTCGAGGATAAACCCCTTCTTCATGGGCTGCCACCAAATGAAACATCTGAGCCTTGCATCCTTTTCTTTTTCCAGCTTTATTGATTTTGATCACTGACCCTCAGTGGGCGTGGGCTCAGTATAAGTCCTTATGTATGCTGGGACATGGAGTCCTTGGTGCAAGCGTCACTCATCACTTCAAGTAAGTTCCGATGTTCATTTGCATATTTTCGGCATTTTTATCTCCTTTAGTAGGACCGAGCATTTTGGCAGGCTTAAATTAGCATATGAGTTACTGTGCCGAGAATGTCTTGATTTTGTGCAAAACAACAGCCTCTACCAGCTGGTGTTTGTATTTCTCCTCCAGCCTGCGATGGTGCCCCTCCACACGGCCAGGCTGCCGTGTAATAGTATTGAAACAAATGTGCACTTCAGCTTTGGGAGGTCACTCGACAGAGCCTCGCCATATGGCTCCCTGATGCAGCCTGCTTCCCTGCTCCTTTATAATTATCTTTGCCAACGCGTTTCGAGGATGAACCCCTTCTTCATGAACTGCCACCAAATGAAACATCTGAGCCTTGCATCCTTTCTTTTTCCAGCTTTATTGATTTTGATCACTGACCCTCAGTGGGCGTGGGCTCAGTATAAGTCCTTATGTATGCTGGGACATGGAGTCCTTGGTGCAAGCGTCACTCATCACTTCAAGTAAGTTCCGATGTTCATTTGCATATTTTCGGCATTTTTATCTCCTTTAGTAGGACCGAGCATTTTGGCAGGCTTAAATTAGCATATGAGGTACTGTGCCGATAATGTCTTGATTTAGTGCAAAACAACAGCCTCTCCCAGCTGGTGTATTTGTTTCTCCTCCAGCAGGCGATGGTGCCCCTCCCCACGGCCAGGCTACCGTGTAATAGTATTGAAACAAAAGTGCCCATCAGCTTTGGGAGGTCACGCGACAGAACCTCGCCATACGGCTCCCTGATGTAGCCTTCTTCCCTGCTCCTTTATAATTATCTTTTCCAACGCGTTTTGAGGATAAACCCCTTCTTCATAGGCTGCCACCAAATGAAACATCCGAGCCTTGCATCCATTTCTTTTTTCAGCTTTATTGATTTTGACCACTGCCCCTCAGTGGGCGTGGGCTCAGTATAAGTCCTTATGTATGCCGGGACATGGAGTCTTTGGTGCAAGTGTCACTCATTATTTCAAGTAAGTTCTGATGTTTATTTGCATATTTTTGTAACTTTTATCTCCTTTAGTAGGACCGAGCATTTTGGCAGGCTTAAATTAGCATATGAGTTACTGTGCCGATAATGTTTTGATTTAGTGCAAAACAACAGCCTCTCCCAGCTGGTGTATGTGTTTCGCCTCCAGCCGTCAATGGTGCCCCTCCCCACGGCCAGGCTGGCATGTAATAGTATTGATACAAAAGTGCCCTTCAGCTTTGAGAGGTCACACAACAGAGCCTCGCCGTAGTGCTCCCTGATGCAGCCTTCTTCCCTGCTCCTTTATAATTATCTTTGCCAACGCATTTTGAGGATAAACGCCTTCTTCATGGGCTGCCACCAAAAGAAACATCCGAGCCTTGCATCTGTTTCTTTTTTCAGCTTTATTGATTTTGATCACTGCCCCTTATTGGGCGTGGGCGCAGTATAAGTCCTTATGTATGCTGGGACATGGAGTCCTTGGTGCAAGCGTCACTCATCACTTCAAGTAAGTTTCGATGTTCATTTGCATATTTTTGGCATTTTTATCTCCTTTAGTAGGACCGAGAATTTTGGCAAGCTTAAATTAGCATATGAGGTACTGTGCGATAATGTCTTGATTTAGTGCAAAACAACAGCCTCCCACAGCTGGTGAATGTGTTTCTCCTCCAGCCGGCGATGGTGCCCCTCCCCACGGCCAGGCTGCTGTGTAATAGTATTGAAACAAAAGTGCCCTTCAGCTTTGGGAGGTCACTCGACAGAGCCTTGCCATATGGCTCCCTGATGCTGCTTGCTTCCCTGCTCCTTTATAATTATCTTTGCCAACGCGTTTTGAGGATAAACCCCTTCTTCATGGGCAGCCACCAAATGAAACATCCAAGCATTGAATCCATTTCTTTTTTCAGCTTTATTGATTTTGATCACTGCCTCTCAGTGGGTGTTAGCTCAGTATAAGCCCTTATGTATGCTGGGACATGGAGTCCTTGGTGCAAGCGTCACTCATCCCTTCAAGTAAGTTTCGATGTTCATTTGCATATTTTTGGCATTTTTATCTCCTTTAGTAGGACCGAGAATTTTGGCAAGCTTAAATTAGCATATGAGGTACTGTGCGATAATGTCTTGATTTAGTGCAAAACAACAGCCTCCCCCAGCTGGTGAATGTGTTTCTCCTCCAGCCGGCGATGGTGCCCCTCCCCACGGCCAGGCTGCTGTGTAATAGTATTGAAACAAAAGTGCCCTTCAGCTTTGGGAGGTCACTCGACAGAGCCTCGCCATACGGCTCCCTGATGCAGCCTGCTTCCCTGCTCCTTTATAATTATCTTTGCCAACGCGTTTTGAGGAGAAACCCCTTCTTCATGGGCAGCCACCAAATGAAACATCCAAGCATTGAATCCATTTCTTTTTTCAGCTTTATTGATTTTGATCACTGCCTCTCAGTGGGCGTTGGCTCAGTATAAGCCCTTATGTATGCTGGGACATCGAGTCCTTGGTGCAAGCGTCACTCATCACTTCAAGTAAGTTTCGATGTTCATTTGCATATTTTCAGCATTTTTATCTCCTTTAGTAGGACCGAGCATTTTGGCAGGCTTAAATTAGCATATGAGGTACTGTGCCGATAATGTCTTGATTGAGTGCAAAACAACAGCCTCTCCCAGCTGGTGTATGTGTTTCTCCTCCAGCCGGCGATGGTGCCCCTCCCCACAGCCAGGCTGCCGTGTAATAGTATTGACACAAAAGTGCACTTCAGCTTTGAGAGGTCACTCAACAGAGCCTCGCCATACGGCTCCCTGATTCAGCCTGCTTCCCTGCCCCTTTATAATTATCTTTGCCAACACGTTTTGAGGATAAGCCCCTTCTTCATGGGCTGCCACCAAATGAAACATCTGAGCCTTGCATCCATTTCTTTTTTCAGCTTTATTGATTTTGATCACTGACCCTCAGTGGGCGTGGGCTCAGTATAAGTCCTTATGTATGCTGGGACATAGAGTCCTTGGTGCAAGCGTCACTCATCACTTCAAGTAAGTTCCGATGTTCATTTGCATATTTTCTGCATTTTTATCTCCTTTAGTAGGACCGAGCATTTTGGCAGGCCTAAATTAGCATTTGAGGTACTGTGCTGATAATGTCTTGATTTAGTGCAAAACAACAGCCTCTCCCAGCTGGTGTATTTGTTTCTCCTCCAGCCGGCGATGGTGCCCCTCCCCACGGCCAGGCTACCGTGTAATAGTATTGAAACAAAAGTGCCCTTCAGCTTTGGGAGGTCACACGACAGACACTCGCCATACGGCTCCCTGATGTAGCCTGCTTCCCTGCTCCTTTATATTTATCTTTGCCAACGCGTTTTGAGGATAAACCCCTTCTTCATGGGCTGCCACCAAATGAAACATATGAGCCTTGCATCCATTTCTTTTTTCAGCTTTATTGATTTTGATAACTGCCCCTCAGTGGGCGTGGGCTCAGTATAAGTCCTTATGTATGCTGGGACATGGAGTCCTTGGTGCAAGCGTCACTCATCACTTCAAGTAAGTTCCGATGTTCATTTGCATATTTTCTGCATTTTTATCTCTTTTAGTAGGACTGAGCATTTTGGCAGGCTTAAATTAGCATATGAGGTACTGTGTCGATAATGTCTTGATTTAGGGCAAAACAACAGCCTCACCCAGCTGGTGTATGTGTTTCTCCTCCAGCCGGCGATGGTGCCCCTCACCACGGTCAGGCTGCTGTGCAATAGTACTGAAACAAAAGTACCTTTCAGATTTGGGAGGTCACTCAACAGAGCCTCGCCATACGACTCCCTGATGCAGCCTGCTTCCCTGCTCCTTCATAATTATCTTTTCCAACGCGTTTTGAGGATAAACCCCTTCTTCATAGGCTGCCACCAAATGAAACATCCGAGCCTTGCATCCATTTCTTTTTTCAGCTTTATTGATTTTGACCACTGCCCCTCAGTGGGCGTGGGCTCAGTATAAGTCCTTATGTATGCCGGGACATGGAGTCCTTGGTGCAAGTGTCACTCATTATTTCAAGTAAGTTCCGATGTTTATTTGCATATTTTTGTAACTTTTATCTCCTTTAGTAGGACCGAGCATTTTGGCAGGCTTAAATTAGCATATGAGTTACTGTGCCGATAATGTTTTGATTTAGTGCAAAACAACAGCCTCTCCCAGCTGGTGTATGTGTTTCGCCTCCAGCTGGCAATGGTGCCCCTCCCCACGGCCAGGCTGGCATGTAATAGTATTGATACAAAAGTGCCCTTCAGCTTTGAGAGGTCACACAACAGAGCCTCGCCGTAGGGCTCCCTGATGCAGCCTTCTTCCCTGATCCTTTATAATTATCTTTGCCAACGCATTTTGAGGATAAACCCCTTCTTCATGGGCTGCCACCAAATGAAACATCCGAGCTTTGCATCTGTTTCTTTTTTCAGCTTTATTGATTTTGATCACTGCCCCTCATTGGGCGTGGGCGCAGTATAAGTCCTTATGTATGCTGGGACATGGAGTCCTTGGTGCAAGCGTCACTCATCACTTCTAGTAAGTTTCGATGTTCATTTGCATATTTTCAGCATTTTTATCTCCTTTAGTAGGACCGAGCATTTTGGCAGGCTTAAATTAGCATATGAGGTACTGTGCCGATAATGTCTTGATTGAGTGCAAAACAACAGCCTCTCCCAGCTGGTGTATGTGTTTCTCCTCCAGCCGGCGATGGTGCCCCTCCCCACGGCCAGGCTGTCGTGTAATAGTATTGACACAAAAGTGCACTTCAGCTTTGGGAGGTCACTCAACAGAGCCTCGCCATACGGCTCCCTGATGCAGCCTGCTTCCCTGCCCCTTTATAATTATCTTTGCCAACACGTTTTGAGGATAAACCTCTTCTTCATGGGCTGCCACCAAATGAAACATCTGAGCCTTGCATCCATTTCTCTTTTCAGCTTTATTGATTTTGATCACTGACCCTCAATGGGCGTGGGCTCAGTATAAGTCCTTATGTATGCTGGGACATGGAGTCCTTGGTGCAAGCGTCACTCATCACTTCAAGTAAGTTCCGATGTTCATTTGCATATTTTCTGCATTTTTATCTCCTTTAGTAGGACCGAGCATTTTGGCAGGCTTAAACTAGCATATGAGGTACGGTGCCGATAATGTCTTGATTTAGTGCAAAACAACAGCCTCTCCCAGCTGGTGTATTTGTTTCTCCTCCAGCCGGCGATGGTGCCCCTCCCCACGACCAGGCTACCGTGTAATAGTATAGAAACAAAAGTGCCCTTCAGCTTTGGGAGGTCACTCGACAGAACCTCGCCATACAGCTCCCTGATGGAGCCTGCTTCCCTGCTCCTTTATAATTATCTTTGCCAACGCATTTCGAGGCTAAACTCCTTCTTCATGGGCTGCCACCAAATGAAACATATGAGCCTTGCATTCATTTCTTTTTTCAGCTTTATTGATTTTGATAACTGCCCCTCAGTGGGCGTGGGCTCAGTATAAGTCCTTATGTATGCTGGAACATGGAGTCCTTGGTGCAAGCGTCACTCATCACTTCAAGTAAGTTCCGATGTTTATTTCCATATTTTTGTCACTTTTATCTCCTTTAGTAGGACCGAGCATTTTGGCAGGCTTAAATTAGCATATGAGTTACTGTGCCGATAATGTTTTGATTTAGTGCAAAATAACAACCTCTCCCAGCTGGTGTATGTGTTTTGTCTCCAGCCGGCAATGGTGCCCCTCCCCACGGCCAGGCTGGCGTGTAATAGTATTGATACAAAAGTGCCCTTCAGCTTTGAGAGGTCACATTACAGAGCCTCGCCGTAGGGCTCCCTGATGCAGCCTTCTTCCCTGCTCCTTTATAATTATCTTTGCCAACGCGTTTCAAGGATAAACTCCTTCTTCATGGGCTGCCACCAAATGAAACATCCGAGCCTTGCATTCATTTCTTTTTTCAGCTTTATTGATTTGATCACTGCCCCTCAGTGGGCGTGGGCTCAGTATAAGACCTTATGTATGTTGGGACATGGAGTCCTTGGTGAAAGCGTCACTCATCACTTCGAGAAAGTTCCGACGTTCATTTACATACTTTTGGAATTTTTATCTCCTTTAGTAGGACCGAGCATTTTGGCAAGCTTAAATTAGCATATGAGGTACTGTGCCGATAATGTCTTGATTTAGTGCAAATCAACAGCCTCACCCAACTGGTGAATGTGTTTCTCCTCCAGCCAGCGAGGGTGCCCCTCCCTACGGCCAGGCTGCTGTGTGAAAGTATTCAAACAAAAGTGCCCTTCAGCTTTTGGAGGTCACTCGACAGAGCCTCGCCATACGGCTCCCTGATGCAGCCTGCTTCCCTGCTCCTTTATAATTATCTTTGCCAACGCGTTTTGAGGATAAACCCCTTCTTCATAGGCTGCCACCAAATGAATCATATGAGCCTTGCATCCATTTCTTTTTTCAGCTTTATTGATTTTGATCACTGACCCTCAGTGGGCGTAGGCTCAGTATAAGTCCTTATGTATGCTGGGACATGGAGTCCTTGGTGCAAGCGTCACTCATCACTTCAAGTAAGTTCTGATGTTCATTTGCATATTTTCTGCATTTTTATCTCCTTTAGTAGGACCGAGCATTTTGGCAAGCTTAAATTAGCATATGAGGTACTGTGCCGATAATGTCTTGATTTAGTGCAAAACAACAGCCTCTCCCAGCTGGTGTATTTGTTTCTCCTCCAGCCGGCGATGGTGCCCCTCCCTACGGCCAGGCTACTGTGTAATACTATTGAAACAAAAGTGCCCTTCAGCTTTGGGAGGTCACTCGACAGAACCTCGCCATACAGCTCCCTGATGGAGCCTGCTTCCCTGCTCCTTTATAATTATCTTTGCCAACGCGTTTCGAGGCTAAACTCCTTCTTCATGGGCTGCCACCAAATGAAACATATGAGCCTTGCATCCATTTCTTTTTTCAGCTTTATTGATTTTGATAACTGCCCCTCAGTGGGCGTGAGCTCAGTATAAGTCCTTATGTATGCTGGAACATGGAGTCCTTGGTGCAAGCGTCACTCATCACTTCAAGTAAGTTCCGATGTTTATTTCCATATTTTTGTCACTTTTATCTCCTTTAGTAGGACCGAGCATTTTGGCAGGCTTAAATTATCATATGAGTTACTGTGCCGATAATGTTTTGATTTAGTGCAAAATAACAACCTCTCCCAGCTGGTGTATGTGTTTTGCCTCCAGCCGGCAATGGTGCCCCTCCCCACGGCCAGGCTGGCGTGTAATAGTATTGATACAAAAGTGCCCTTCAGCTTTGAGAGGTCACACTACAGAGCCTCGCCGTAGGGCTCCCTGATGCAGCCTTCTTCCCTGCTCCTTTATAATTATCTTTGCCAACGCGTTTCAAGGATAAACTCCTTCTTCATGGGCTGCCACCAAATGAAACATCCGAGCCTTGCATCCATTTCTTTTTTCAGCTTTATTGATTTGATCACTGCCCCTCAGTGGGCGTGGGCTCAGTATAAGACCTTATGTATGTTGGGACATGGAGTCCTTGGTGAAAGCGTCACTCATCACTTCAAGAAAGTTCCGACGTTCATTTGCATACTTTTGGAATTTTTATCTCCTTTAGTAGGACCGAGCATTTTGGCAAGCTCAAATTAGCATATGAGGTACTGTGCCGATAATGTCTTGATTTAGTGCAAATCAACAGCCTCACCCAACTGGTGAATGTGTTTCTCCTCCAGCCAGCGAAGGTGCCCCTCCCTACGGCCAGGCTGCTGTGTGAAAGTATTCAAACAAAAGTGCCCTTCAGCTTTTGGAGGTCACTCGACAGAGCCTCGCCATATGGCTCCCTGATGCAGCCTGCTTCCCTGCTCCTTTATAATTATCTTTGCCAACGCGTTTTGAGGATAAACCCCTTCTTCATAGGCTGCCACCAAATGAATCATCCGAGGCTTGGATCCATTTCTTTTTTCAGCTTTATTTATTTTGATAACTGCCCCTTAGTGGGCGTGGGCTCAGTATAAGTCCTTATGTATGCTGGGACATGGAGTCCTTGGTGCAAGCGTCACTCATCACTTCAAGTATGTTCCGATGTTCATTTGCATATTTTCTGCATTTTTATCTCCTTTAGTAGGACCGAGCATTTTGGCAGGCTTAAATTAGCATATGAGGTACTGTGCCGATAATGTCTTGATTTAGTGCAAAACAACAGCCTCACCCAGCTGGTGTATGTGTTTCTCCTCCAGCAGGCAATGGTGCCCCTCACCACGGTCAGGCTGCTGTGCAATAGTATTGAAACAAAAGTGCCTTTCAGATTTGGGAGGTCACTCAACAGAGCCTCGCCATATCACTCCCTGATGCTGCCTGCTTCCCTGCTCCTTTATAATTATCTTTTCCAACGCGTTTTGAGGATAAACCCCTTCTTCATAGGCTGCCACCAAATGAAACATCCGAGCCTTGCATCCAATTCTTTTTTCAGCTTTATTGATTTTGACCACTGCCCCTCAGTGGGCGTGGGCTCAGTATAAGTCCTTATGTATGCCGGGACATGGAGTCCTTGGTGCAAGTGTCACTCCTTATTTCAAGTAAGTTCCGTTGTTTATTTGCATATTTTTGTAACTTTTATCTCCTTTAGTAGGACGGAGCATTTTGGCAGGCTTAAATTAGCACATGAGTTACTGTGCCGATAATGTTTTGATTTAGTGCAAAACAACAGCCTCTCCCAGCTGGTGTATGTGTTTCGCCTCCAGCCGGCAATGGTGCCCCTCCCCACGGCCAGGCTGGCGTGTAATAGTATTGATACAAAAGTGCCCTTCAGCTTTGAGAGGTCACACGACAGAGCCTCGCCGTAGTGCTCCCTGATGCAGCCTTCTTCCCTGCTCCTTTATAATTATCTTTGCCAACGCGTTTCAAGGATAAACCCCTTCTTCATGGGCTGCCACCAAATGAAACATCCGAGCCTTGCACCTGTTTCTTTTTTCAGCTTTATTGATTTTGATCACTGCCCCTCATTGGGCATGGGCGCAGTATAAGTCCTTATGTATGCTGGGACATGGAGTTCTTGGTGCAAGCGTCACTCATCACTTCAAGTAAGTTCCGATGTTCATTTGCATATTTTTGGCATTTTTATCTCCTTTAGTAGGACCGAGAATTTTGGCAAGCTTAAATTAGCATATGAGGTACTGTGCGATAATGTCTTGATTTAGTGCAAAACAACAGCCTCCCCCAGCTGGTGAATGTGTTTCTCCTCCAGCCGGCGATGGTGCCCCTCCCCACGGCCAGGCTGCTGTGTAATAGTATTGAAACAAAAGTGCCCTTTATCTTTGGGAGGTCACTCGACAGAGCCTCGCCATACGGCTCCCTGATGCAGCCTGCTTTCCTGCTCCTTTATAATTATCTTTGCCAACGCGTTTTGAGGATAAACCCCTTCTTCATGGGCAGCCACCAAATGAAACATCCAAGCATTGAATCCATTTCTTTTTTCAGCTTTATTGATTTTGATCACTGCCTCTCAGTGGGCGTTGGCTCAGTATAAGCCCTTATGTATGCTGGGACATGGAGTCCTTGGTGCAAGCGTCACTCATCACTTCTAGTAAGTTTCGATGTTCATTTGCATATTTTCAGCATTTTTATCTCCTTTAGTAGGACCGAGCATTTTGGCAGGCTTAAATTAGCATATGAGGTACTGTGCCGATAAAGTCTTGATTGAGTGCAAAACAACAGCCTCTCCCAGCTGGTGTATGTGTTTCTCCTCCAGCCGGCGATGGTGCCCCTCCCCACGGCCAGGCTGCCGTGTAATAGTATTGACACAAAAGTGCACTTCAGCTTTGGGAGGTCACTCAACAGAGCCTCGCCATACGGCTCCCTGATGCAGCCTGCTTCCCTGCCCCTTTATAATTATCTTTGCCAACACGTTTTGAGGATAAACCTCTTCTTCATGGGCTGCCACCAAATGAAACATCTGAGCCTTGCATCCATTTCTTTTTTCAGCTTTATTGATTTTGATCACTGACCCTCAGTGGGCGTGGGCTCAGTATAAGTCCTTATGTATGCTGGGACATGGAGTCCTTGGTGCAAGCGTCACTCATCACTTCAAGTAAGTTCCGATGTTCATTTACATATTTTCTGCATTTTTATCTCCTTTAGTAGGACCGAGCATTTTGGCAGGCTTAAATTAGCATATGAGGTACGGTGCCGATAATGTCTTGATTTAGTGCAAAACAACAGCCTCTCCCAGCTGGTGTATTTGTTTCTCCTCCAGCCGGCGATGGTGCCCCTCCCCACGACCAGGCTACCGTGTAATAGTATAGAAACAAAAGTGCCCTTCAGCTTTGGGAGGTCACTCGACAGAACCTCGCCATACAGCTCCCTGATGGAGCCTGCTTCCCTGCTCCTTTATAATTATCTTTGCCAACGCATTTCGAGGCTAAACTCCTTCTTCATGGGCTGCCACCAAATGAAACATATGAGCCTTGCATTCATTTATTTTTTCAGCTTTATTGATTTTGATAACTGCCCCTCAGTGGGCGTGGGCTCAGTATAAGTCCTTATGTATGCTGGAACATGGAGTCCTTGGTGCAAGCGTCACTCATCACTTCAAGTAAGTTCCGATGTTTATTTCCATATTTTTGTCACTTTTATCTCCTTTAGTAGGACCGAGCTTTTTGGCAGGCTTAAATTAGCATATGAGTTACTGTGCCGATAATGTTTTGATTTAGTGCAAAATAACAACCTCTCCCAGCTGGTGTATGTGTTTTGTCTCCAGCCGGCAATGGTGCCCCTCCCCACGGCCAGGCTGGCGTGTAATAGTATTGATACAAAAGTGCCCTTCAGCTTTGAGAGGTCACATTACAGAGCCTCGCCGTAGGGCTCCCTGATGCAGCCTTCTTCCCTGCTCCTTTATAATTATCTTTGCCAACGCGTTTCAAGGATAAACTCCTTCTTCATGGGCTGCCACCAAATGAAACATCCGAGCCTTGCATTCATTTCTTTTTTCAGCTTTATTGATTTGATCACTGCCCCTCAGTGGGCGTGGGCTCAGTATAAGACCTTATGTATGTTGGGACATGGAGTCCTTGGTGAAAGCGTCACTCATCACTTCGAGAAAGTTCCGACGTTCATTTACATACTTTTGGAATTTTTATCTCCTTTAGTAGGACCGAGCATTTTGGCAAGCTTAAATTAGCATATGAGGTACTGTGCCGATAATGTCTTGATTTAGTGCAAATCAACAGCCTCACCCAACTGGTGAATGTGTTTCTCCTCCAGCCAGCGAGGGTGCCCCTCCCTACGGCCAGGCTGCTGTGTGAAAGTATTCAAACAAAAGTGCCCTTCAGCTTTTGGAGGTCACTCGACAGAGCCTCGCCATACGGCTCCCTGATGCAGCCTGCTTCCCTGCTCCTTTATAATTATCTTTGCCAACGCGTTTTGAGGATAAACCCCTTCTTCATAGGCTGCCACCAAATGAATCATATGAGCCTTGCATCCATTTCTTTTTTCAGCTTTATTGATTTTGATCACTGACCCTCAGTGGGCGTAGGCTCAGTATAAGTCCTTATGTATGCTGGGACATGGAGTCCTTGGTGCAAGCGTCACTCATCACTTCAAGTAAGTTCTGATGTTCATTTGCATATTTTCTGCATTTTTATCTCCTTTAGTAGGACCGAGCATTTTGGCAAGCTTAAATTAGCATATGAGGTACTGTGCCGATAATGTCTTGATTTAGTGCAAAACAACAGCCTCTCCCAGCTGGTGTATTTGTTTCTCCTCCAGCCGGCGATGGTGCCCCTCCCTACGGCCAGGCTACTGTGTAATACTATTGAAACAAAAGTGCCCTTCAGCTTTGGGAGGTCACTCGACAGAACCTCGCCATACAGCTCCCTGATGGAGCCTGCTTCCCTGCTCCTTTATAATTATCTTTGCCAACGCGTTTCGAGGCTAAACTCCTTCTTCATGGGCTGCCACCAAATGAAACATATGAGCCTTGCATCCATTTCTTTTTTCAGCTTTATTGATTTTGATAACTGCCCCTCAGTGGGCGTGAGCTCAGTATAAGTCCTTATGTATGCTGGAACATGGAGTCCTTGGTGCAAGCGTCACTCATCACTTCAAGTAAGTTCCGATGTTTATTTCCATATTTTTGTCACTTTTATCTCCTTTAGTAGGACCGAGCATTTTGGCAGGCTTAAATTATCATATGAGTTACTGTGCCGATAATGTTTTGATTTAGTGCAAAATAACAACCTCTCCCAGCTGGTGTATGTGTTTTGCCTCCAGCCGGCAATGGTGCCCCTCCCCACGGCCAGGCTGGCGTGTAATAGTATTGATACAAAAGTGCCCTTCAGCTTTGAGAGGTCACACTACAGAGCCTCGCCGTAGGGCTCCCTGATGCAGCCTTCTTCCCTGCTCCTTTATAATTATCTTTGCCAACGCGTTTCAAGGATAAACTCCTTCTTCATGGGCTGCCACCAAATGAAACATCCGAGCCTTGCATCCATTTCTTTTTTCAGCTTTATTGATTTGATCACTGCCCCTCAGTGGGCGTGGGCTCAGTATAAGACCTTATGTATGTTGGGACATGGAGTCCTTGGTGAAAGCGTCACTCATCACTTCAAGAAAGTTCCGACGTTCATTTGCATACTTTTGGAATTTTTATCTCCTTTAGTAGGACCGAGCATTTTGGCAAGCTCAAATTAGCATATGAGGTACTGTGCCGATAATGTCTTGATTTAGTGCAAATCAACAGCCTCACCCAACTGGTGAATGTGTTTCTCCTCCAGCCAGCGAAGGTGCCCCTCCCTACGGCCAGGCTGCTGTGTGAAAGTATTCAAACAAAAGTGCCCTTCAGCTTTTGGAGGTCACTCGACAGAGCCTCGCCATATGGCTCCCTGATGCAGCCTGCTTCCCTGCTCCTTTATAATTATCTTTGCCAACGCGTTTTGAGGATAAACCCCTTCTTCATAGGCTGCCACCAAATGAATCATCCGAGGCTTGGATCCATTTCTTTTTTCAGCTTTATTTATTTTGATAACTGCCCCTTAGTGGGCGTGGGCTCAGTATAAGTCCTTATGTATGCTGGGACATGGAGTCCTTGGTGCAAGCGTCACTCATCACTTCAAGTATGTTCCGATGTTCATTTGCATATTTTCTGCATTTTTATCTCCTTTAGTAGGACCGAGCATTTTGGCAGGCTTAAATTAGCATATGAGGTACTGTGCCGATAATGTCTTGATTTAGTGCAAAACAACAGCCTCACCCAGCTGGTGTATGTGTTTCTCCTCCAGCAGGCAATGGTGCCCCTCACCACGGTCAGGCTGCTGTGCAATAGTATTGAAACAAAAGTGCCTTTCAGATTTGGGAGGTCACTCAACAGAGCCTCGCCATATCACTCCCTGATGCTGCCTGCTTCCCTGCTCCTTTATAATTATCTTTTCCAACGCGTTTTGAGGATAAACCCCTTCTTCATAGGCTGCCACCAAATGAAACATCCGAGCCTTGCATCCAATTCTTTTTTCAGCTTTATTGATTTTGACCACTGCCCCTCAGTGGGCGTGGGCTCAGTATAAGTCCTTATGTATGCCGGGACATGGAGTCCTTGGTGCAAGTGTCACTCCTTATTTCAAGTAAGTTCCGTTGTTTATTTGCATATTTTTGTAACTTTTATCTCCTTTAGTAGGACGGAGCATTTTGGCAGGCTTAAATTAGCACATGAGTTACTGTGCCGATAATGTTTTGATTTAGTGCAAAACAACAGCCTCTCCCAGCTGGTGTATGTGTTTCGCCTCCAGCCGGCAATGGTGCCCCTCCCCACGGCCAGGCTGGCGTGTAATAGTATTGATACAAAAGTGCCCTTCAGCTTTGAGAGGTCACACGACAGAGCCTCGCCGTAGTGCTCCCTGATGCAGCCTTCTTCCCTGCTCCTTTATAATTATCTTTGCCAACGCGTTTCAAGGATAAACCCCTTCTTCATGGGCTGCCACCAAATGAAACATCCGAGCCTTGCACCTGTTTCTTTTTTCAGCTTTATTGATTTTGATCACTGCCCCTCATTGGGCATGGGCGCAGTATAAGTCCTTATGTATGCTGGGACATGGAGTTCTTGGTGCAAGCGTCACTCATCACTTCAAGTAAGTTCCGATGTTCATTTGCATATTTTTGGCATTTTTATCTCCTTTAGTAGGACCGAGAATTTTGGCAAGCTTAAATTAGCATATGAGGTACTGTGCGATAATGTCTTGATTTAGTGCAAAACAACAGCCTCCCCCAGCTGGTGAATGTGTTTCTCCTCCAGCCGGCGATGGTGCCCCTCCCCACGGCCAGGCTGCTGTGTAATAGTATTGAAACAAAAGTGCCCTTTATCTTTGGGAGGTCACTCGACAGAGCCTCGCCATACGGCTCCCTGATGCAGCCTGCTTTCCTGCTCCTTTATAATTATCTTTGCCAACGCGTTTTGAGGATAAACCCCTTCTTCATGGGCAGCCACCAAATGAAACATCCAAGCATTGAATCCATTTCTTTTTTCAGCTTTATTGATTTTGATCACTGCCTCTCAGTGGGCGTTGGCTCAGTATAAGCCCTTATGTATGCTGGGACATGGAGTCCTTGGTGCAAGCGTCACTCATCACTTCTAGTAAGTTTCGATGTTCATTTGCATATTTTCAGCATTTTTATCTCCTTTAGTAGGACCGAGCATTTTGGCAGGCTTAAATTAGCATATGAGGTACTGTGCCGATAAAGTCTTGATTGAGTGCAAAACAACAGCCTCTCCCAGCTGGTGTATGTGTTTCTCCTCCAGCCGGCGATGGTGCCCCTCCCCACGGCCAGGCTGCCGTGTAATAGTATTGACACAAAAGTGCACTTCAGCTTTGGGAGGTCACTCAACAGAGCCTCGCCATACGGCTCCCTGATGCAGCCTGCTTCCCTGCCCCTTTATAATTATCTTTGCCAACACGTTTTGAGGATAAACCTCTTCTTCATGGGCTGCCACCAAATGAAACATCTGAGCCTTGCATCCATTTCTTTTTTCAGCTTTATTGATTTTGATCACTGACCCTCAGTGGGCGTGGGCTCAGTATAAGTCCTTATGTATGCTGGGACATGGAGTCCTTGGTGCAAGCGTCACTCATCACTTCAAGTAAGTTCCGATGTTCATTTGCATATTTTCTGCATTTTTATCTCCTTTAGTAGGACCGAGCATTTTGGCAGGCTTAAATTAGCATATGAGGTACGGTGCCGATAATGTCTTGATTTAGTGCAAAACAACAGCCTCTCCCAGCTGGTGTATTTGTTTCTCCTCCAGCCGGCGATGGTGCCCCTCCCCACGACCAGGCTACCGTGTAATAGTATAGAAACAAAAGTGCCCTTCAGCTTTGGGAGGTCACTCGACAGAACCTCGCCATACAGCTCCCTGATGGAGCCTGCTTCCCTGCTCCTTTATAATTATCTTTGCCAACGCATTTCGAGGCTAAACTCCTTCTTCATGGGCTGCCACCAAATGAAACATATGAGCCTTGCATTCATTTATTTTTTCAGCTTTATTGATTTTGATAACTGCCCCTCAGTGGGCGTGGGCTCAGTATAAGTCCTTATGTATGCTGGAACATGGAGTCCTTGGTGCAAGCGTCACTCATCACTTCAAGTAAGTTCCGATGTTTATTTCCATATTTTTGTCACTTTTATCTCCTTTAGTAGGACCGAGCTTTTTGGCAGGCTTAAATTAGCATATGACTTACTGTGCCGATAATGTTTTGATTTAGTGCAAAATAACAACCTCTCCCAGCTGGTGTATGTGTTTTGCCTCCAGCCTGCAATGGTGCCCCTCCCCACGGCCAGGCTGGCGTGTAATAGTATTGATACAAAAGTGCCCTTCAGCTTTGAGAGGTCACATTACAGAGCCTCGCCGTAGGGCTCCCTGATGCAGCCTTCTTCCCTGCTCCTTTATAATTATCTTTGCCAACGCGTTTCAAGGATAAACTCCTTCTTCATGGGCTGCCACCAAATGAAACATCCGAGCCTTGCATTCATTTCTTTTTTCAGCTTTATTGATTTGATCACTGCCCCTCAGTGGGCCTGGGCTCAGTATAAGACCTTATGTATGTTGGGACATGTAGTCCTTGGTGAAAGCGTCACTCATCACTTCGAGAAAGTTCCGACGTTCATTTACATACTTTTGGAATTTTTATCTCCTTTAGTAGGACCGAGCATTTTGGCAAGCTTAAATTAGCATATGAGGTACTGTGCCGATAATGTCTTGATTTAGTGCAAATCAACAGCCTCACCCAACTGGTGAATGTGTTTCTCCTCCAGCCAGCGATGGTGCCCCTCCCTACGGCCAGGCTGCTGTGTGAAAGTATTCAAACAAAAGTGCCCTTCAGCTTTTGGAGGTCACTCGACAGAGCCTCGCCATACGGCTCCCTGATGCAGCCTGCTTCCCTGCTCCTTTATAATTATCTTTGCCAACGCGTTTTGAGGATAAACCCCTTCTTCATAGGCTGCCACCAAATGAATCATCTGAGCCTTGCATCCATTTCTTTTTTCAGCTTTATTGATTTTGATCACTGACCCTCAGTGGGCGTAGGCTCAGTATAAGTCCTTATGTATGCTGGGACATGGAGTCCTTGGTGCAAGCGTCACTCATCACTTCAAGTAAGTTCTAATGTTCATTTGCATATTTTCTGCATTTTTATCTCCTTTAGTAGGACCGAGCATTTTGGCAAGCTTAAATTAGCATATGAGGTACTGTGCCGATAATGTCTTGATTTAGTGCAAAACAACAGCCTCTCCCAGCTGGTGTATTTGTTTCTCCTCCAGCCGGCGATGGTGCCCCTCCCTACGGCCAGGCTACTGTGTAATACTATTGAAACAAAAGTGCCCTTCAGCTTTGGGAGGTCACTCGACAGAACCTCGCCATACAGCTCCCTGATGGAGCCTGCTTCCCTGCTCCTTTATAATTATCTTTGCCAACGCGTTTCGAGGCTAAACTCCTTCTTCATGGGCTGCCACCAAATGAAACATATGAGCCTTGCATCCATTTCTTTTTTCAGCTTTATTGATTTTGATAACTGCCCCTCAGTGGGCGTGAGCTCAGTATAAGTCCTTATATTATGCTGGAACATGGAGTCCTTGGTGCAAGCGTCACTCATCACTTCAAGTAAGTTCCGATGTTTATTTCCATATTTTTGTCACTTTTATCTCCTTTAGTAGGACCGAGCATTTTGGCAGGCTTAAATTAGCATATGAGTTACTGTGCGGATAATGTTTTGATTTAGTGCAAAATAACAACCTCTCCCAGCTGGTGTATGTGTTTTGCCTCCAGCTGGCAATGGTGCCCCTCCCCACGGCCAGGCTGGCGTGTAATAGTATTGATACAAAAGTGCCCTTCAGCTTTGAGAGGTCACACTACAGAGCCTCGCCGTAGGGCTCCCTGATGCAGCCTTCTTCCCTGCTCCTTTATAATTATCTTTGCCAACGCGTTTCAAGGATAAACTCCTTCTTCATGGGCTGCCACCAAATGAAACATCCGAGCCTTGCATCCATTTCTTTTTTCAGCTTTATTGATTTGATCACTGCCCCTCAGTGGGCGTGGGCTCAGTATAAGACCTTATGTATGTTGGGACATGGAGTCCTTGGTGAAAGCGTCACTCATCACTTCAAGAAAGTTCCGACGTTCATTTGCATACTTTTGGAATTTTTATCTCCTTTAGTAGGACCGAGCATTTTGGCAAGCTCAAATTAGCATATGAGGTACTGTGCCGATAATGTCTTGATTTAGTGCAAATCAACAGCCTCACCCAACTGGTGAATGTGTTTCTCCTCCAGCCAGCGATGGTGCCCCTCCCTACGGCCAGGCTGCTGTGTGAAAGTATTCAAACAAAAGTGCCCTTCAGCTTTTGGAGGTCACTCGACAGAGCTTCGCCATATGGCTCCCTGATGCAGCCTGCTTCCCTGCTCCTTTATAATTATCTTTGCCAACGCATTTTGAGGATAAACCCCTTCTTCATAGGCTGCCACCAAATGAATCATCCGAGCCTTGGATCCATTTCTTTTTTCAGCTTTATTTATTTTGATAACTGCCCCTCAGTGGGCGTGGGCTCAGTATAAGTCCTTATGTATGCTGGGACATGGAGTCCTTGGTGCAAGCGTCACTCATCACTTCAAGTATGTTCCGATGTTCATTTGCATATTTTCTGCATTTTTATCTCCTTTAGTAGGACCGAGCGTTTTGGCAGGCTTAAATTAGCATATGAGGTACTGTGCCGATAATGTCTTGATTTAGTGCAAAACAACAGCCTCACCCAGCTGGTGTATGTGTTTCTCCTCCAGCAGGCAATGGTGCCCCTCACCACGGTCAGGCTGCTGTGCAATAGTATTGAAACAAAAGTGCCTTTCAGATTTGGGAGGTCACTCAACAGAGCCTCGCCATATCACTCCCTGATGCAGCCTGCTTCCCTGCTCCTTTATAATTATCTTTTCCAACGCGTTTTGAGGATAAACCCCTTCTTCATAGGCTGCCACCAAATGAAACATCCGAGCCTTGCATCCATTTCTTTTTTCAGCTTTATTGATTTTGACCACTGCCCCTCAGTGGGCGTGGGCTCAGTATAAGTCCTTATGTATGCCGGGACATGGAGTCCTTGGTGCAAGTGTCACTCCTTATTTCAAGTAAGTTCCGTTGTTTATTTGCATATTTTTGTAACTTTTATCTCCTTTAGTAGGACCGAGCATTTTGGCAGGCTTAAATTAGCACATGAGTTACTGTGCCGATAATGTTTTGATTTAGTGCAAAACAACAGCCTCTCCCAGCTGGTGTATGTGTTTCGCCTCCAGCCGGCAATGGTGCCCCTCCCCACGGCCAGGCTGGCGTGTAATAGTATTGATACAAAAGTGCCCTTCAGCTTTGAGAGGTCACACGACAGAGCCTCGCCGTAGGGCTCCCTGATGCAGCCTTCTTCCCTGCTCCTTTATAATTATTTTTGCCAACGCGTTTCAAGGATAAACCCCTTCTTCATGGGCTGCCACCAAATGAAACATCCGAGCCTTGCACCTGTTTCTTTTTTCAGCTTTATTGATTTTGATCACTGCCCCTCATTGGGCATGGGCGCAGTATAAGTCCTTATGTATGCTGGGACATGGAGTTCTTGGTGCAAGCGTCACTCATCACTTTAAGTAAGTTCCGATGTTCATTTGCATATTTTTGGCATTTTTATCTCCTTTAGTAGGACCGAGAATTTTGGCAAGCTTAAATTAGCATATGAGGTACTGTGCGATAATGTCTTGATTTAGTGCAAAACAACAGCCTCCCCCAGCTGGTGAATGTGTTTCTCCTCCAGCCGGCGATGGTGCCCCTCCCCACGGCCAGGCTGCTGTGTAATAGTATTGAAACAAAAGTGCCCTTTCAGCTTTGGGAGGTCACTCGTTAGAGCCTCGCCATACGGCTCCCTGATGCAGCCTGCTTCCCTGCTCCTTTATAATTATCTTTGCCAACGCGTTTTGAGGATAAACCCCTTTTTCATGGGCTGCCACCAAATGAAACATCCAAGCCTTGAATCCATTTCTTTTTTCAGCTTTATTGATTTTGATCACTGCCTCTCAGTGGGCGTTGGCTCAGTATAAGCCCTTATGTATGCTGGGACATGGAGTCCTTGTTGCAAGCGTCACTCATCACTTCAAGTAAGTTTCGATGTTCATTTGCATATTTTCAGCATTTTTATCTCCTTTAGTAGGACCGAGCATTTTGGCAGGCTTAAATTAGCATATTTGGTACTGTGCCGATAATGTCTTGATTGAGTGCAAAACAACAGCCTCTCCCAGCTGGTGTATGTGTTTCTCCTCCAGCCGGCGATGGTGCCCCTCCCCACGGCCAGGCTGCCGTGTAATAGTATTGAAACAAAAGTGCACTTCAGCTTTGAGAGGTCACTCGACAGAGCCTCGCCATATGGCTCCCTGATGCAGCCTGCTTCCCTGCTCCTTTATAATTATCTTTGCCAACGCGTTTCGAAGATAAACCCCTTCTTCATGAGCTGCCACCAAATGAAACATCTGAGCCTTGCATCCATTTCTTTTTTCAGCTTTATTGATTATGATCACTGACCCTCAGTGGGCGTAGGCTCAGTATAAGTCCTTATGTATGCTGGGACATGGAGTCCTTGGTGCAAGCGTCACTCATCACTTCAAGTAAGTTCCGATGTTCATTTGCATATTTTCTGCATTTTTATCTCCTTTAGTAGGACCGAGCATTTTGGCAAGCTTAAATTAGCATACGAGGTACTGTGCCGATAATGTCTTGATTTAGTGCAAAACAACAGCCTCTCCCAGCTGGTGTATTTGTTTCTCCTCCAGCCGGCGATGGTGCCCCTCCCTACGGCCAGGCTACCGTGTAATAGTATTGAAACAAAAGTGCCCTTCAGCTTTGGGAGGTCACTCGACAGAACCTCGCCATACAGCTCCCTGATGGAGCCTGCTTCCCTGCTCCTTTATAATTATCTTTGCCAACGCGTTTCGAGGCTAAACCCCTTCTTCATGGGCTGCCACCAAATGAAACATCCGAGCCTTGCATCCATTTCTTTTTTCAGCTTTATTGATTTTGATAACTGCCCCTCAGTGGGCGTGGGCTCAGTATAAGTCCTTATGTATGCTTAAACATGGAGTCCTTGGTGCAAGCGTCACTCATCACTTCAAGTAAGTTCCGATGTATATTTCCCTATTTTTGTCACTTTTATCTCCTTTAGTATGACCAAGCATTTTGGCAGGCTTAAATTAGCATATGAGTTACTGTGCCGATAATGTTTTGATTTAGTGCAAAACAACAGCCTCTCCCAGCTGGTGTATGTGTTTCGCCTCCAGCCGGCGATGGTGCCCCTCCCCACGGCCAGGCTGGCGTGTAATAGTATTGATACAAAAGTGCCCTTCAGCTTTGAGAGGTCACACGAAAGAGCCTCGCCGTAGGGCTCCCTGATGCAGCCTTCTTCCCTGCTCCTTTATAATTATCTTTGCCAACGCGTTTCAAGGATAAACCCCTTCTTCATGGGCTGCCACCAAATGAAACATCCGAGCCTTGCATCCATTTCTTTTTTTAAGCTTTATTGATTTGATCACTGCCCCTCAGTGGGCGTGGGCTCAGTATAAGTCCTTATGTATGTTGGGACATGGAGTCCTTGGTGGAAGCGTCACTCATCACTTCAAGTAAGTTCCGACGTTCATTTGCATATTTTTAGAATTTTTATCTCCTTTAGTAGGACCGAGCATTTTGGCAAGCTTAAATTAGCATATGAGGTACTGTGCCGATAATGTCTTGATTTAGTGCAAATCAACAGCCTCACCCAACTGGTGAAGGTGTTTCTCCTCCAGCCGGCGATGGTGCCCCTCCCTACGGCCAGGCTGCTGTGTGAAAGTATTCAAACAAAAGTGCCCTTCAGCTTTTGTAGGTCACTCGACAGAGCCTCGCCATACGGCTCCCTGATGCAGCCTGCTTCCCTGCTCCTTTATAATTATCTTTTACCAACGCTTTTTGAGGATAAACCCCTTCTTCATGGGCTGCCACCAAATGAAACATCCGAGCCTTGGATCCATTTCTTTTTTCACCTTTATTGATTTTGATCACTGCCCCTCAGTGGGCGTGGGCTCAGTATAAGTCCTTCTGTATGTTGGGACATGGAGTCCTTGAAGCAAGCGTCACTCATCACTTCAAGTAAGTTCCGATGTTCATTTGCATATTTTTGGCATTTTTATCTCCTTTAGTAGGATCGAGCATTTTGGCAAGCTTAAATTAGCATATGAGATACTGTGCCGATAATTTCTTGATTTAGTGCAAATCAACAGCCTCTCCCAACTGGTGAATGTGTTTCTCCTCAAGCCGGCGATGGTGCCCCTCCCCACGGCCAGGCTGCTGTGTAATAGTATTGAAACAAAAGTGCCCTTCAGCTTTGGGAGGTCACTCGACAGAGCCTCGCCATACGGCTCCCTGATGCAGCCTGCTTCCCTGCTCCTTTATAATTATCTTTGCCAGCGCGTTTTGAAGATAAACCCCTTCTTCATGGGCTGCCACCAAATGAAACATCCGAGCCTTGCATCCATTTCTTTTTTCAGCTTTATTGATTTTGATAACTGCCCCTCAGTGGGCGTGGGCTTAGTATAAGTCCTTATGTATGCTGGGACATGGAGTCCTTGGTGCAAGCGTCACTCATCACTTCAAGTAAGTTCCGATGTTCATTCGCATATTTTTGGCATTTTTATTTTCTTTAGTAGGACCGAGCATTTTGGCAGGCTTAAAATAGCATATGAGGGACTGTGCCGATAATGTCTTAATTTAGTGCAAAACAACAGCCTCTCCCAGCTGGTGTATGTGTTTCTCCTCCAGCCGGCAATGGTGCCCCTCCCCACGGCCAGGCTGGCATGTAATAGTATTGATACAAAAGTGCCCTTCAGCTTTGAGAGGTCACTCGACAGAGCCTCGCCATAGGGCTCCCTGATGCAGCCTTCTTCCCTGCTCCTTTATAATTATCTTTGCCAATGCGTTTCGAGGATAAACCCCTTCTTCATGGGCTGCATCCAAATGAAACATCCGAGCCTTGCATCCATTTCTTTTTTCAGCTTTATTGATTTTGATCACTGCCCCTCAGTGGGCCTGGGCTCAGTATAAGTCCTTATGTATGTTGGGACATGGAGTCCTTGGTGAAAGCGTCACTCATCACTTCAAGTAAGTTCCGATGTTCATTTGCATATTTTCGGCATTTTTATCTCCTTTAGTAGGACCGAGCATTTTGGCAAGCTTAAATTAGCATATGATGTACTGTGCCAATAATGTCTTGATTTAGTGCAAATCAACAGCCTCTCCCAACTGGTGTATGTGTTTCTCCTCAAGCCGGCGATGGTGCCCCTCCCCACGGCCAGGCTGCTGTTTAATAGTATTAAAACAAAAGTACCCTTCGGCTTTGGGAGGTCACTCAACAGAGCCTCGCCATAGGGCTCCCTGATGCAGCCTTCTTCCCTGCTCCTTTATAATTATCTTTTCCAATGCGTTTCGAGGATAAACCCCTTCTTCATGGGCTGCATCCAAATGAAACATCCGAGCCTTGCATCCATTTCTTTTTTCAGCTTTATTGATTTTGATCACTGCCCCTCAGTGGGCCTGGGCTCAGTATAAGTCCTTATGTATGTTGGGACATGGAGTCCTTGGTGCAAGCGTCACTCATCACTTCAAGTAAGTTCCGATGTTCATTCGCATATTTTTGGCATTTTAATTTCCTTTAGTAGGACCGAGCATTTTGGCAGGCTTAATTTAGCATATGAGGTACTGTGCCGATAATGTCTTGATTTAGTGCAAAACAACAGCCTCTCCCAGCTGGTGTATGTGTTTCTCCTCCAGCTGGCGATGGTGCCCCTCCCCACGGCCAGGCTGCCATGTAATAGTATTGAAACAAAAGTGCCCTTCAACTTTGGGAGGTCACTCGACAGAGCCTCGCCATACGGCTCCCTGATGCAGCCTGCTTTCCTGCTCCTTTATAATTATCTTTGCCAACGCGTTTCGAGGTAAACCCCTTCTTCATGGGCTGCCACCAAATGAAACATCCAAGCCTTGCATCCATTTCTTTTTTCAGCTTTCTTGATTTTGATCACTGCCCCTCAGTGGGTGTGGGCTCAGTATAAGTCCTTATGTATGCTGGGACATGGAGTCCTTGGTGCAAGCGTCACTCATCACTTCAAGTAAGTTCCGATGTTCATTTGCATATTTTCGGCATTTTTATCTCCTTTAGTAGGACCGAGCATTTTGGCAGGCTTAAATTAGCATATGAGGTACTGTGCAGATAATGTCTTGATTTAGTGCAAAACAACAGCCTCTCCCAGCTGGTGTGTGTGTTTCTCCTCCAGCCGGCGATGTGACTTCATCATCAGTGCATTTCGGGCGTGTGAGTTATAGTTAGCTGAACTAACTATAACTGGGGAATTTCAATGGTTTTGTATGAGTGAAATGTCCAGCTAACTATAACATGTGTGAAACCTATGTTTTTTTCAGGGAAAAAAAAGAAAAAAAAAAATATATATATATATATATATATATATATATATATATATATATATATATATATATATATATATATATATATATATATCTTCACCACACATTCCCGGGACACAGCAGCTCCGGTGCACGCACAGGGTACAAGGACGCCCCGAATACTTCCCAATCCACCATGCATCTATGCTGCAAAAGCGCACACTCCTGTCCACAATAACAGGCACTCACCTCATTTTGTGTGAAGACTTTATTTCATCAAGGTTCCTTCAGCCGAAAAAACCCAACGCATTTCGGCATACATTGACGCACACACTGACACACCGAGGGTCATACCAATGCAGACACTGACACACCCAGGCATACAGCATTGCAGACACAAATACACCTAGCAAAACAGTAATGCAACGAATATCAATGTTTACACTGACACACCCATGCTCACATTGATGTAAATGCTAACACACTTAAGCACATACTGATGCATACACTGACACACCAAGGCACACACTCACATATATACGAAGACACTCAGGCACACATTCTTGCATACACTAAAACACCCAGGCGCACAATGATACAATCACTAGCAAACCCATGCACACACTAATGCACACACTAGCACACTCAGATACACAGTGATGTATAGTGTGACATACCCAGGCACACACCAATACAGACACTGACACAAACAGGCATTCAGAAATACTAACACAGACACACCCAACCAAATAGTAATCCATACTTTAACACACTTAGGTCTACACTTATACATACACTGACATACCAAGGATCACACTGATGCATATGCGAACATACCTAGGCACATACCGATACATACACTGTTATACCCAGGCACACACTGATGCAAACAGTGACATACTGAGGCACACACTGATATATACACTGACACACCAAGAGACTTGCAATGCAGACAGTGACACACTCAGGCATATAGGAATGCCGACACTGACATACCCAGCCAAACACCAGCATACCTAGAGACTTACCAATGTAGACACTAACATACCAAGTCATACACGTAAGCAAACATTGACACACTTATTCACACCAATACCATCACTGACACATTAAAAACAGAGAGTTTGCTCTTTTTATCCAGAAGAGTTTTTCTACTCTTTTACTTTTTTGAACTACTATCAAAACTGTAAGGATGGGGAAATGCAAAGAAGCAACTGGCTTCAGTCTTCAAAAACCCACAGTGAAAGAAATAAAAAAGTAAACTAAAAGCAATGCTTCTTCACAGTATCCAAGAATGCACCCACAGAATACATTTTTACACTGACAAGCATGTGCTATTTTGCACAGTAAATAGCCATGTCACTCAATTCTACACAAGCTGCTGGCATTGACTGTCGCTGGTGATGGTACTCAAAATTGGCTGTAGAGGTTGACTGTCCTAATGCACTTGCTTTCTCTAGTATCCAGCGGTTTGTAGACCCTCTCATGAATTGTTTTTAGTGCTTTGACAAAGAACTGTCCCATGCAAATTCTTCTTTGCAGTGTCTTTGGATATTTGCTTTGCACAAATTGTGCACTTTACATCTTTTGCTGTTACCTTCTTTTTCCCAGAAGGTATTGGTAAACTGCCTACACACATCATTTTCTTTTCTGTTAGGTGGATTGTCTTCCTCTTCATCATCAACAGGTTATGGATTGCAATCTTGGACAAATGATGTACCTTCAGAAATAGTGTTAAACCACAGTACTGCTGTATCTCAATCTTCCTTTAACACCTTAGCTGCTATTACACATTCCTCCCCAGTGATGCGCTGTCCATTAGAACTAGTGCTGAATGGACGTTCAATGGTCGTGCGCAGCACTGGGGAGGTAGCGCTGCTGACGACCATTGGCCGTCAGCAGCACTTAAGGGGTTAAGAGAGGTTTCCCATTTGGAAGGGTGGGTTCTTAATGTATTGAATCAGAAGGCAAGGTTTAGGTGTGATTTTGAGCACATTTGCAAATTTTGCCCATAAATGTGCTATTCTGTAGACACTGGTAAAATGGGTACTTTTTTTGAAAAGCAGATATAAGGTGGGTTGCTATTAATGACAAAGGAGGGTGTACATATCAGCAGTAATGTTTTAAATTTGTGTTCAATATGTGGATTTGGGGTCATGGATTCAGTCCAATCATGTGATCAGGAATATTAGTCTGTTTATGTTTCTAGACCTGCCAATGTACCGCAGTACCACAAAAATATTTAAAATAAATAACGTGTTTAATTACATTAAAGAAACTTCATTTACCTTAAATTAACTACATATGTGATTTTTATATTTTTAAATGTATAAAAAGTATATATGTAAAAAATAACGTCTACAGTATAAAAATAAAACTTTAATAATAATAATAAAAAATAAGCTATAATACACTTACTATTAAAAATAAACCCTAAAAATTAACTAAAAAATGAAATATTATCGGGACATAATATTTTTTAATTAGAATTTGAAAAACCTTTGAAATTGGCGGAAAAAAACAAAAGAACGACGATCCACCACCACCAGCAACAGGTTGCTCGAAGAAGCTGGAACAAGATTACAGGCGACCAGCTCGCCGCTTCCCTGAGCCAGCACCCTCCCGCCAGCTCAGCGAACCCCAGCCAGGCCGCCGACAACCTCACGAAGTGGATCAGCAACTGCGCGGACGAACTCGCCCCACTGAGGACCCCGCCCAGCAGACCCGGCAGCAGAAGGCCCCATGGTTCACTGACGAACTCAAGAGCTCCAAGAAGAACTGCCGAGCCCTCGAGAAAGCCTGGAGAAGGGAACCAACACCGGACAACATGACCACCCTCAAGCTTGCCACCCGGAAGCACCACCAACTGATCCGCGCCACCAAGAAAACTGCATTCAAGGACCGGCTGGACAACAACGCACACAACTGCAAGGAACTCTTCAACATCGTGAAAGAGCTCTCCAACCCCAACAACCGGAAACAACAACATCACCCCATCGCAAGACCTCTGCAACACCCTCGCCTCCTACTTCCACAGCAAGATCGCGGACATACACAACAGCTTCAGTACTCAACCGACGTACGCCACGACCGAACCACCGCCCCCCACCACCACCCTCCGCGCCTGGACTCCGATCAGCACCGAAGACACCGTCCACATGATGAACTCCATCCACTCCGGATCTCCAACCGACCCCTGCCCTCACCACGTCTTCAACAAGGCCGACGCTGTCATCGCACCCCACCTGCGGGACATCATCAACACCTCCTCCGACACCGCCACCTTCCCGGAGAGCTGGAAGCACGCCGAACTCAGCGCCCTACTCAAGAAACCTACAGCGGACCCCACCGAACTCAAGAATTACCGCCCCATCTCGCTCCTCCCGTTTCCAGCCAAAGTCATCGAGAAGACCGTCAACAAGCAGCTGGCCGCCTTCCTCGAGACAAATGGATCCCTCGACCGCTCACAGTCTGGCTTCCGAGCCAACCACAGCACCGAGACCGCCCTCATCGCTGCCACCGATGACATCCGAGCCCTGATGGTCAATGGAGAAACAGCGGCCCTCATCCTCCTAGACCTCTCCGCGGCATTCAACACTGTCTGCCACCGCACCCTAGTGCAGTGCCTCAGCAACGTCGGAATCCAGGAGAAGGCACTGGAATGGATCATCTCCTTCCTCGACGGAAGAACACAGAGAGTCCGTCTACCACCGTACAAGTCAGAGGCCACCAAAGTCATCTGCGGCGTCCCTCAAGGATCCTTGCTGAGCCCCACCCTCTTCAACGTCTACATGAGCCCCCTCGCGGCCATCGCACGCCAACACAACCTCAACATCATCTTCTACGCTGACGACACCCAGCTGATCCTCTCCCTGACCAACGACCCCGCCGCCGCCAGAGCCGACCTTCACGAAGGGATGAAAAACGTAGCCGAGTGGATGACGACTAGCCGGTGTGGTATAGTTAGGCTAACTATAACTTACACCCCTATTATAGTGAATGTAGAAAATGAAATAGGTCTACCTAGGGAAATTGAAGCATCAGTAGAAAGACATGTAGAAATGTACGTGGTAAAAGAAAAACACAGGCCCAAGCTATTTACAAAAGTAGAATAGAAAGTAAGAATGGAGTAGGTCCCAGGGAGGGGAGCAGACACGAGTTTTAGTAGAATAGAGAAATATAATTAGGAAACAGCATAAATGGAAAGTCACAGGGATGCATTGCAAGTACACATCACTGAGAAAGTATGCAGATAAAGTAGACACAAAGGAACAAGATAAGTGGATAAGTGGGAGGTTTAGTCTTGCAGATCAGTAGATGTGGTGGGGAAAAGGCATTGCTAGGGTCCAAATTAAGTATGGGTGAATTTTGCGAATTCGCGGTCCGCGAATTCGTGCGAAAGCTAATTTAAGATCCACAAAATTCACGAATTCGTGCAAATTTGCTGAGTTTTTTTTGCTTGTTCGCGGGGTTTTTTGCGTGTTTGCGGGCCTCTTGCCGTGCACCGACCGCGACATTACCCATGCGGTCGTACATGGGCTCGCCCATCTTGTGCGCGTTGCGTATTTCCATTTCTGGGAGCTATTGGCAAGCTCGCGTTGTGTGCGGCCCGCTATTACGAGTTCGCGTGTATTTTTGCGTGCTCGCGGGGGAAATATTGCGCGAACTTACCCATGCGGTCTTCACTGGGCGCGGCCATCTTGTTTTTCATTCATTGGTATGGTTCTGGGTAAGCATGGGCGTACAATCCGTTCCGTTCGCGGAATTTGTGGATTTTCTGCAATTTCGCGGTCCGCAAATTTCGCAAAATTGCAGAAAAATCTGCGAAATCGATTGCGGGACGGATTTTCAAAAACTGAAGTACATAAAGCACTTACAGGTTTACAGCAGGTGCCCAAGTTGAAGCTAATTTCTTTATAACCCTTTACAAAATGGTTACAAAGAAATTAACTTCAACTTGGGCACCTGATGTAACCCTGAAAGTGCTTCCTGAGCGGCGCCTCCAGAGTTGTTGCCTACTTGCAACTATTCTCTGACCCTGCTCTGACCCTTGAAGCAGGGTCAGAGAATAGTTACAAATATGGCACAATGCTCCAGGCTGTCACAAAAATTAAACCACAACAGGAAGCACTTACAGATAAGGAAGCCGGAATTGAAGCTCAAATTCAGTAATACATTAACCAGCCCCCGGTTGAGGCTGGGCAGGTGTGCTTTCTCCCTATAATCTACAGTGGTGAACCAGAGGGTGGTGTGATGAACCAGAAGGTGCAGTTGTGAACCAGAGGGTGCTGTGATGAACCAGAGGGTGGCAGTGGTGAACCAGAGGGTGGCAGTGGTGAACCAGAGGGTGCTGTGATGAATCAGAGGGTGGCAGTGATGAACCAGAGGGTGGCAGTGATGAACCGGAGGGTGACAGTGAAGAACCAGAGGGTGGCAGTGATGAACCAGAGGCTGTCAGTGGTGAACCAGAGGGTGGCAGTGGTGAACCAGTGGGTGGCAATGATGAACCAGAGGGTGACAGTGATGAACCAGAGGGTGGCAGTGGTGAACCAGAGGGTGCTGTGATGAACCGGAGGGTGGCAGTGATGAACCAGAGGGTGACAGTGATGAACCAGAGGGTGACATTGGTGAACCAGGGGGTGGAAGTGGTGAACAAGAGGGTGGCAGTGATGAACCAGAGGGTGGCAGTGGTGAACCAGAGGGTGGCAGTGATGAACCAGAGGGTGGCAGTGATGAACCAGAGGGTGGTGCTGCTAAACTGTCCGGGAGCACTGTGGGTGTGAGCCCTCACGCTGCTGAGCTGCCCAGGGATTGTGAGCCCACGCACTACTGAACTGCCCCTGAGCCCTCTCAGTGTGAAAATCATTCGTGCTCAATTGCCTGGGAGCCCTCTGGATGTGAGCACACATTGTGCTAGGTGCCCCCCTGCCCCCAGTACATATATACCCATACCGCACAGCACCATTATGCTCTTGCACCATGAAGTCTGGTGCCTGGATGCTCCTGATCCGTGTAGGTGGTACCACCGTCTGGTGCAGTCAAAATGTAAAGTCAAAACTTGCTACACAGCACCAATAAACATGTGTACCCCCTGGTATGCGCATGTACCAGGCGTGAGCACCCGCATGCCACTGCACCCTACTGCCCAGCGCCAGCATATGCCTGTATGGGGCAGTTTAGTATGAGATGGGACATTGTCCAGCAGCAGCAGCTCCATGCGCCTGAACCCACTGAGCAGGATCAGAATGGCTTTGTACCAACACGCGCAGCAGAGCTATCTTGGACATCTGAAGGATTCTGGGGTCCTGTTTCAAACGTATTTTTGCATCCATGAATTTCCCAAGCGCCATCCCTGTGTAGCTCCTGTGACCAGGAGGCTGCTTTCTACTCATCTGCTGCTCTGCTCGGTCTCTGACCCTTTATAAACAAGATGCATGTGAACTCGCATAGAAGTCTCGCCCATTTGGCCCCGTCCACCACACACTAGCGGTATGAAACGTCTTTCCGCCTGTCCCCACTATAATGGGCAGCTCACTCAAAGGAACCTCTGCGTCTTTTGGCGCGCTGGCAAAGTTACAGGCACACGTGGTCACATATTTGTGTAATTGGCACAAAAACTCGCGAACTCGCAGATTTTTTTGCCATTTCGCATGAATTTGCGGACCGTGAATTCACAAATTTCGCCCATACTTAGTTCTGGGCATGCTTTTCCTATACTCCCCTAATCTCTGCAATCCTTTGTTTCTTTGAACATTTTTTTAAAATCTTTTTTACTCATTATCTATCCCTCTATTTTTCTACATCTATATTTTGTGTTTTTATTCACTTTTCGTTACTTTTAGGGCTACTTTTTAACTCTTCTTTTCTTTAATTTTTCCCTATTCCTTCCTATTTTTTTTTCCTCAGCTGTCCAGGACCATGCCAAAGGGAGCCGGGAAGAGTGAGGGGAAGGGTCCCGCACCCCGCACCCGGCTCCCATGCAGGAGTTTGAGGGGGGTGCAAGTGGTGGCCAGGGAGATTTCCAACGCGGAGGAGGTGGTCGCCCATATATTTTTTGTTTTACGCCACCTCCCTAAGACCGTGGCAGCAGGGGGCAGGCCTGGTCAAGGGTATGGCCTCCAGGAGCGTCGCCAGTGGTGGGATAAGGTGTGCCGGGCCAAGCGGAGGGAGTCGGGGGTCCGGCGCACCTACGACCAAGCGACGCACCGGTGGGCCGACATCCTCAACCGGGAGCATGACCTGCTCGACCTGCTAGGTGTGGAGATCCCTGGCCTTGGTGAGTAGCTATTTAATAACTACTTTGTTTTCTCTGCTCTGTGTTATTTTGCTAATCTATTTTTTTCCGGAAGAGTACGAATGCTTCTGATTCGATTACATTGCAGGTAAATTATTGTTTAAATAGCTTCTGTCATGGCAGTTGTCGCCTGGCAATTTGCATTGCTACTATTCTTACTTGTTTGCAACTTTTTTCTCATTTGAGAGCATAACTGCGTAATGCTAGAAACAGTAGAGACTCAAGTCTAGTCCTTCTTTGTACTCCTGCCGCCACTAAGAAGAGATAGTGGTGGATTGATACGTTGAGTATAATATTTATTTGTTAGTGGTCCGTCATCATGATCGCAGACCACTAACTAACTAAACTCCAACAAGTGCAGAACGCAGCAGCAAGGCTGCTGATGAACATTCCTAGGAGACAGTCAGCAAAACCGGCACTGAGAGCGCTGCACTGGCTCCCGGTACGGGAGTGGATAAAATGTAAATCCCTCTGTACGGCTCATAAAATCCTTCGGGGGAAGGGACCTCCCATTTTGGGCAGTATGGTGCTCCCCTACAAGGCTACCAGAGCCCTGCACTCGGATCACAAATATTTTCTACAAACGGTCAGAGTGAAAAGAGCCCGGACGGGCAGTAGAAGATTCTCAGTGAATGCAGCAAACTTATGGAATGGGCTGCCTTTGAATCTACGTGCAGAGACTTGTACTATGCGGTTCCGAAAGCTACTTAAGACCTATCTGTTTCCCGCTTAATGCTGCCTTCTACTCCTACCCCCTGGAGTCGTGAACAAGCTC
This sequence comes from Lissotriton vulgaris, assembly GCF_964263255.1. Classification (NCBI taxonomy): domain Eukaryota; kingdom Metazoa; phylum Chordata; class Amphibia; order Caudata; family Salamandridae; genus Lissotriton; species Lissotriton vulgaris. The sequence continues at coordinate 281,791 of NW_028248786.1, read as the reverse complement.
TGGGATGCCCGAGGGTAACCTCGCGCTATACAAAACTCCAAATAATAATAATAATAAGGCAACCAGCACCATTGAGACTCCGGTGGAAGAAGGTAGACAGTCACAGGATCAGTCCCTTGCAGACTCTTCTGCTGGCCCCAGTAAGTGTTTCTATTGTTATATTAATACTTATACTTCCCTAACTTCTACAGCTCCAATTCATTACAAACTGTTTCCTAATTCTATTTTTTACAAAATAGTCTTTGATCTTCTTTTATTCTAGACTACTTTCTACATTCTTATCATGCCTCTACCATCACTCTCTGTGCTACTACTATTTAAGATTATGAGTCGGTCTGTGCAGGTAGCTAAGCTTGCCCAGTCGGCAAACGGTGTTAAACAAAACTCTATTCCAGCAATAGCTCTAGGCGCTGAGTGCAGTCATCTGGGTTGCCCTTTCTGTCTATTCAAGTCTTCTTAATGTAAGTGCTTTGACAATTTCCAACAACAAAATGTCAATGTTTACACCAAGAAAAAGGTAGCAGTTGCCTTTTTGATTTGCTAGGAGCACATACCATACCGCTAGTTTTTTAGGGACTATTCTGCACATAAAGAGGTATGGACAAGAGAAATGGGACATTATTGATGATAGGTGCAGTTCGATTTTCTACATACCTCAGTCCGAACAGAAGTTGTACCCCCAATTCCCTGACCGACTATCTAGTGTGTCTGACCAATGATTTTACGACCCAAGAAGACTACCGCCGGGTCCCGGCCTATCTGAGTCACTGAAACATGACTGCAAGTGCAGTAGTTCAAGCCCTTCCGCTCACTCACTTGTGAACGAAAACCACACAGTGTTTGTTTTAAAGTTTTATTTTGAATTAAGAAATGAAAAAATAATTTCTTTATTTTTAATAGCGTAGTATTCGGAGCGAGCACTGCTGATAGATGACGTTAAAGTTTAAACAACATTCCCATGAATCAAATTACTTTAACGTAATAGTTAACAGACACATGAAATTATTAGAATAACTGTGCGGGAGCCCCCACCTTCTTTAAAGTACTTAAAGTACTGCTGGTGATGACTTACTAGTAGTTGGTGAACCGTCTTGTTGGCAGAAGGGCAATGTAATCTTCCTTCTGTAATTAGAAAATGGTGCACGTTAAGCAAGCATTCATCAGTTGTCCTAAGAAGTGTAGCATTTAATGGAATAAGCATATAAAAAGTTAACACCCTCCCCAAAACCGTCACTTTTTTTCAATCCCAGTAATAAAACATGTGTTATGTAACATTTTCTTCCATTACGAGACAAAATAGGGGGTTGTGTATGGCATCTGAAAATATGACATGTTTTTTCTAGACGTCACAACATCTGATGCGGCACAGATGACCACCAGTGCCGGGCCAGCAGTGGGGAGGGGTCCACTCTAGGGGCGGATGCGGCCGCGCCACCAGGAGGAGCTGGGGGGAAAGGCTCAGCGGTGGCGGACGGTGGTAAGTTATTATACTCCTTACGTATTTAAATTTTTGAATAGGCTCGCAAAGGAGTGTATGTACAGTACACAGTACACTAGTACAAGTACACTGTACTGTTAAGAACAGTTACTAATTTAGAACTACTTTTTTGGCTATCACGGAGAAGACAATCAACCTTGACTTGTAATAGAATTAGCGGCGGTACTTCTCGGGTAAGCAATGGCCCCCTCTATTTGACTTCAACTCAGCTGCCAAACTTTTATCGTGAAGCCAAGTCAAATCAGATGTACTTTAGGGATGTGAAGAACAAAAAGTGAAAGAAGGGTGAAACGAAGGACGAGCGAGTCTTAACATTTATGACTGTAAAGAATGGTGTTTTTGAATGCAAGTCAAGAGAAGAAGACTGTGGTTTCCAAAATATAATCAAAAAAGGGTGTTAGTTGGTTGTTGAGAAACAGAAAACTTGGTACACTTGAGACATTAAGAAGAATGATAGATGTACTTTGGAAGCCTGTATGTTATCTTCATTTTCCTCATCAATAGCAGAGGTGTATGATGTAGTGGAGCAGACGCTGAGTGGATGAAGATTGTTACTTTTAGCAGCATGTCCGTGCCAAAGTAGCAACGCTGAGGAAATCCAAATACTAGAATTTGTGATTGTTCACAAATACTCCCTGCCTTGACTAAAAGTACAGTAATTTACTTTGCAAGCAAAGCATCTATTGAATATGTATTGTATAGTTGACAACATTATATCAAGTCAAGTCCCTTCCTCCGGCAATTATGGGTACCACACTCACTCCCTATGTTAATAATTTTATTTCAGCTGTGTCATGGCTGGACTATTGCTGTAGTTCACTCAATCTATCAAAACAAAGCACCTAAAGTCATTCATCATATACCAAAGATCATATGATCGGCAGGATAATGATATATGATCAGAATGGAATAATTTTCATTCTTCTTTTGTAGTAGTCAAGGCCCGGGGGGGGCAGTGCAAAAGATATCATAACATTGAGCAGTAGCCCTTGATGTAACCGAGTATGGTCAGTGGCAGTACCACTCCTATATAAAAGTTAGAGCTTCTTATCCCCACTTGCATGTACTGCTTGAAGTACTGCGAGTCCGCGTCATCATGGCTTGTGTCTGTTTTTCTTTGGTGCAAGCTGAGTGAGCTGCCATGCCGGCTACCACACGTTCACGTACCAGTAATTCTTTTGCAAAACAAGAGAAAAAAACAGAAGACGTTTTTAGTACTCTCTGACTATGTATGTGGTAGTGAGTCCATCCATAGTCCTGCTAGTCTAATTCCTAAAACTCCCAGTAAGGTCACAGGCCTACAAAGACGGCGGAAAGATACATGCCAAAATGTTATACTGTGTTTGCTACTTGCTGGTGTTACTGAGAGTCAACTTTCCGTTGAATTATTTTGACTTTATTTGAAACACTATTGGCTACAGTATTTTTCTTTCTTTCTTCATATAGATGCTACTCCGAAAAAGCTCACCAGAAAGGAGATGGCTGTCCGGGCCAGGGCCCGTAAGCTGTAGGCTATTTGTGCCGAGTATTGGCGGCTGTGGGCTCGGGAGCAGGAGGAGGAGACAGCAACCACTGCATCCTCCCCCAGTGCCCCTGGGTCCACCAGCCAGAAGCATCCAGCCAAACGGAGCCGTGGCCCAACAGCCTCCAGCCGCCGCCGCACAGCAGCAACACAATCAGCTGCCCCCCCCCAGAGCCTGGATGGTACGTCAGCGCCTCCTCGGTAAAAGAGTGGACTACCAGGAGCGGTTGGTCGAAAAACAATAAGCACCAGCTCCGGGACCTCCGCAAAGACGTGCAGGATCAGCTGTCTACACTACGCCACAGGAGGAAGTGACTGTCCCTTGCCCCTTTTTTAAAGACTGTTAGGGGGTGGAAATTGGGTGTTTGGGAAAGGGGAATATAGGACTTTTGGACATTGGTTGGGGTTAGGCGGGGGGTGAGTTGGGATAATTTATTTTATTTTTTGACAACATGAATATATTTCTCAATAATTATTTTTCATACCAAAACATAGTATACGCGTTCATATTATTTTGTGTGGGGGTGGGCGGTGGTTACTGGACATTTGGTTTCTTCCAACGTACCAGCATGAATTAAACATCTAGCTCTGCAATGTATCAAAGTGCCAGTAACCGAGTTAGTGAATTCAGTAGCCCTACTAGTACTTTACTAGTAGTACTGGCAGTCTCTGCTCTCCTCCCAGTCCTAGCCCATTATTCTACCTCTCCAAAATGCTTATCTTACCTGTGATTCGTGTTAGAGAATAAGGGTAGCCACAGGGCTGCCTGCATGGCAAGTGGTGATTAAGGTTGGTTTTTGGCTTGAATCTCGACGGATGAAGTATTATTGTTGTGCTGTTAGTAGTAGTGGTACACATTGGCAGTAGCAGCATATGAACAAAAAGGAAATGAAACATTGAGTGGCCTGAGCGTAGCATTGGAAACAGTACGATAGATAGTACGCTACAGAACAGTGCCATAAATTGTAGCCTGAGCAGTGCTAAAGTATTCTAAATATAAGTTTCGTGGACTATGGCTACTATAAGAAAAAATATGAAGGCAAAGGATACTTAAACATAAGAATTAACCATTTGATTCGTCATGTGTACGAGCATGATGTTTGATGCTCAATCCACGATGTCGCACATGAAATTCCATTTTCCAACATTTTTCTGTTGCTTAGACCTTATCCTCCCCTGCAAGTGTGTGGAATTTCTTGTTGTCATTTAGTCATAGGTCAATGAAAAACCACACAGCCTGGGGGAAGAGGGTTAGGGTTTTTGAAGATTGAATGGGAATGGGTTTTTTTGGGGAAATGTTTTGTGGAGATTAGAAAAAAAACAATGGATGAACAAACAACAAATTAAGTGAAACAAATGTTTGGATTCAAAGATGTCCATTAATCTTTTAAGTGACATAAAGGTAGTGCACTACTGCATGCATGGAGTTGTTTGCTAAACAGATGGTTAGGTTACTGAAAAGTTGTACTTACTACATCTTATTGGTAAGTATGAGGAAAAATTTGACATTGACACTAGTACAGGGCTGTATTAATTACGCAATTTCACTTGCCCTTCTGCCCTCATAGAGAATAACCCCTTCCAGGCTCATGACGAGCTGGGCTCGTCATGAAGTAGCCTGCTGCTACACTGATGACGAGCCCAGCTCGTCAATAAACAATGGGATTTACGATTTACCAGCACAACAGGGGAATATGCTCAGCAGCAATGAGGTTAAACAATTATTATTAGTACATTAAGTTAGTTACAAAAATAGCAAAGAAACGTATGAAATAGCTGGAGGGATGACTTTGAAGCAGAGAACAAAGAAACGCACCTAGTCACATTCGTAGAAGTTCAAGTTTACAACAATAACATTTAAAAGATAAGGAGAAGTTAAGAGAGAATACTGTAACTTTATGTTGTAGTTGTCCTGTTGAATTGGTGAAGTTGCATGCATCCAGCCATTCCCCTTATTCGCGATATACTCCTCCATTCCATTTTATGCTCCGTCGATCAATATTGGTGACCAGGCACACTGTCCACTGGCTGCCTGATGAGTAATTGCGGATTGAGTCTGAGTTCATGGTTTGTTCCATGGCACATGTTAGAAGCCGTCCTGTCATTTTTGATGGAAAAAAACAGGAAGTGAACCAGTTAAAAAAATCTAAGGTACGCTGTGTAGTGCAAAAATAACACTTTCAGTTTTGAGAGCTGACATTATTTTTATATACAATCATCACTTCAAAAGTGCGTAACCTGGTTGTCCTTTACAAGGATAGTAATAGTAACTATGGTTGAATTCTGCGGATCCACCATGGATTCTCTTTAAAAACATTGCAAACAAAATGAGACATTTCCAGGAGTGCTCTCAGACACCTGAACCCAGTTGGCAAAATGTAGAACACCCCCAAGTAGCCCCCTAAAAACATGCGATACTGCAACCAGGTTGAACCCTAACTTCAAATCGTGCCAAAAAGCACTCTGCAACTAGGCCCAAACCCCCCTTTTCCACCATGGATTTTCTTCAAAACACTTGCATTCAATATTAGACATTCCCAGGAGTGCTCTCAGACCCCTGAACCCAGTTGCAAACATGTAGAACCCCCAATTAGCCCCCTAAAATCATGTGATAGTGCTACAGGCCTAAGTTCAAAATGTGCTAAATCGCACTCTGCAAGTACGCCCAAACCCCCCTTTTCCACTGTGGATTTTCTTCAAAACACTTGCAATCAAAATTAGACATTCCCAGAAGTGCCCCTAGACTCTGTAACCCATGTGCAAAACTTTAGAACCCCCCCTACTATACCCCCCAAAAACATGCAATACTGCAACGGGGATGAGGCCTAGTTGAAAATCAAGCAGAAAGCGGAATTTGAAATTAGGCCCAAAAGATCCCTTTTCCACCATGGATTTTCTTCAAAACACTTGCAATGATTATTATACATTCCCAGGTGTGCTCCCAGACCCCTAAACCCAGTCGCAAAAATCTAGAACCCTCTCAAGTAGCCCTCCGCAGAAATGCAATTTTGGAAAAAAATAAACAAATTTCACCTCGGATTTTCTTCGAACCACTTGCAATCACAATTACACATTCCCAGTGGTGCTCCCAGACCACTGAACCCAGTCGCAAAAATGTAAAACACCCCCAAGTAGCCCCAAGAAAAAATGTGAAAGTGCTAACCCTAACTCCAAATCATGCCAAAATGCACTCTGCAACTAGGCCCAAAACCCCCTTTTCCACCATGAATTTTCTTCAAAACACTTGCATTCAAAATTAGACATTACCAGTGGTGCTCCCAGACCCCTGAACCCATTGGCAGAAATCTAGAACACCCCCATGTAGCCCCCTAAAAACATGCGATACTGCTAGCAGGTTGAAACCTAACTTCAAATTGTGCCAAAACCCACTTTGCAACTATGCCTAAAGCCCCCTTATCCACCATGGATTTTCTTCAAACCACTTGCAATCAAAATTATACTATCCCAGCAGTGCTCCCAGACCCCCAAACCTACCCCCAAAAACCTAGAGCCCCCCCAAACAGCCCCCCAAAAACAAGCAAGTGAGCAAAAACGGAAAAACATTTCCACCATGGATTTTATCCAAAACAGTTGCATCCGAAATTAGACCTTCCCAGCGATGCCCCCAGACCCCTCAAACCTCCCACAAAAAATTAGAACACCCCCAAACAGGTCAAAAGCAAAAATTGAAAATGTGGAAATGTTCTTCAAACCACTTGCAATCAAAATTAGGCCTTCCCAGCAGTGCTCCCACTGCCACAAATCTAGAAAACCCCCAAACAGCCCCCCAAAAACATGCAATACTGGTATATTCAAAACATGGCAAATTGCGCCGTTCAAAAAAAATTGCTGTTTTCAGCACTTCCACTACTTTGATCCTCTTGAAACTTACCTGGACACTTGTTTCAGCGATTCCCAAGAAGCTCAGAAGGGCAGAACAAAATCGAACCATTGCACTCTTTGAAAAAGAAGAAGAAGGTCTACAACTAGTTTTCACTTCGCTTTCACCCAAACACACGCGCCCGCAAAACACCAAAAAAGGCCACAATTTTGCCAAATCTGGACCAAAGAACACCAAACCCCCCTAAAACCTTGCCAACATCATTATGAACGAGCCTGCATCGGGCCCTGAGCAGGAACCCTACCAACTTTAACCCAAAAACCCTAGTAAATCGCTCTGAACCCTAAACCCTAGATATGCTTTGTCTGTCTGTGTCAAAGAGCCTAGGTATGCTACATAAGGATGCTTCACTCAATGGTGCCTGCCTTGACAGTCTGCATGGCCCTGCCGCAAGCAAGGGCCAAACATCCGTTCCGCTAAAGAATTTGCGATTTATTGGTAATTTCGCGAGATGCGCGAAAAACAGCAAATTTCGCAAACATAACGGATGTTTGGCCCAAGCTTGAGGCAGTGCCATGCATACGGTCAAGGCAGGCACCACTGAGCCAAGCAACCTGATGTAGCATACCTAGGCTCTTTGTCAGACAGACAAAGCATATCTAATTGTATGCAGCAAGCCACATAGCCCCAATTTTACATGAACTGCTGTCTGGAGTGGACTCTGCCTGTCATAACAACAACAGTACACTGCCTCGCCCTCGACCACTACATACCACGAATAGACAGACATGTAGTTATGCTGTAGTAGTTGTTGTAGACTGGTTTACCTGTTTGCCACTTACAAATTGGCCATAATTCTTCCGTAAACCGACGCTGAAGATCCATCCATTCCAATGAGTGACTGTAAAGAAAAAATATATATTATTTAATCAATCATCATGGTATATTGGCAAGTGAGTCCACTCCAAGGACATTTTGCATCTTGTAAAATGCAACATAGTGGCCCCTGGAATTGAAGTACAATTTGAATTAAACAAGGTAAAAAAAAAAGAGTAGTAGACATGATACTGTGTAAAAGATTAATTAATAACTAAGACAAGACATATGATTTATTTCATGCACAAAAAAAGACAAACAGCAATTGGTTTCATCAGAGCAGACAGCCATTGCTGTCCACTGCATGCCATCTTCTCAATTATTCATTACCTGTTCTACTTTTTGTCCGCATCTTCTTTGGAAAGTGAGGGCCCCACAGGGCAGCCTCTTATTTCAATTTCAAAAGTAACTCTGTCAGCAATCAGCAAGCATGTAGTCAGTCAGTAATTCCAGTCCCACTTGAGGGGACTCGTCTATGAAAATAAAGTTTCTTTATTATTCGTAATCCATCCATCTGCCTTGGGGGAAATGGATAGGTGGAGTCTGGAGGAGGAGGATAAAGGAGCATGATTGAGTTGTGAACTTGTGAACCTCAGGAATGCAGACTGCTGCACCTTCAAATCAATGTGGAAAATAAGATGAAGACAGTGCTGCTGATGGACTTATGTGAAAGTTTTGTCGTGGTAAAAGTTGCAAAACAAAGAAAGACACACAGGAATAAAAGTTAATAAGGACGAAAAAAAAGGAAGTCATTTTCAGGCCTCGGTGTCAGGGAAGTAGAGCTCATCCTCAAACTATTGAGACGGGAGTAGGTTAGCTAACAGAGAAGAACTTCCATCACCTAAGTCGGTGTCCTCTTCTTCCTGTGTGCATTCACGTATTTTGTAATCTGGAGGTATGAAGTGCTTATTCATCTTGGTCAGTGTTAACCTCTCCACATTTTTGGGTGAGAGGCGGGTCCTTTTTGAAGTTACAATGTCACCAGCAGCACTGAAAACATGTTCAGAAGACACGCTTGCGAGTGGGCAAGACAAATAATTTAGAGCCAGGTTGGTGATCAGTGGCCAAAGAGGCCTTTTCCCATACCAATACAGCAATGGTTTCTGATTAACAAAGGCCTCTGTTGGATCATCCAGATAGGCCTGAACCATCAACTCAAGGTTCTCCACGGTTGCTCCACTTTGCATACCATCTGTGGCCTTTGCAGCACTGGAACGAGCAAACCCTTGATGAGTTAGCCAATCCGCTTCCAACAATATTAAGGCTGGGCCAGGTGCCTGATGATGATACGGTTGCTGCTGGTGTCGTTAACGGCTGTGAGGGACAGTGACACCCTTTGGCCACAGATTCAGAAGTGGAACTTGACACCGGATGGCCTGCTGATTCAGTTGGACTTCTGCTGGCTCCTTGAATTTTCTGCCGATCTTTTTCGAACCGAGTGGCTGACACAGCTAGCCAATGTTTGTACTTTGAAACATCTGCTTCATCAAAAGGAATGAATGCTTTGCTGGCCACTGCCTTTTTGTACCGTGGATGCAGAATAGTGGCACAAATGTAATGTTGTTCTGTATGTATTTTTTAAGACTTTCATTGTCAACTAGGCGGCTCAATAACCTATCCGCAAACTGATATGCGTCGTGCTTTTCAGCATCATCTCTGAACATTGAAGTTACCGCCTTCAGTTGGTGCTCTAGCATGACCAACAATGAGATAGCTTTGCCCAAAGAACAGTCCTCCCTGCTGACTTCACGCGTGAAGATGTTGTGGTTTTATCTAGGACCCTAATTAAATATTTCATATTTAGTAATAGCCAATGCAAACCAAATGCGGCAAGGCTACTTCCTTAGACTCCTAGAAAGCACAACTAGTTCTTACAACATACCAAACCTCCAGCAACCTGGGAATTCCCCTTGCTTTTGTTTTGATTTGTTCTAGAACTCCTGCGAGCACTGAAAGAACGGCCCGTCCTTATTGACATCTTTTTATTTACGTCTCATGTCCAACCTTACATCAAACATGGCACCTTCCAGGTATAAATAGACCAGCTTTTGCCTTAAGCAACACACGGTAGTGTGGAGCAGAGCAGCTATCTACTTATCCAGGAAGCCGTCCCTCCCACTTGACGCACTGAGACATACGCTGTCTTTTTCTCCTGCTGAGAAAATCAGTCTCCGGTGTTCCCAGTCACCCTTGCGGGTTGCTGGGAGATCGAGTCCTGAGAACGAGATACAATTCTAAAACCAAGGTACGGAGCTGATTAGATCCCTAGAGAATTCTTGATTCTGAATCTTGGCAAAAACTAACTTAACTTAAACTGCAACTCATTTACGCCCTCCCATGTACTAGGCCTAGGTTAGGTACATCGGGGTAGGCATATTTAGAAGCACCAGATGAGCACGTTTAGTCAAACTATTATCATTGTATGTAACTGTAAATATTTTATACCTTTTTAAGTATCATATGGCTCAGAAACCATATTAATGCTTTTACAGTATTATTTCATAATACTCCTTTTACTGTACGCACTTTACTTTATAACAAGTATTGCAATCATGGCAATTCATTTCTCTTGCATGAGAAAGAAGACTGCTCAATAAATAACACCTTTTATTGAAAACGCCCGTCTCTCTATTTCTCTGCACTCTGGTGAGACTAAGTATGCACAATTGACTGAGTGAAAAAGTTATCTTTTGTTTTCACATGACTCTGGAGATGTACTCCTTATTCTGGGGGAGCAAAGTTGTCATGTTAATGCGGTTGTCAGAAGCTGAATCCCTTCTTGTCTAATCAGGGAAGTTCACTCCTCCCTGTTCATTCAAGAAAGTTTCTAGTGACCTCTGAGCTAGCTGGCAAACCTAAATTAAGTCTAACTTATTCAACAGAGACCTAGTCGACCTCAGTCCTACATCTAAACTATCGTTTATGTTATTCCAATGCGCAGAGCCTATTGGGAAAATAGGAACTACACTACATGGCGCCCAACGTTTGGTAAGGCGATGATCTAACGCAAGATACTAGAGTAACTCAGTCGTGCTTTTTCACACAGACCCCTTTTTCCCATAATAACTCCAATAGACATCTGGAGTGGGTGAAACGTTAATATCTGCCGAAACTTAGTAGGATGAGAATCCTATGTATTAGTTTACGGTACAGTCAATGTTAAAAGATACTGTGTTCCAAAATATTGTGCAACTAATCTTTGTTTCCCTAAAACTTGATCTGCAAACTTTCAGTCAGTAAAAATGTCAGAAAGTGACAACGAAAGGGAGAGAGCTAGACTAGCAGCTCAACTTGTAGCGGACGACACAACTGTCCAAAATAACGACGCGGATGCAATAATCATCCCGGTCAATATAGGAAAAACCATAACTATAAAACTTATAGAAAATGGAGTAACATCAAAAGGTGGTACCGTCATATTTGTGGTAGAGGCACATGAATTTCGGCAGACAGAGGTATTCTATTCCTGGATAAATTTTCCAGCAGCACACGCTGTAACACATGAGTTCCACTACTACAAAATAGCGGAAGCTCCAGAGGAATACTCTCCTTTCGAGGAAGTTGAAATTCCACTAACTTATCAAGAGCACCGGCTCTTGTTTAATGGCGCCCTAAATCATCAAAATCACATTACTAGGCTCAGTTCACTAGGTAGACCAGGAGCCACATGGCCGGTTCTAGCCAGCTACACACCACATCAATGTCAATGTCAGACAGAGAACTTTTAGTTCAGCTAAAACAGCTAATTAAAATACATAGACAATTGGTCCAAAATGTCTTGCGTACTTCAACAGTCCAACCCGCAATTAAAATTCCACAAAACACCCCTCACCAGGGGAGCACAAATAAAATTACACCACAGAATATACAATCATGTCTTGGTAAAACACCCACAAAACGGGAACAAATTCCATTCTGGTTAGCTCAAAAAATCACTCAGATAGAGGCAGTATTTCCTGATACTACCCCTCACGAAAAACACAGAATTCTGACTATATGCCTCCCAATGGGGATCGCACCACATGTGGAGGACTATGACACTTGGGGCACAGTCTTTGCTTCTATCTACACAAAAACACATGGTGTTCCGTCTACGGCGGTTATACCAGATGTACTAAGACAGATTCAAAATGAATATGGTCCAGAACCTGCTTTAACTCTATGCATGAAATTACTGAAAGACTTTAGGCAGGTCTCGGCTATATTATTAGCCAACATAAAACAAGAAGCCGCATGTGTGGCAATCCACCAAAAATTGAAGGAGACAGATATAACAGACCAACCTTTTGAGCTTGCTAAAATAATTTAAAAATCCTATGAAGAATTAGGCAGAGATAGTTTGGGTGGTAAACCAGTGAAACCAAAAACTAATTGAAAGTCCTGAAAAAACATTTATTAAAAATAATCTCAATTCTCAAAAGAAAAAGTGGGAGGGTAACAAACAAACCACTCCTAAAGAAAAACAATTTCAGTCCAGAGGAAGGTCTCCCCAACGAAAAAATAGATCTCCAGAAGAGGGAGGCAAGTCTCCCCAAAGGAAGCCCTCTGAAAAAAGATACAACCTTAGAAATAGGGATGAATTAAGAAAACAAGACAGATATCAAGATATTGATACACGTCCCTCTCGATCTTTTCAGACTTCCTCACAGAAATCGGAAAGAAGAGGATGGTCAGAACACAAGGAAGACAAAGAACCTGCTCATCAAAGTAAAAAACAACAATTTCCAAGGAAGAAGGTAGCGAGTATTAAAATAAAACATGCAGAGAATCCTCAGGACACTAATGAAAAACGGAGAGTGGGCCCAGACAATGCTAGACAGCGCAGCAGAAGTGAGCATAGCTCGCAAGATCCTGATGAATCTTCTGGAGACAGTGGACACGAATGAATACATTCAACTGGAAACTGCAGACACCGAGTGAGCGTGCCCCATAAACTATATGAAATAACATTGCGTATAGAGGGAGATAAAACTAGGAAAATAAAAGGTCTCTTTTGGGAGAATATATCTAAAGGCTATGATATCCTTCTAGCAGAGAAAGACTGGCCACTAGAGTTTGTCAGGGAGTGCCCACATGGCGAAGAAATGATTATGCCTGCCTTCTCAAATCATATCTCAATTCATAAAAAATACACATTTGCAAGAAAATGGGCAGTGGCCCAAGCCCCTGCATTGTATAAAAATCATGTAGGATGGGATGAGGATTCTCCTCACCATAAAATCCAGTTAAAAAATCAACCTACTGCACAGAGGCAGTATCCGGTTAGGCAAGAATCTAAAAAACAAATAAAAGAAATTTTAGATCAACTTGAATATCAGGGGGGGAATGAAACATGCACCTCACAAATGAGCAATCCTTTTGTTTCCCGTCTCCAAGCCAGACGATTCATATTGTCTAGTTTTGGACTACAGTCATCTAAACTCCTGCTGTAAAACTTTTGCAGTACAAAATTCACACAGTGCAGCACTAATGAATAACATCGTGTGCAAGAAATATAAAACAACATTAGATATTTCAAATGGTTTCATTTGTCAAAACATAGCACCTGAAAGCAGATATTTGAACGCTTTCTCCAGCATGGGGACCCAAAAACAGTTTTGTCGTCTCCCACAAGGATTCAAGAATAGCCCAGGATTATTTTCAGCAAGGGTAACAGAATTACTATAAATGTATGATGATGAGGCATTATCCTATGTTGATGACATCTATCTTACGGATGATGACCTGGAGACTCACTTGAAAAGAGTGAACCCCATAATACTTATGTTCGCAGCTGAAGGGTACAAATTTAACTTTAAAAAATCACGAATTGCCCATCTAACTGTCATATTTTTAGGATATGAATTATCGAGTGCTGGCAGAAGCCTAGTAGACAACTTCTTAGAGAAGTCTGCTGTACTCCAAGCTCCAAAAACGCTGAAAAACTTACAATCAATACTGGGTTTCCTGAATTTCAGAAGAACATACATTCTAAATTATGCAGAGAGGGTTAAACCTCTCTACGAACTAATAAAACCTGATTTTAAACCAATTAATTGGACTCAAAAACACACAGAAATTTTAAGATCATTACAGACAGATATGCTAACTAAAAAAACAGTGCAAACAAGCGCAAATGACCGCAACCTTGTAATCCGAGTCATCCCAGGAAGATGCGAAATCACGTACCTGACCTCTAATGAGGGAGAAACGGTACCAATAGCTTACAAATCACATTTGTACACACAAGCTGAAATTAATTTCAATTCTACAGAAAAAATTCTGACAGCGGGTCAAACTGTAGCAAGAGAAAGAGCCCTAGCCCAGGCAAGAAATAAAAATATCTGTTTTAACAGCAGAATCAGCCATTGAGGCATTAACAAGCCCAAGCAATCTAAATGATGTGGCACTAGATCCAAAATGGATACAATTGGAAAATTCTCTTGCTGCAGAAGACGTGAAACACTATTTTGATCCGAAAATGAAAAAACTAGAATATTTGGAATATGGAAATGTATGCCCTCTGCCGATCGAAATTCTACCCCTCGAACAGCACACCTGAGTTATCTACACGGACAGATTTGCACAACACTACGTTGTGGAAAAACAGATTTACAACGCAGCGTGCGTGATTGTTAAAGGTCACTGGCGCTTAGGTAAATTCAGACCGATGGTCACTAAAACTGAATCACTCAGAAACTGTTCAGCTCAGCGAGCTAAAATAGGATCTCTAAAGATGGCGCTTGAAAATGCCGATTGTGAATTCCCGACACTAATAGTGTGCGATTCGCATTACTGTGTCTGATCTTACAATAATTCCATGCAGACCTGGACAAAAAACGGTTACAAAGATGAGACAGGTGCCACAATAAAGCATAAAAAACGATGGGAACAGGTAGTTCTTTTACAAAAAGAACTACAAAAGAAAATGAAAAAACTAGAATATTTGGAATATGAAAATGTATGCCCTCTGCCGATCGAAATTGTACCCCTCGAACAGCACACCTGAGTTATCTACACGGACAGATTTGCACAACACTACGTTGTGGAAAAACAGATTTGCAACGCAGCGTGCGTGATTGTTAAAGGTCACTGGCGCTTAGGTAAATTCAGACCGATGGTCACTAAAACTGAATCACTCAGAAACTGTTCAGCTCAGAGAGCTAAAATAAGATCTCTAAAGATGGCGCTTGAAAATGCCGATTGTGAATTCCCGACACTAATAGTGTGCGATTCTCATTACTGTGTCCGATCTTACAATAATTCCATGCAGACCTGGACAAAAAACGGTTACAAAGATGAGACAGGTGCCACAATAAAGCATAAAAAACTATGGGAACAGGTAGTTCTTTTACAAAAAGAACTGCAAAAGACTCACGTGATTCATACACTGAGTCATCAACTTGATGGCGTTCACGTTGCAGGGAATTCATTGGCTGACGAGGCCGCGAAAGCAGCTGTACAAATGGCTTCCGTAGCTGCCATTACTCGTTCAAAAACAAAAATAGACAGCGAGATAATGCAAGCTGTCAGTGCTTCAGTAAAAGACAGCGGTAAGACACTCCCAAAAGGCTTTCCAGTAAATTACTCATACAAAACTGATGTGAATAACATTCCGTTTGCTCAAATCCCTGGAGTGGGGGATAGGGCAATTCCAAACATGGAGCACAGGTTAGCACTAATGGTAGCGGCACACGAAGGTCTCACCTCTACACACGCTGGTGTTTCCGCCACAGTAACATTAGTAAAACAGAGATATTGGTGGCCACAAATGAGAAAACAGACTAGGAACTATGTTCTAGAATGTGAAATATGTCAGAAAATGAAAGTGTCAACTGTGAAATGACCAGCGCAGACGCCCCTTCTAATCTCAGACAAACCATTAGCATGTGTTTACCTGGACCACTGTGGTCCCTTACAAAGGGACGGCAACTATAAATATATCATAGTCGCAGTGGATTCGTGTACGAGATTCATTTGGATGTGGCCCCAGCGCTCGGCTGACGACAGAACTGTTATAAAAGATTTGCGAGTCTTTATCGGCACATGCGCAATTGGCATGCTACATTCTGACCCGGTTCCTGCATTTAGCTCTCGGGCTTACAAGGAGGCCATGGGCAGCATGGGCATTGCATTGCGGTATTCTAGTCCATTCCATCCCGAGGGAAATGCGGTAGTGGAGAGAAAAAACCGGGACATAAAGCAATCTATAACAGCGAGGGTATTAGGTATGGGGTGATGGGTGGGTCAAACATCTAATAAGTGTCCAATGTAGTCTTAATAATATGCCAAGAAATTCTCTAGGAGGTATCAGCCAGTATAAACTTTTATTTGGTACTAGAATGATTATTCAGGATTTAGAGTGTCAAACTTCAGTGGTGCAACAAAAAGCTTTTGATATCAAAGATCGTTTGGCTGTTTTACAGGACTTAAATGAAACAAGAAAAAGTCTGAGTAAAGAAAAATTAAAGCCAACTACCACTGAAAAAAACCCACCTGTCCCAGCAAGAGCTGTCTTGATTCCAAAGATTGGGGATCTGGTCAGAGAAAAGAGCGCGGTAAAGAAGGAATTTGGGCCTTCTTACAGAAAACCAGTATCTGTCTTAGCTATCAGCGGAACAAGATCAGTTGTACTACCGCCCCTTGCTGGTAAAAAGGAGAACCGCGTTGTATCAATCGACCTGGTGAAACCACAACCATGTGGCCAATAATAAGTAGTAGGCCCAGTGGACTCCCAAGAAATAGCAGAATACCTAATCTTGCTACAATCTAAGAGGTTCAAACTGAGAGACTAATCACATTTGACAAACCTGCAGTAATTAAAAAAGGACTATGCAACAAAGCCATGGAACTTGTGCCTCTTGAAACCCAAATTACAACAATCCAACAAGAAACACCAGTCTACAACGATGTAGCCTCCGACTATACAAATGTAACAAAAGAAAATGCAAAGATCAATGGAAATCTGGAAGCAATCCCACTGCATCTGGCTACTTTATCAACTTTGATGATTTTTCTGATGATCCAAGTGAACATGGAGACAAATTCAGAAACAAAAACATTCAAAGAAAAAGTCACAGAACTCTTTTTAAGCTCAAAGAAACATATCTAACTTCTCAATGGATTAAACTATGGATTGTGTTAGGTGTACTTTTCCTCCTTCTATGGCTCATCTTGGTTCGAAGTTTGGGTAGATTTATTGATGGAAAATATAGTACAATGGACACAGCAAGTCAGAACATCAACTTGGTCCTGAAACCACACAGATCATCACACGTTGAAAAACGAGAACTATCATCAGTGAACATCACAGCCATCCCTATACCTGGGGGTATAGCATGGGACAAAACTGACTATGACATTTATGGCCCGGTTGAGCTCTTGAAATTTCTCCACCAATTTAAAATCTCATTAGTCGACCTTGTATCACCCAGTAGTTTCTCTGATGATTGGGACTTTGAAAATAATAATAATATGATGTCAGATTTAGAAATGTCAGCAAAATGTACTGCACATGATTATTTACAGGGCTCGTCGAGTTAAGAGGAAATTTACTGGTTCAACCCCTTTGGGCATCATTATCTGCATAAAGCTGCAAATCCTAGAAATACTTTCAGTTATAATCAATGGGAACATTGTCCAACCCCGCTAAAAGGCAGCTCAAAGACATTTCTTGAGAAATTCACATATTTCTCAGGGTTTAATGTCACTGATCCTGAAACATTCTATTTTAAAACATCAAATAAGACAGGGGTGAAAAACATGTTGACAAATACTAAACGGATTTATTCTGAAAAATTTTATGAAAAATTGTCTACATTTGGTTTTGAATTTTGGAAAAACAACATTGAGACAAAAACCATATGGGGAACAAAAGAATGGCAGGTACAATGTTTAGAAGCATTGTTCAGAGCCTGCATGATCCCAGAACAAATAATGTTTCTGAATGACACAATTCAACAAACAACCTGTCTTGGTTTAGCCAAGATAAAAGATTTAAATAACCCGTCTATACCAAAGCCAATACCTGATAGAAACACCACTACAGATGAGGGGTTAGACGTGGCCTATATTTTAAAACAAAACAGAACACTCCCTGACTGGAAAAAATGGTAGATTCCTGAACAAAATACAGGGGTTCAAACAGAACAGGCCAGACCCAAGATATTCTTAAAGACAACATCCAGGGATAGTTACAACATACAGTGTAGGAAAATTATGCTACAGAGATCCACACTACCCGAAATTAAGCAACACTTAACTTTACTTAAAGAAGGTGCTGACTTGCGAGATTTCATATTGGGACCTCGCAAACAGCGTCAAAAACGTTTCATATACGCCGGTATATAAGCAGCATACAATGAAGCTTGGAAATTAAATCAAATTGAAACTGCTGAAAAAATACGAGAAATTGATCGTATTAATTTGGAAAAAACACTTTCTGTAGTGGACAATGGGTTAATGACTCTGTCCTCCAGAAACTATTCACTGGACAGCATTGTATCAGCTGAAATTGATATAATAGAACAGGATATGATAATGTTACAACATGGTCAGTCCCAATTGTGTTCTATTGTACAGCTAGGCTGGACGTTACAAAATCTGCGTTCAGGTCACGTGCCATGGCGTCTAATCAACACAACGTCATTATTTTCTATCTTTAACCTTACTGATAGACAAATCTCGTTGGCACAGAAAGGAGCAGACTATACGGTGCTAAGCATTGAAAAACTTGAGAGATTACCATTGACAATGTCAGAAAGACCTGTCATTGAATGGATAATACATGACACCATTATAATCCCGATAACGACTTTCCAGTTTCAATACTGCCAGAAGTATATACCAGCAGGCCTGTATGAAAGGTTGGGTAAAGGATACATCAAATCAACCTGGAAATTACCTTTTACTCATAGATGTTGGAGTGGGGGCAAGAAAGAGTTATTTCTTAGTGGTACTAATTGTAAAACATCACTGAGCGATACACTCCTATGCGAAGATATAAACTTGCATGGGTTCATCAAACAACCTTTCATGCCATCTGCACGGCACCCCAGCTGAACAGATAGAGCCCTTTTTCAGTCAACTTTCCAACGGTAGCTACATTATATTAAGTGACCACAGCTGTTGTGGAATGGTGCCAGGAAAACCCTATCTCGTAACTGTAACATCCAGGGTCATTTGCTGTATGCAAGTATTATATCCAAATAGCAATGCAGACATGGAGGTGGCATTATGGCCTTATGTGAATATCTCTGCTATTCGAATTGATACTTTAAGCAGATTGAAGTCTATTCTTTTACAGACAACTGTGCCTTTAACCTCTTCCAAAGAAATACATGACCTGCAATCTGCAAGGACAGCAGCAGAGATACATACCCTTTTATCGACAAATTGCCCTGTGCATTTCGTAGAAATGTTAAGCCAAATTTTAAACATGTCAGATACCAGTGGCATCACACATATATTTAAGACAATTTTTTCGGGACTGTTAGCATCCTTTGAGAAAGTCCTACCTCTTATTTTGGGACTCGTAGCAGGAATTTTATTTTTGTTCCTCCTGCTCCGATATGGCAAGCCAAGCCGCAGACAAAACTCAGGCTTCGATGGAAGAAACGATCCTAGCAATACGATACTGAGACCGTATCACTAAGGTCCTCAGATTGGCCCGGCTAGGAGATCTGAATACAACCTGGCTTCTTTAATTCAGACCGATCTGGCAAAATTGCATCTTACCTGTGCTTCGATGTCTGCTATGCGGAGAAGAATGCATGTTGGACGTCTGTCTTACACTATTTATTTATTTATTTATTTTTACCATTTGTTGAGCGCGCTGTTACCGGGCGGTGTCCTGGCGCTGAAACAATACATTATCTCCAAGAGGCAAAGAAAGTTACTGGAGGTTAAAAAGCCATGTTTTGATATTTTTCCTGAAGGTCAGGAGATCATTGCTTTGTTTTAGGGCGAGAGGCAATTCATTCCAGATGTTAGATGCTCCGTGGAAGAAGCTACGGCCTCCCCAACGGGCTTTCCTAATACGGTTAGTCATGACCAGGCTTTTATTAGCAGATCTTAGTTGTCGCCCTGGTTTGTACAGTTGGAGGTGTTCTTGAAGGAAGGATGGACCTATTCCATTTACTGCCTTAAATACCATACAAAGAGCCTTAAACATTATACGTTTCCGTATTGGAAGCCAGTGTAGATTTTTTAATTCCTGAGCTACCGATGCAAACTTAGGTAGACCGGTAATCAGTCGGGCAGCAGCATTTTGTAGCGTTTGCAATTTGTTCAGAACTCCCTGCTGGGCCTCCAGATACATGCTATTGCAGTAGTCAAGGCGAGACAGCACAAGTGCTGTCACCACCGTTTTCCTGCTATCACTGGAGAGGAAAGGAAGAATTTTCCTAATAGTTTTTATTATCCAGTGAATGGAGGATGATAAGGCATTAGCCTGTGCTTTAAAGGAGAGTTGGGAGTCAATAATTACCCCCAGGTTTTTTACTGTAGTGGCTGGAATGGGTAGGGCTCCCATTTCGTGAGGCCACCAGTCAGGGGTCCAGAGATTGGTCACATTTCCAAAGAGAAGAACCTCAGTTTTAGAGGAATTCAATTTAAGGCAGTTCTTAGCCATCCATGAACTTACTGCCGTCATGCAATCCTGGAATCTGGCCGCAATTCCTTCCTCTCGCCCCGGGAGCAGAGATACCACAATTTGAGTATCATCTGCATACGATGTTAATTCGAAGCCAAAAGAACGAATCACCGGGGCGAGGGAGGTAACATAAACATTAAATAGGGTAGGGCTCAGGGAGGAGCCCTGAGGAACCCCTCCTGGAAGGGTAAAAGGGCTCGATTCAAAATCTCCCATGGCCACCACTTGTATCCTGTCTGCTAGGAAGGATTTCAGCATGGTCAATGCGACTCCTTGGATTCCGCAGCCCTCAAGACGGTCCAATAGAATGTCATGGTGGACCGTATCAAAGGCTGCGGATAGGTCCAGGAGCACCAGGACTGCCCGTCCTCCAGCATCCATCACCTTCCTGATTTCCTCAGTGGATTTAATGAGGGCGGACTCGGTGCTGTGACCTTCCCTAAACCCATGTTGAGCAGGGTCCAAGCCCCCAGAGGATCGGAGGAAGTCACAGAGCTGAACGTTCATGATCCTTTCAATAAGCTTGGCCGGTAGAGGGAGTCTGGATATAGGCCGATAGCTACTAGGGTCTACCATCAACAGTACCGATGGATGTCGACGCTTTGCTTTGTCCGGTAACCACTCATGCAACGTGTTGTCCCCAGCGGCTACCGATTCTGATGACGGCATTTGTTGAGACTTCACCATTACATAGTTCTAGACAAAGTGGCTCCCTTACAGTTGAAGAGATCCTCCACAAAAGATTCTAAAGCAACTCTTACCCTGCTCGCAGTCCGGCTGCTCCCCATTCTGCTGCACGGCTTTGCCTGCATTGTTTTTGCTTAATCTTGCCGCCTTCCTGACGGAGACCTGGTTGAACCCCGCCTCAGCACCCGACAAAGCCATAGCCGTCCCGGAAGGCTACAAGATCACCCGCAGGGACCGCACCAACAGAGCAAGAAGGAGGAATCGCCATCGTCCAAAAGAACACTATCAGAGTCTCGACCAACACCGATGACACCCTCAGAACCACCGAACACCTGCACTTCCAGATCCACACCAACCCCAACACCACCCTCAGGGGAACCCTCATCTACAGACCCCCCCGGACTCCAACCACAGTTCAGTGACTCAATCGCCTACTTCGTCAGCACAAACACCCTCGTCTCCAAAGACTACATTCTCCTCGGGGACCTGAACTTCCACCTCGAGAACAACAACAACACAAACTTCACAACCCTGATCAACAACCTAGCCACCCTCGGACTCAGGCAACTCATCACAACACCCACCCACTCAGCTGGTCACAGGTTTAACCCCATCTTCTCCACAAGCCCCCACGTCTCCATCAACAACACCACCGAACTCCACTGGACCGACCATCGCTGCATCCACTTCACCTTCAAGAAACCCACCACGCATCACCGCACCCAACAGATGCCTCGCCGCTGCTGGATCAAAGTCACCGAAGACCACCTAACCACCACTTTTGCCCAGAGCCCACCCGCCGACCCGACCGACCCCTACACCGCCGTCCACAACCTCGGACAGTGGATCAGCGACTGTGCCAATACCCTCGCCACGATTAAGAAACACTTCAACAGTCACACCAAGAAGAAAGCCAGCTGGTTCAATGAAGACCTCCGGACCTCCACCCCTATGACCACTATCCGCACCAACCACCTGCTCTCCTGGACCAACATCAATGACGACGGCATCATCAAGATCATGAACACCATCCACTCCGGATCTCCGTCAGACCCATGCACACACCACATCTTCAACAAAGCAAGCACAGACATCGCACCCCATCTCCGAAAAGTCATCAACACGTCCTTCGAGATAGCAACCTTCCTGGAGAGCTGGAAGCACGCCGAGATCAATGCCTTACTCAATGAATGCAAGGTGGACCCAAGGACCTCAAGAACTTCCGGTCCATCTCCCTGCTCCCGTTCCCGTCAAAGGTCATCAAGAAGACCGTCAACGAACAACTGACCTGCTACCTTGAGGACAACAACATCCTGGACCCTTCCCAGTCCAGGTTCCGGAGCAACCACAGCACCGAGACTGCCCTCAACACCGCCACCGATGACATCAAGTCCCTGATGGACAACAAAGAAACAGCGGCCCTCATCCTCCTGAACCTGACAGTCGCCTTCGACACGGTCTGCCACCACACACTAGGAACACGCCTCCACAATGCCAGGATCCAAGAGAAGGCCCTGGACTGGACCACATTCTTCCTCTCGGGCAGAACACAGAGCGTCCGCCTTACCCCCTTCTGCTCCAAAGCCACCCCAGGGCTCATCCCTCTGCCCAACTCTGTTTAACATCTACATGGCACAGCTCGCCCACGTCGCCCGTCGGCATGACCTCAACATCATATCCTACGCCGATAACACCCAGCTGATCCTCTACCTCACCAAGGATCCCCACACTGCCAAAACCAACCTTCACGAAGGAATGAAGGCCGTCGCTGAATGGATAAGGAACATCCGACTGAAGCTGAACTCGGACAAGCTTCCTCATCCTCGGATCCACCCCTTTGGCCCTGGACGACTCCTGGTGACCGACCACACTGGGAACTGCCTCAACACCCACCGAACACGCACCCACCGAACACACACGCAACCTAGGGGTGATCCTCGACTCTACCCTCTCCATGCCTAAGCAGGTCAACGCCGTCTCCTCCTCCTCCACTGAAATGAGAAGAACGGTCACCCAGGCCCTCGTCAGCAGCAGGTTGGACTACGGAAACGCCCTCTAGGCAGGTGCCTCGGCCAAACTCCTGAGACGGCTCCAACGCATCCAGAACGCCTATGCACGTCTGATCCTCAACATCCCTCACCGCAGCCACATCACACCCCACCCGAGAGACCTGCACTGGCTCCCGGTCAACAAGAGGATAACCTTCAAGCTCCTTACTCACACACAAGGCACTCCACAACACCGGACCAACATACCTCAACAGACGACTCAGCTTCTACACCCACATCCATCAGCTCCCCTCCGCCGACCTCGTCCTCGCCACAGTCCCTGGATCAGAAGAGAGACCTCCAGCTGCAGATCGTT
Source organism: Lissotriton vulgaris (assembly GCF_964263255.1). Lineage (NCBI taxonomy): Eukaryota > Metazoa > Chordata > Amphibia > Caudata > Salamandridae > Lissotriton > Lissotriton vulgaris. The sequence goes on along the minus strand of NW_028248786.1, from coordinate 258,372 downwards.
CTCCCACCTCGCTGCCAAGACCTGGCATACCCTCCCATCCACCTACAGCAGACCTGCTGACCTGCTAACCTTCAGAAAACTCCTCAAGACCTGGCTTTTCGAGCAGAAGCAGCATTCCCCACCCCAGCGCCTTGAGACCCTCACGGGTGAGTAGTGCGCTTTACAAATGATATGATTGATTGATTGGTACGATGGTAGACTCAAAGATGATGGATGATGTCTAAGATTATTTGAACGACAATGGAGATCAAATCCTTCTTCTAAACACCTCAAACTCCTAAGAACTACGAGAAGCTCCTACTACAGGAAGATCATACGTTCAAAAGCAGGCTTTTTCAGTAATCAACTTGACCAAGCCAAGAATCACCCCAAAAAACTATTTGAACTAATCAAATCCCAATCCAAGGACACACTTTATCCCCCCCCAAGCTAACACAGGGTCGCTACCCAGTTGCAATGAATTTGCCTCATTCTTCACTATGAAGACAGAAAACAAAAAGACGGAACTGCTCAACGATTTAATAACCCATACCGACATGTACATGGACAGTACATCATCCCCCTCAGGTGCTCTACCAATATGCTAACCAAAGATCAACCTAAAAAATAACACCTCCTGGTCCTCCTTCAACACTTACATCAAAGAAGCTATACTAAAAACGCTCATGGCTCTTAATCCCTCCAACCACTTCACTGACCCCCTCCCTGCAAACTACATAAAGGACTTTACTCCTCTGCTTCTGCCCTTATGGACCAAGCTTATAAATACCTCTCTGCTGCAAGGAATCATCAGAAAAATCCTAAATCTGGATAGGTATCTCCCATCCCATCAAGCTCTTATTTAAACCCCAGGTAAATGCACTGACCTCCTGCATCCATTGCTCTCTTAAAATCATACGGAAGATCCTCCCCTTCTTGCCAGAGGAGAGTAGGAAAACGGTGGTGACAGCCCTTGAGCTCTCCCGCCTCGACTATTGTAACAGCCTATTTTTGGGGGCCCAACAGGGGCTGCTCAATAAACTGCAGGTTTTGCAGATCCCTGCAGCCCGTTTGGTCTCGGGCATCCCTAAGTTTGCTTCCGTTTCCCGGGAACTAGTGAAGTTGCACTGGCTCCCAGTGCGTAAACGGATAACCTACAAATCCTTGTGCATTGTCTTTAAGGCGATTCATGGACTTTCCTACAACAGCACTTTCAATGGTACAGACCGAACAGACAGTTTAGGTCGGCCAGTCAAGGGCTGATCAGGACCCCACGTAGCAGGAAAGCACACTGGGGGAGCAGAAGTTTTGTTCTGGGGGCAGCCACTGCTTGAAATGCTTTACCAATTGCATTGAGACAGGTCATGGATCTGTTGGCCTTCCGGAAAAAGCTGAAAACGTGGCTGTTTACCAATTAATAACAGGTTTCATGGCTAGGGGAGCTATCACTACAGTGCCAGGACACCGTTTGGTATCAGCGCGCTCTATAAGAGCCATAAATAAATAAATAAATCTTAAAGAAACCAACGACTGACCGTTCTGATTTAAATAATTACGGCCCAATTTCCAACATACCCACTCTGGCCAAACTCTTCGAAAAATGTGCTAACATACAGCTTAACAACCACATAGACCATTTCAACCTGCTTAGCCAATACCAATTCGGCTTCCATGCAGGGCACTGTACTGAAACAACCATGACCCACATAATAGATGACGCTCTAAAAATCCTTGATCAAAACAGAGTCTGTCTGCTAATCTTCCTGGACCTATCCATGGCCTTTTACACCGTCAAACATGACAACTTGCTAGATCTCCTGAAACAAAGAATGGGTTTATGTGGATCAGTTCGAATTGGTTCAGCTCCTTCCTGCAAAAAATATCCCAAAGATTCAAGGTTAATCAATCACTGTCCAAGCCCATCCTAGTCACTCTAGGAGTCCCTCAAGGATCATCCCTCTCTCCTACAGTTTTCAGCCTATTCATGGACCTACTCACCGAAGCTCTCAGCTACGCTAATGTCCACTATCACATGTACACAGATGAAACACAAATATATTTAAAAATCCACTTGTTAGAAAACATCACATCCCTCAATCCAATGCTACAGAAAACTAAGACCTGGCTAGCCAAAAACCATCTGAAACTAAACACTCTCAAAACTGAATTCCTCCTAATTGCTTCCCCTCACCAATCGATTTTCATTCAAGACAGACTGAAACACCTAACAACACTCATCTGCCAACCCCTCATCATCCACTCAGCCAAATCGTTGATAAAAATCTAAACATGCAGAAACACGTCAGCACTGCAACAAAAGGAGTAAACTTTCAGATGAACAATTTGAGAAGACTCAAACCCTTCATTCCCGCAAATGACTTCAAACTAGCAGTTCAAGTACTAGTAATCCCAAGAGTGGAATATGGCAGTGCTTCTCTTTGCGGTCTCCCCAGACCAGCGAACGGCTCCCCTAAGAGCCTCAATCGACGCAGCAGCCAGACTTAGCACTGCCTCAAATAGAAACTGTTACATCTTCCCTGACAGTAGAGCCCGCAACTGGCTACTCTTTGAAGTCAGGCTTCATTTAAAAATTGCATGTATGACATACAAGGCCATACAGCACAACACTCCAAGTTACCTGGCACAGAATTTGATACTGTCTTGTTGCAACAGATCCTCCAGGAGCACCAATAACCTTCTACTGAAACCACAACAATTTGCCAACAAGAAAGCCTATAACTGTGCCTTCTCTGGCATGGCGCCCAGGATTTGGAATGCACTGCCCACAGACCCCAGACTTAATCTGTCCTTTGTGTCTATCATAAAAGAAGTGAAATATATTCTCACATGAACTCTGTATATAACTTGGAATACAATTATGTGCTTTCACTGAACTGTTCTGTTTCCTATATATGCCTGTAAAGTGCTCTGATACCCACAAGGGTCTTGTTCACCCTATATAAAACCTTCAAAATAAATAGATAAATAAATCCATACAGCTGATCATATACCCACTCACATACCACACAACTACTTAGATACCCATTCAAACATCCACACAACCACTTACACATCCGAGCACTCACCTATAAAGACACTGTCTCTCTAATACAGCCACTCACACACCAACTTATTCATCCAAAATACCTCTCAATCACCCACTCACTCACCGATAGAGCTACTCACACAGCCGCTCACTCACTGATTCAGCCACTCACACACACACTCACCCATCCATACAACCTCTCACACACCCCCTCACTCACTGACCCATATGGCTACTCACACACTCACCCCCTCACCAATACAGTCACTCATACACCTACTCACTCATCATTAGAAATGGGGGTCTCTAGTTGGCAACGGTTTGTACCTTTGTCCAAGTAGGGACCCTTCTTCCTAGTCAGGGTAAGGGGATACACTTCCAAAATAACCCCTGCTCACAACCTTGGTAACTTGGCACAAGCAGACAGACTTATCTCAGAGGCAGTGTGGGAAGCATTTGTGCACACATACAGTAATACAGTGAAAACATTGCAAATGGACACCACACCAGTTAAGAAAAATAAGTAATCTTTATCTGAACTAAACAAGAACAAAACATAACAAATCGCAATACCGTAAGAAACATATGACTTTCAAATGGTAGAAATAGTTCTGCTCAAATTAAATCGTAGATGCAACACTTTTCATACAAAGTAACTTGGATGCGCATTGCACACAAACAAAAAGGGTCACCAGGAGCGTGATGCGTTGGTTCCTTACCGGAAAGGAGCTGATACGTCGTTTTTTTGCTGCGTCCCCCAACAATTTGATAGACCTGGTGCCTCGATGCGATGCCTGATGATCTGGGACGATGCATGGGTTTTTGCAGCTGCACTGCATGGCTTGCCTCGAAATTGAAACAGTGATCTTGGACTTCAGAGATCGGTGCACCTGATGCGGTGTGCAGCGATTTCCGAGCTGTGGGCATGCGCTGTATCGGTTTCTTTGGCAATGCATCAGAATCCGGTATGGATGCATTGCTTTTCTAGCTCCCACTGCCAGAACAACCTCCAAAGGCCCAGAACTGCTACAGGCACTACTTGGCAGGTCAGAACTCCCAGCATGGAAGTTCAGGTGAGCTACGGATGAAGTATTTGTGTCCCTGATTCTTCAGAACAGGAGGAAAGCTCTTGTTCAAGCCCTTGGAGATCTTCCTCAAGCATGTGACACAGCAAACAGCAAAGTCCTTTTCCCTTTCATTGGCATAAAGTAGCAACTCCAGGCCAACCCCAGACAGCAAACAGCACAGGGGCAGTATTCTTCCTCAGTTTTTAGAGGTCTTCTCCTTGGCAAACGTTCCTCTCACTTCCCAGAAGTGATCCTTGAAGTATTTTCTATACCTGAGACTTCCAATAGGAGGCAAGCTCTATTTCAAGCCCCTGGAGATCTTCCTCAAGCAGGGGACACAGCACACAGCAAAGACCTTGTCCTTTCCATGGCAGAAACAGCCACTGCAGGCCAACCCCTGACAGCAAACAGCAAATTGTCTGAACTTCTCCTCAGTTTCTCCAGCTCTTCTCCTTTTTATAATACAAATTCCTTTGTCCTCTGTGGCAGAGAAGTACTTTGCCAAGCCAGAACCAGTTCTGTCCTCTCTCGTGCAGCTTTCTGGCAGGAGGTGGAGACAGGATTGTCCTTGGCAGACCAGGCCCATTCAGAACTTAAAACAATCTTTCCTCCCTATGCAGCCCAGGTCTATGCAGCCCAGGTCTCTCCAGCTGCGCCCTGACTCACCCTGGAAAGGCAGGAAACACCTCAACCCTCCAAGTGTCTGCCTGAACAGAATGCACATCCTACTGCTGCCACCAATGTTAGAAATGGGGGTCTCTAGTTGGCAACGATTTGCACCTTTGTCCAAGTAGAGACCCTTTTTCCTAGTCAGGGTAAGGTAGATACACTTTTCAAGAGTTGTGCAAGAGTCTGCCTGGCTCAGGTCTCCAGGTTCCTGTCCACCTAACACGGTATGAAGACCCCCAAAGCCAGAAGTGGCCTCACCTGGGTTAGTCCTGGGGTGCTCTGACCTCAGAGCTCGCAACCCCTGACCCACTGGTCCTTCTACTTGGGACTGCATCTCAGTCTGACCCCTCTCTCTGGACTCGAACCCTCTCCCAACCAGAGCTGGTATAATGCTAGGTACAGCAGTCTCCCCCAGCTGAACTGACACCTTGGGATCCCTCATAGCGGATGGCCTCCCAGTACAGACCAGGCCCCCTCCTGCTTTTCCCTCATGTAACCAACCAGGCCTTGAGACTGTGTTTCAGGCACCTCAGGACACATCCCACTCTTACTCTTTCTCCTCTGAGACAGGACATGAAACTCCATACCCCTCCCATTACTCTGGGGTCTATCTGGGCCACCACAACCTTCCCCAACCTCACTGGGTTGAAGAAAACATGAGCCACATCCTTCAAAATCACTGCAGATGCTTCTTAAGACCCTCTGAAATCCACCTAAAGGTCTGCCTCCAGTGTGAGCTCCCTGGGGTCAGAGAACTCACACTCCACTAGGTGTTGGCATAGCTCTGGAAAACAGTGACTTAAAATATGCTCTCCACCAATTGAATTTCAAAGCTTTTTAACTAATATGCCCTTTGCTTCACCATCCAGTGCCTTGCACAAGTACCCCACATCTCTCCCCTGAGACTGGTAAGACAGTGTCTCACTGCCGTTGGCACTCACCCACACTCTTCTGGGTCATCTCTACACTCAATAACAAGGACTTCTAGTATGGGGGAACCCCCTCTCCCTGCACCTCTCATGTAGAGTCAGTAGAGTGTCCCACCTACCACTAGGAATATGATCCCCTGTGCCAGTTCCCCTAACCACTTCAGGGACACTGCGCACCACTGGATCTACCTCATAAACCTGAATCCCCTGATGTGTGTCAAACCCCTCCTTCAAGTCAGGTGCTAGATCTCTGGGTGTGTGTACTGTTCCCTCAGCACTATAATACCTCATTGATGCCATCATCTGAGCTGGACTCCAGCCCAGCCAAGCTCACTTCCTGCGCTACACGCATTTCTATTTCACCTAAGGCTTGCTCTATCTCCTCACATTCTGGGTCTAGCTGCCTCAGCCTCCAGTCACAGCGAGATTTTGGTAGCTGGCCAAGCGACGCCACGATCGCGAACACGTCATTGCGACCTGAAACAGGAAATTGCGAACTTGAACACGTCATTGCGACCCGAAACAGGAAAAAGGTGTCGTGAGCAGGCTGGTTAAGTGGAAACAACATGTTCACGACCGTTGTGACCGCATGCGCAAGTTCTCGTTCCCAAACTGGTAAAAAAATCTTGCGAACTCGCAAAAAAAAAAATTCGCAAGCTAGCGGAATTTGGCGGATTTTTGCGAATCGGGATCACGAATTCCCACACATTCGCGTCCTCTTCACAGGTACTCCCCTCTCCTTGCAAAATACTTTTAGTTCCCTCATCTTGTAGATGTACAGGTGCCAAAAATCGATTTCCATAGAGCAAGGCCACACAGGTGCAATGCCTAAATAGAGTTCTCACTACCAAATTCCGAAGGGACACAGGGAAAAATAGTATGGGTTTGCATAATGGTCTGCACTATACTAGTAGTGTACACCAATCACTGTATGATAGGCACAAATGCAAGACCAGACCATCACCGCTGACCACCAAGGTTAGAAATGAGGGTATCTAGTTTGCAACGGTTTGCACTTTTGTCCAAGTAGGGACCCTTCTTCCTAGTCAAGGTAAGGGGTATAAGCTTCTAAAATAACCCCTGCTTACCCCCTTGGTAGCTTGGCACGAGCGGACAGGCTTATCTCAGACACAGTGTGTTAAGCATCTGTGCACACATAGAGTAATACAGTGAAAATACTACAAATAGACACCACACCAGTTTAAAAAAATAAGTAATCTTTATATAAGCCAATCAAGGCCAAAACAAGAAAAAAAACGCCATTCAGTAATACAAATATGACTTTCAAATGGTAGAAAAATTTCTGGTCAAAGCAAATTGCATATTCAACACTTTTCACACAAAGTACCTTGGATGCCTTCCCTGCAACCCTTTTTGTTTGTCGTGCACACAAAGAAGGTGATGCTTTGGTTCCTTACATGCAGGGAAGGTGATGCATCAGTTCCTTGCTTCAGGGGAGGTGATGCGTCAGATCCTTACTGCTGCAATGGGGAGGTGATGCATCAGTTCCTTACTGGAGAGGAGGTGATGAGTTGGTTTCTTGCTGCATCCCCCAGTGATGCGACAGAGCTAGTGCTGCGATGCGATGCATGATGGTCTGGAATGATGCATGAGTTCTTGCAGGTGCACAGCAGGGCTTGCATCAAAATCAGTGTGGTGATCTTGGACGTCGGAGATCAGTGCACTCGTTTCGGCGTGCAGCAGTTTCTTGAGCTACGGGCCGGTGCTGCGTCGGTTTTTCGGGCGAATCATATGGATGCATTGTGCTTCTCATCATTGCGTTGCTTTTCTAGCTCCCACAGCCAGAACAACCTCCAGAGGCCCAGAACAGCTACAGGCACCTCTTGGAAGGTCAGAACTCCGACCAAGGAGGGGGTGAATTATTTGTGTCCCTGAGACTTAAGTACAGGATGCAAGCTCTTCTTCAAGCCCTTGGAGTCATCCTCAAGCAGGGGACACAGCAAACAGCAAAGTCCTTTTCCGTTTCCTTGACAGAATGTAGTCACTGGAGGCCAACCCGAGACAGCAAACAGTAAAAGGGCAGTATTCATCGTAAGTTTCTCCAGCTCTTCTGACAAAGGTTCCTCTTGATTCCCAGAAGTGATCTTTGAAGTCTTTTCTATCCCGTTGACTCCCAACAGAAGGCAAGCTCTATTTCTAGCCCTTGGAGATCTTCCCCAAGCAGAGGACACAGTAAACAGCAACGTCCCTGTCCTTTACGTGGCAGAAACAGCCACTGCAGGCCGACCCCAGACAGCAAAGAGCAAAGGGGCAGTACTCCTCTTCAGTTTCTCCAGCTCTTCTCCTTGGCAAAGGTACCTCTTGATTTAAATAAGTGATCCAAAATTATGGGTTCTGGGCCCCTCTTTTTATAATACAAAATCCTTTGTTCTCTGTTGCAGAGAAGCTCTTTGCGCAGCCGTAACAGATCTGTACTCTCTGGTGCTGCTTCCTGGCAGGAGGTAGAGACAGCTTAGTCCTTGCCAGAACAGGCCCATTCGGGTGTGAAAGAAATCGCCTTCCCCTACTATGAATGCAGGTCTATTCAGCCCAGCTCTGGCTCACTCTGGAAAGGCAGGACACACCTCAACCTCCAAAGTGGCTGTCTGAACAGAATGCACATCCCCAGCCCCTGTCACTCCAAAGCCAGACATTCAATACACAACCCTAAGAGAGGCACACTTCAAGGGTTTTATATTGAAAAGTACCTACTTTCTAAAAGTGCTATTTTCAAACCCAGAATGTAAAACTTTCCCTCACTAAAAGATGCATCTTAACATTCTGAGTTCACGGATAGAAAACTTTAATTTCCTATCTTGTTCCCATGGGCAGTAATGCTCATAAAATGCTATGAGCAAACTCTCCATTCTATGGGACAGATAGCCTTACAATAGTTGAAAATGAAATTGGCAGTATTTCACTATCAGGACATGCCACACACATCAGGGCATGTCATATATACTTCACCCTGCCCACAGGGGGACCTGGACTTCCTTAGGGGTGACTAACGTGTATGAAAAGGGAAGGTTGGGGCCTGGCAAGTCCCAGGCCGATATGACAGTACCAAACTATGCACAGACACTGCAGTGGCAGGTCTGAGTTACATTTACAGGCTGCGCAACCTGGTGGGACTATCAGTGCTGCAGGCCCACTCGCAGCATTTGATTTACAGGCCCTGGGCACACATAGTGCACTGTACTAGGGACTTACAAGTAAGTCAAATATGCGAAAAATGGAGAACATATGCACTTTAGCTCTGATCATCAGTGGTAAAGTCCCCAGAGTCATACAACCAACACAAACAGATCAGAAACAGAAGCCTAAAAAGCAAAATATCTGGGGATAAAGCAGCTGGACAAGCCAGGTCTAACACTCACCCATACAGCATCTCACACAATCACTTATTCACCCTTACATTCACTCACACACTTAGACCCACACCCAAACAGCCACTCAGTTAGCGATTCACACACTGATTTAGACATACTTACAGCCGCTCAGATGTCATGTTAGAAATAGTATCACTCATTAGTAGTACAGAAAGAATAGTAATTTAACTTATACAGTAGGTTACTATATATCTTTTAGTGTCAGAAACGTTTATGAAATACTTACATGAACTGGATGATGTCATCAGTGATGCAATATGAGATGCCATCAGTGATGTCATCAGAGATGTCACAGACCCTGTCATGAATGATGTAATGTGTGAGGTCATAAGCAGGGCATTCCTGGGGCATATGTTATAGCTAGCGAAGATAGCGATAACTTAATCCCGGCTCCCTGATATACCTCAGTAAAAAAGTGTTGTCAAGTATTTCCATTATTGATTTGTGTTTTCAGAATATAGAGAAGCAATTTAATGTGTGTAGACATAGCAGATCCAGGCCAAATCTTTTTGGGGGGCATTTTTAACATATGGAGGATGTGCTGCAGTGATAATGTAATATTTCAGGAGCTGTGAGACCTATATACTTCATGTTGGTGTCATAATATAGGGTTTGAGGTGAAATAGTCTTATGGAGACAGAAAATAACTCCTCAGAGAAACCCTTCAGCCATTTTCCAAAGTGGCAATATAATAGAGGAAGAATAGACATATATAGAAATGAAACAAATAATAATGGTTTTTAATCCTTGTATGTTTACACCAATCTATCTTTATGATATAAAAATTAAAAAAATATATATTACTCCTTTGTTAAACACATTTTCATATATCAGTTTATTTATTTCAGCAATTGCTTGTTGACAATCAAAATGATCAATACCAGCAAATGCATATCTTTTCCTAGTAAAGTGACTTGGAAGGGATGTGTTGTTGGATTCACAAGATTTTACAGCATTAGCTGCTAACACGTTCCTGCTCTCTACTTTTGTACTTATAGATTGCTTGGAAAGTCATCATGTGTAGCAGAGTTTTCTTTATGCCATGAAGTAATTCATTAAAACATGATTTCGAAAAGACAGTACATTTACACAGCATACGACTGTCCGTTCATTGGATTGTCTTCCACTTCTTCGTTTTATCTTCAAAGCCATCATCAATGTTGTTGGCTTCTGTTCTGAACTCAAGAACTTTTGTTTGTAACAGTTTTGCTTTACTGATACTAAATAATGATGTAAAACGTGTTAAGACAATATCAGGCATTCTTGTTGACTCCCACGATTTGCAGAGCTCAGGGTCATCACAAAATTTGTCATTAAGTCCAAAATCTCAATCTTTCAAGACTTTTCTTAAAATGGTTCCTGATGATTTTACAGCATCCTGTGATATTATTTTAGCAGCAGGAACGTTAGCATCCCAATCAGCTGGGAACACCATAAGTGGCTCCTTAGTTTTGGTAGACAAACAAAAACAAATTCTGTCATTGAACATTCTCATCACAAAAACCTAATATCATTATTAGGGATCCATCCAGTTTTCTCAATGTTTACCATTATTTCTCTGATTTCACTGAGTGTCAACCCATAGTCAGCACATAAGAGTGGCTTTAAAACTTCATTTCCTTGTTCAAAGAGCTCAAACTTAACTAAAGGCGGGCGATTATGTTGCTGCTAGGAACTCACTGTACATTCATATTTTCTAATGCATGCACACAGGCAGTTTGAGTGGGCATACAAACCCACTGAAAATACATTCACCTTGCTGTTTAGATCAGCTACTAGTCTGAAAACGTAATCTTGGAAAAAACTAGCTGCAGATAAAACAGGTTTGCCCATTTAGACATTGTTCTTTTTTCAATCCCTTTGGCCCTTGTTCTGGCTAAACCACAGATAACACATTGAAGATCTTCTGGTTTCTGATCAGTTGTTGGAGTTGGACAAGGGGTAGCTATCGATCCTCTAAGTGGATTAGCACTGTGTTTCGTTGTCATCGCTATATCAGAAGACTCGGATTCGTGTTGTGATTCACTGCTTTCTGCAATTTTTTAATATATGTTTTCCATTGCAAACACCTTGTAGCACTTGTTACAATGACAACATATTTAATACACTTCACCCATCAGTTTCAATATTTTGTGAGCTTCATATTTCCGTTTTTTTGCAGCATCTTAAACTCTCTTCTGAGAAGCCACAGTTGATGCTGGCTGTTCTTTTGGATTCATTTGGCATATGACACATTTTCCTTTGTTGAAGGAGTCCTCAGATGTTGTTGCTTTGCAACATTCTGTCAGGTGGTAATGATCCTCTGCTACCACCTACTTTGCTCCTATTTCTGAATTTGAATCAACAGAAAACCTGAAACAAAAGCAATATTAAAATGAATTACCCATATGATAGCTAAAACACATCATTATAGAGCCATCATTTTGGAAAATTGTGGAAGGGTTGCTCTGAGGAGTTATTTTATGTCTCTATAAAAGTACTGGTCTCCCAAAACCAATGTTTTGACACAAAAATGAAGTATACAAATCTCATGGGGACATATGTATGAAAATCCCTGTTTGCGATTCTCAAATAGTAATTTTTTGAGAATCGCTATTTGAGAATGGCAAAAAGGGATGTAAGTAAAAAATCACTTTTTTTTGCGATTTCTAAGTATTCCATAATTGCGATTATCAAATTACAAAATTGCAATAAAGGAATACTTTCCCAATCATTTCTATGGGCCAGGCATAGGAATGGATGGGAACTCATTCTCAATTTGCGAATCGCAATTTGAGAATCGCAAATTGAGAATAATTTCACGGGTGTCATAAGGACACCCTGATGCACCCCTGAAATGAACATATGTGCGCAAATGGCGTGCATAAATGCCCTAAGGGCATGTATGTGTGCCACATGGCACCTTCACAAATGCCATAAAGTGCTTTATTGAAAGAATTCGTAAATTACCACCAACTTAAAGTTGGTGGTAATGTACGATTTCTTAAGGTGGAATCGCAAAACTTGAGTGCTTCTTTCATAGCATTTAAGGAATCACATTTTCTGATTTCTTAAATGCTTACCCAAATTTAAGGAATGGCAAATTTAGTGATTCCTTAATTTTGTGATGTGATTTTCCTCGTACATACAGTTATCCGAATTTTTTGTCGCAAACGCTGCTTTTTTGCAATTTGCAGCGTTTGCGACACAAAATTCAGTTGATACATATGCCCCATGGTTCCTAAAATAGTACAATATCACTGTAGCGTAGTCCAAAAAAATTTGTCCTGGAATAGCAATGTCTACCCAAGCTAAATTACTTCTCTAATGATACAAAAACACAAATAAAGAAAGAAAACCCTGAGACAACAATTTTTTATGGAGCTTTATCAAGGGGCCAGGACTGACTGCTAAATTTTAATGGTTTTGTATGAGTGAAATGTGAGCCTAACTATAACATCTTTGTAACCTTTGTTTTTTTCTGTGAATTTCTAAGTGTTTTTTAATTCGATTTCCTAACACTGTAACTTCCCTGTAACCTTAGGTTTTTACAGTGAAAAAAAAAAAAAAAATATATATATATATATATATATATATATATATATATATATATATATATATATATATATTCCAACACACTCGCTCACCCTTTTGCATAAAGAACGTAATCAACAGACTGCCATTGCATTGCTCATTTGGAGCTGTGAAGACAGATTCAATTCGTCTGGTCAGGAATTCGTGGCTTAAATCAATACGTGTCTCTAACTTTGATACTGGTATGCCAACATAATGTTTCAAATAAGTGCATTAAATCATATAACCTTAATACGGTACAGTTAATGTAAAATAACATTCACGTAAGGAAAAAGCGGGACTGATAGCCTCGAATTCTTGTCCCCACAACAAAATAACATGTAACATTTCTCAATGCCTACGCGCTTGCGCCACCACGGCACTTAGCCTATTGTGTGTCCTTGTAGGTTTTCGCGGAAAATGACTTTGGAAGCTGTGCCGTTATAGCGTCACATAATGGCATACTTGTGACAATTCCATAATCGTGGTCCATCTGAACATTCCTTAAAGGTAGTGCATTGAATCTCATGCACATATTAATTGTTCAGAAACTATACAAATAACTTGAGGCTATGGATATGCAGTCCTGGTGCTTGATTTGCTCTGCCTGTACAGTTTAGCCCAAGTGGGCTCATGCCAGTAGATATATCAGTTTCAATCGAAATGCCTCATGCGTCTTAATTCATACATATGACCGCTTGCCTGTCTTCTCGTTATTTCAATAAATCAACCTTGAATCATTCCTTGTTTGCTGGACACACCGCTCGTTTCATTGGTTTAGGATTTAAATAATCCGACACTTGATTCGACTCGCCACAAACTTTCTGTTTTGACTGTGCTGTGTCTCACAATCTCCCAAAATTAATGATATCGGTACCTGTGGTGAAAAATAAAAAATAACAGTGATTATCTATCACACAACCGTGAAAATTACACATTCATAACCTTAAAAACAGAAAATTCTGAAGCAGCTACATTTAGTAGGCAAATATTCTCTACAGTCTGTTTACTCTAGATGCACTCCTAGTGCCTCATCACAGTTATGGCCTTGGGGTTGCATGGTGTGGTATTTAATGATGAACCTAGACTCCAGGCGTCTAAGCTCTTGTAATCTATTACCACCTCTCTCTCTCAAGGGTACCTGGTCTAGTACCACGAATGAGAGGAGGCTGCTGTTGCTTCGGTGGTGTGTAGCAAAGTGCCTTGCCACTGGGTATTGTTTATCGTGATTTTTTATGGCCCTCAGATGTTGTAAAACTCTACCCTTGGCTGGTTTGATGGTGCTACCCACATAGAATTTGTTACAGGGGCATCTCAGTGCATAAACTGCGTATTATGTGTGACATGAGACATATTTCAGGATTTTAAAGGGCTCACAGGATGCTGACAACTTGATTTCTTTTGTGTTGTGGCTAGATTTACACGCTTTGCAGCGGCCACATACAAAGAATCCCTGAACAGGGTTATCTCTTATTTTGTTGGCTACCAGTGTTTGGCACACCCTGTCCTTAAGGGACCTCGGTCTCCTGGGGGTAATTTGTGGGCACTCCTGGATACCTTGTTTGATGTCTTTTTCTGTTCTAAGGGCGCTCCAGTATTTATTAATTGCTCCCCTGACCTCTTTGGATCGGGAGTTATAGTCAGTTATGAACCTCACCCCTTCCAGGTTCTCACCATTGATCTCTTTCTACTGGCATTTCTGTTGTCTCTTTGTCTTTCACTTTTTGTACAGCAGTAGCGATACATTTTTTACTGTACCCTCTGACTCTGAACCTTTCACACATAGTCACTCTTTCTTTTTCATAATCCTCGGGTTTAGTGCAATTTCTTTTAGCTCTGAGAAGCTCACCAAACGGGATAGAGTTAATTAGATTTCGGGGGTGACAGCTTTGTGCATGGAGAAGGCAGTTTCCAGCCGTCTCTTTCCTGTACAAAACTGTCACAAGACTATTGTTCTCTATTGTGACTCTGAGATCTAAGAAGTCTACTGTTGTATTGCTTATGTGGCTGGTGAAGGAGAGTTTGAAATCATTTACATTAAGGATATCAACAAAATCTTCAGCTTCCCTCTCAGTGCCATCCCATATGATGAAGATATCATCAATGTACCGGAGCCATGTCTGAACTCCGGTACGATATTGGTCCAACTGTCTGACAACCAGCCGAGGTCCTGCAAAACTTGGGGCGAAGCAAGTGCCCATCGAAGAACCAAGCAGCTGGTGGTAGATGGTGCCATTGAACAGAAAATAATTTTGGGTGAGACATGTGTGAATCATGTCTAGCAACATTTCGGTATGGAATAGATAGGACACTGATCTACTGCAAGGAAATGTCTGCAAGCTTCAATTCCCATCTCATGTGGGATGTTGGTACACAGGCTGTTTACGTCAAGTGTCATCAGTAGACAACCTGTATTCAACGTAACATTGGTGATCTTGTCTAAGAAATCTCCTGAATCTCTCAAGTATGCACTTATTTGAAAGATTATGTTGGCATACCAGTATCAAAGTTAGAGACACGTATTGATTTAAGCCACGAATTGCTGACCAGACGAATTGAATCTGTCTTCACAGCTCCAAATGAGCAATGCATTGGTAGTCTGTTGATTATGTTTGTTGCAACCACGATCACATGACATGCTTTTAAAACTGGATTGTAAACAGGCACATTTAATTGTGAGCAAGGGAAGTTGTTCCCGAAACGCGTTGAGTGGGCTGTGAATAAACACCAGTTGTGTGAACCGAGCTGTTGGCCTGGACATCGTTCTTTATGCAAAAGGGTGAACGAGTGTGTTGGAATACTTGGGAGTGGCGATCCAGTCCTGGCCCGCCGTGGCAAGTGGCCATTGATGCTTCATCGCCGACCTTCTCGTTTGAGATATATATATATATATATATATATATATATATATATATATATATATATATATATATGGAACAATCCTCGGCTACCTCTCGCCCGGAGCCCAAATGCAGGAGACCGCTGCGCAGGAAGAAGGAAGGAGACCTCAGGTGCAGTGAGCAATCTTTTTCTTTATTGTACCTTCGAGGAAGCGGCACACAGCATGACGTTTCGGCCTACACAGAGGCCTTGATCACATGACGCACGCTGGGAAAAGGCATTATTTAAAGTGCTAGTGCTGAGTGGGAATACATTCCAATTGGTAGGTTTATGGTCACATGATGCATTTACTTATAGATACTGACAACAGACTTTGAAATACAAACACATCTCGGGATAATCCCTGGCTAACGTCATGTTGTACTGGTGGATACTGTATCGGTAAAGTGCAAATGCAAATTCATGTATATACACAGTGTAAACAAAGATTACTGGTTAAATCCAATTGTGCAAATCACATGCGATGTGCAAAGTGCAATGTGCTACATGAAGATCCTACTTAACACATGTATACTATACACACTATATACTCTGTACAAAAAGTCATGTATAACACCTAATAAATAAGTTAGTAAATACAAAAATATATCATAAATATGTAAATATATATATATGTTAAAAACATGACTTTACAGTGCATTGTAAATAAATATACAAATAAGCACGACACCGTTCATTTGGGATGAGATCTATAGTGCGCTAGATTAATTATGTAGCATAAATGTTTTCGCTTTAATACCCAGATCGCAGCATCCCAATATAAATGCACAGAATTGTCTACCCGAACACTAAGCTGGAAAGATGACGGGCAGAGGAGATGTTGACCCCTCCCTAGGAAGAGAGGGGAAACCATCGCAGCCTCTGCCCTACTCCCATCCACTATGCTCATGAATTGCCTGGACTGACCAAAACCTAGAACCAGATGTACCAAAGTGAAAAGTGAGTAACAAGAAGATAAACATGTGCACTTTTTTTATGTGAAAATTTTTCAAGCTTTTTTGTGACTTTGTGACATTGTTTTCTCCTACTCATGAACAGTAGATCAAGCTGATGAGTTCTAAAAAAGTGAACAAAGCTCTTAGTACATCTTAGTGCAACCTAAACCTAGGCTGCACCCCACTTGTTAGAACCATCCAACCCTCTGATCTGTACAGTGTTGACAACACTAATCTCAATCGGAGGACAGACAAGTACACCACTATTATCTATTCAGAAGCAACAACTGACCCACAGGAGAGACAGATGATAGTATATGACAGTATGGAATTGTCATAGACATGTATAAAAATCTTCTGTAGAATTCAGTCCCCCCGGAACTCGACAGTCCATATCCAGTATATACCTGGTTTCCAGCTTTCTAAGGGCCCCGTCCCTATCACCTCCTCTCCTAAGAGGACCAACACAGTCGATCGCATAGTATCGCAATAGGGAACTGCTGTTGTTATGATGTTCCTTGAAATGACGGGCCACCGGATATGCTGGGTCACTAGTATTGATGGCCCTGATGTGTTGAAGTATCCTATTGTGCACCTGCAGTTTGGTGCTGCCGACATAACGCAGGGCACACGGACACTCAAGCACATACACCACATATTCACTCTTGCATGTAAGCTGTTGTTTAATCTTGCGTGCCACAGGAGTGAATGGGATAGCGTACTCTGTTTTATTCAATCCATGCTGGCAAGCCTTGCAGGATGAACACTTCCTAAAGCCCCTACTTTTCCCTAACCAATTTTTGCTGGTTAGAACTTCTGGGCTAGACTTGACTAGGGCATTCTGCATGGAGTACGCTCGCCTATATGTGATGGAAGGGGTACTAGGTATTTTATCCCCTATCACTGGGTCACATTTTACTAGATTCCAATGTTTGGAAATTATTTTCCCCAGCGCGGCCTGCTGCCTGTTAAAGGCCCAAATCAATCTGACTGGTTGGTCATTGGAGGTGGTTGGCTTTTTATGGACCTTAGGCTCAAGGGCCTGGCTGCGTGGGATGGCATTGGCTTTAGCTATAGCTTTGTCCACTATTGCAGCCTGATAACCCCTAGCCAGGAATCTGGACCTACTAGCTTGCTGTGCCAGTTGGCACTGGGCTTCTGTGCTGCTTAAGCGTCTTATACGCAGCATTTCTCCATACGGAATGCTACGTATAAGGTGAGCAGGATGATGGCTGCTGGCATGGAGGATCGTATTTCCTGCCGTCTCCTTGCGGTATAGCCTCGTTTCTAGACTAGTTGCTCCTGGTGTGACTGTCATGTCCAGAAAGTGCACCTGATCCCTACTGATGTTGGAGGTAAAATGCAGATTATAGTCATTCTTGTTGATGAGATCAACAAAGTGTTCAGCCTCCTGACGAGTGCCCTTCCAGACAAGGAACACATCGTCAATATAACGATACCACCTAACAATAGATTGTCTGGAAATGTCAGCGTGCGTGCCATGGAGAACCTGCCTCTCCCAGTAGCCCATGTGAAGACAGGCATAACTGGGAGAGAAACAGGCCCCCATGGCCACACCCCTGACCTGCTGGTAATATCTATTGTTAAACAAGAAAAAAATATGGTGTAAACAAAATGAAATCATTGACAGTAACATGCGGTTGTGGTCAGCCATGATAATAGGTCTCAGTCCTAGGTAGAATTCTATGGCTCTGAGTCCGTCTTGATGATTAATGCTCGTATATAGAGACGTGACGTCTAGTGTAATGAGCCACAGATCCATACCCCACTCTATTTCCTGTATCTTTCTTACGAAATCATTGGAATCTTGCACATACGATGGTAACTCCTGCACAAATTCCTGTAAGAAAGAGTCCACATAAATAGTAGTCTTCTCTAACAAGCCCCCACATGCTGCAATTATTGGTCTTCCCGGGGGCTTGTTTGGATTTTTGTGGATTTTAGGGATTAGGTAAAGGACTGGCATGACTGGATGGTTGTTTTTAAGGTATTTTAGC
The DNA here is from genome assembly GCF_964263255.1 of Lissotriton vulgaris. Classification (NCBI taxonomy): domain Eukaryota; kingdom Metazoa; phylum Chordata; class Amphibia; order Caudata; family Salamandridae; genus Lissotriton; species Lissotriton vulgaris. Next base: position 239,887 of record NW_028248786.1, on the reverse strand, counting down.
TCATCCATGCTCAGTAGGCCAAAGGATCCCCACCCCATGAGCAAGGAATGGAAGTCTTCCTGAGCTTTTTTGACCAATGAAATGTCACTGTGTCTATAACAGTTCAGATCATTCAGTTGGGAGAGAGCTTCTTCAAGATATAGTTTCCGTGGCCACAAAACTATATTCCCTCCCTTATCAGCCTGTCTGACAATGACATTTTCATTGGCCTGAATTTTTTGGATAAGGCGCATGTACTGGTCATTTTGTGAATATCTTTTCCGTTTGGAGTTGAGCACTTTGGAGTGTAGTGACTTAATGTCTTTAACCACTGCATCGTGAAAAATGTCAAGATTGTCATAGATCATAACAGGTGTGAACGTTGAGCGCGGTTTAAAGGATGTTAATCCCCCCACCCCACTCGGCTCACCTCCAGATGTAGCTTGTGATGATGACTGCTCCGATCTAAGAGATTCAAGGGCTTCCAGGCCTGGCAAATCACGGGCCTGCAATCCATCTTCTGCAGCTTCAGCCCTTGTGACGCTGTTGCGGGTCTTACCTCCGGCAAAATGTTTTTGTAGCTTTATTTTGCGGACAAATCTATAAAGATCAATTCTTGTGTCCACATAATTCAGATCGCATGGCGGACAAAACGTAAGACCTTTAGACAGGATGTTAATCTCAGAATCAGACAGGACCATGTCAGTCAAGTTTACAACGGAGGGGGCAACGTCCTTTGCTCCAGATAGTAAGTTCACTTCCTGTTCCATCTTTTTGCACTTTTCTTTTTCCTCTTCTGCTGATTTGGCTCTTGCTCTGGATCTGGCCTTGCGACGTTGGTAGCGTTTTGCGTTGAGTTTTTTGTTCCTGGGCGTGACTGCGTTCTCGGGCGTAGGGTTCCTCGCCAGTCTTTCCTCACACAGTCCAGCTCCTCTGCTGGCGTGAGCTTTGTAAACCCCAATTGCCTTCCTGATTGGGCAGAGTTGGAGTCTGAGTCGCTGTTCACGCTTGAACTCAGGTTGGACTCCGATGAGTCATCTTGTAATGCTGTTCCCTGAGCCCTGTTGGAATGATCCGCGGAAATTGCAATTTTCTGACCCCGTGAGGCTTTGATGGCATCATACTTTTTCGCAAAGGTGAAAATGCGACCTTCAGCATAGTCCGCCTTGTCACGTTGGAATTTCCAGGCTTTCCTTTTGCTGATGGATTCTTCCTCCTTCTGAATCCTATATATATATATATATATATTACCTACTGGCGGTCGCCAGTAGGTATAGGTATAGGTATATATAGTTAGGACCTAGTTTCCATAGGAAATCCGCAACATTCTATTGGGAATAACTTTGGCGCCGGTTGATGAATCTTTGTGAATTTTTCAAAGAAGATGGCCCGCTCTGCTCTGCTCCTTCCCTGAAAGTTTTGGGGGATTCGTCAAGTGGGGGCTGAGAAATAAAGGGGGCCTCAAAACGTGTTTTCCCCATGTTATTTTCCATTGGACGATTAGACAAGGTTACAGCCCGAACGCTTGAACGGAATTACTAGAAATTTGGCAAAATGGTAGAGTCTGATTCGCAGATCACGCTTTTGCTTAAATGGTGTAAATCCCTCCAGTAGTTCCTGGTAAAATGAAAAGGAAAAAAATGTATATATCTGGGCGGAGCCTAACCACACTTATCATCGTGAGATCTGATTGGCTGTCAGCACTTCATCCAAGAAGTGTTGGCAGCCATCTTGAGACCAATATACATGATATGTCCTCATTAAAAAGCATTGGAGTTAATAGAAGGTTGTAGGACTTTAGTTACATTATAAACCATTTGTTGATGGTACCATACTCATTTTAGGAATTGTGGTGCGTTCTAAGGTGATTTTACCATGTGAAAAAGCCTTCTGCTGGGATATCATGAATCATGTTTGAAAGAAAACTATTATCTCATTCTTTTTCCACAGTGGTTTGGAAGGGGATCTATAAGCTAAACGGGAAGCATATTTTCTGTAAATTCACATTATCTTTCTCAGTCATGTGAGAATGAAGTCTGACATTCTCAGTAAAACATGTACATCCAACAAGGACAGAGACTGTCAGTTGATTCCTTTGTGTTATACTGCAGCCTCCTAGAGTGTTCTAAAGAACAACTAGAGCGGTAACAGTCCTACTTATTACAAAGGTATGGCACACCTGAAGACATCTTGATTGGAATAAAGTGGTAACTCTTAAACATTTAATTTGAAAAGGAACAAAATGAGGGGGTATATTTTGCCATAGAAAGTAGGATTAGTGCTGCAGAAAGAAAAATTAGGGCACATTTTGAGTGACTTCTCAAATCCTCTTCTATTTCATTAAAACATTCTGACATGCAGTCTCCCAAGATGGCCACCAGAGACAAAAGAGCCCAAATGTAGCCTAAATATCACCCAGATGTAGCCCAAGTATAGCCCAATGACAGAATGTCCCAGAGTGTTCTAAACAACAACTAGAGCGCTAACAGTCTTACTTATGACAAAAGTATGGCACACCAAAAGCCATCTTGATTGGAATGAAGTGGTAAGTCTGAAAACATTTAATTTAAAAAGGAACAAAATGAGGGGGTTCTTTTTGCCATAGAAATTATGATTAGTGCTTCAGAAAGAAAAATTAGGGCACATTTTGAGTGACTTTTCAAATCCTCTTCTATTTCATTAAAAAAAACTCTGACATGCAGACTGAAACATGCACTTTGAATACCAGCAGCAGACTTCCCTGGTGAGCAGTAGCTTTACTACATGGATCTAATGAGCAACTAGAATGCTAACATTCAGAATTTATGGCAAATGTGTGACACATTTGAATGCCTTCTTGATGGAACCAAAGTAAACAAGCATTGAAAATGCAATAGATCTCGCCCTCGTTTAAGTTAAAGCCATTCTGTTTGTAATGAGGTGGCTTTTTAGCTTTGCTTTTATTAAGGTTTCTCAAACTTTCATGTAAATAACATCCATATGTATGCATATAGGTATATGTATGCATGCATTTATATTTGTATTTATATAGATATGCAGATTATATACGTTTATATATGTATGTATATATATATATACATACATATATAAATGCATATTCATATATATGCATATATATATGTGTATATGTGTGCGTGTAGAGAGAGGTAGAGAGGTAGAGATGTAGAGGTAGAGAGGTAGAGGTAGAGAGGTAGAGGTAGAGAGGTAGAGACTAGTAGAGAGAGAAGTAGAGAGAGGTAGAGATGTAGAGAGTAGAGAGTGAGTAATAGAGAGTAGAGAGTGAGTAGTAGAGAGTAGTAGTGAGCAGTAGAAAGAGTAGCAGTATGTATGCATATATGTATATGTATGCATGCATTTATATTTGTATTTATATAGATATGCATATTATATATGTTTATATATGTATGTATATATATATATATATACACATACATATATATAAATGCATATGCATATATATGCATATATATATGTGTATATGTGTGCGTGTAGAGAGAGGTAGAGAGGTAGAGGTAGAGAGGTAGAGACTAGTAGAGAGAGAAGTAGAGAGAGGTAGAGATGTAGAGAGTAGAGAGTGAGTAATAGAGAGTAGAGAGTGAGTAGTAGAGAGTAGTAGTGAGCAGTAGAAAGAGTAGCAGAAAGTGAGTAGTAGAGAGTAGTAGAGTGAATAGTAGAGTGAGAAGTAGAGAGTAGTAGAGAGTAAGTAGTAGAGTGAGTACTAGAGAGCAGTAGAGAGTGAGTAGTAGAGTAGTAAATAGTGAGTAGTAGAGAGTCGTAGAGAGAGAGTAGTAGAGAGTGAGTAGTGGAGAGTGTGAAGTAGAGAGTGTGTAGTAGAGTGAGTAGTAGAGAGTGAGTAGTAGAGAGAGAGTAGTAGAGAGAGAGGAGTAGAGAGTAGAGAGTAGTAGAGAGTGAGTACTAGAGAGTAGTGGAGAATATTCCAAAGTTTGGCACAGCACCACTTGCACAACAAGTCCAATCAAATCATATCACTTAGAGTCCTTATTGAAGCGCTGAATCTTGGTGTATATTCAAATGCTTTTATTTTCCTTAAGTTTATGTACCACAGCCAGCCGACGCGTTTCGTTCTGTACAACAGAACTTCTTCAGGGCGCTCCTATTTCCTTCAACTTATGTCGGTATCCTATTGTCATATAACTAGATATTTCTTCCAAATGTTAGATGAGACGTAAGTACATTCTTATTCAAAGTGACTAGGTATCAATTTTACCCACACAATTCGGGCAGACTTGAGTAATTTATAGCATCCTCAAAGTCAGTCTTTCAAAAATTCCAAAGTATAGGACATGATAATCCAAATCCGAATGTTTCTCAAGAAAAGTCATTTTCAATCGTTCGGAATATCGGCATTTGGGCAGATATGACCCACGGACACGGTTTATGACTTTTCCTGAGAAACATTTGGATGCTATAAATTACTCAAGTCCATGGATGCTGCTGGGAATGCCCCCAGCAACACCCATTGCACACCCCTTTAACGCAGGACGCTGCGTTAAAGGGACTGATATTTATCAGGCAGGATTACGCTACAAAAAGTGGCTTAGTCCTGCCTGATAAATATCACTCAGTCTTCTGCGCCACCGGAATGTCGCAAAAAGTGCATCATTCATTACATGATCAGTGACATCAATGATGACATAACTGATGACATCTCAAATGACATCACTGATGACATAACTGATGACATCTCAAATGACATCACTGATGACATCACAGATGACATCATCCTTGTGACAATCAAATACACCTCATCACACACTAATATAATCTTTCATCACTCACTGTAAAATAGAAAGTGCCATATTTGAAACCATTGACACACCAATAGAAATTTCTAAACACCCACTCAGTTATTCATAGAACTATGCACACATATAAACTCTTACCTATAGATTCAGTGTTATATGCAGTGAACAGAACACTATCAAATATACTTATACGCCTATTTCAACATTACACACCAGCACACATTGTATTCACTTATAAAGACATCCTTCTGACTTATGCAAACAATTGATTATACTTACATTTACTTACCTACACACTTATACAAACACCATTTCATCTATTTATATAGATAGTAACTCACACTTAGTGTGTTATAAAATCACTATTACAAGTATACAGTTATCTATATCGTGACTCATACAATCACTAAGTCTTAGACACACTTAATTAGATATAACTATCATATACACTGCCTTTTTTCAAGTTTAATGGAGATGTACAGTACATATTTCATCACCACCACACCCATAAACATATACACTCACTGAAACAACTATTATAACATGTAGTCTGAACCTCATATACCTACTGAATGAACTATTCACACATTTTTTGGCAATCACACACCCCCCACCAAACCACATAGACATTCATTTACCCATACAAATACTCAGTTAAGAAACCAATAACAAATATATTCTTTAACATAGCAATTAAGACAAAGTGATAAAGACTTTCACAAAGTTTAGTAACAACACATCATTTTATATAGTGCGACTCTACAAATTAGTCAAGGAAACAATCAATGACACCCGACAGACCTACAACGCCGCCGCCCTCAACGCACTCAATGCCGGCCGGAACCCCGCCTGCTGCCGGGCCGCCCCGAAACGCTTCCACAGACCCTTCACCTGCACAACCTGCAAGTTCACCTGCCTCCAAACATGCACCGCGCCCACCAGGCCAAACCCCAGCAGCGACCTCAAGTGCATCCTGCTCTACACCTGCTCCGTCCACAGACACGCCGTCGAACTCTGGAACCTGCTCGACACAACATCTCCAGACGTCGCCTTCCTCACTGAAACATGGACGAACGCCTCCTCAGCCCCCGACATCGCCATCGCGATCCCGGATGGATACAAGATCATCAGGAGGGACCGCGTCAACCAGACCGGAGGAGGCATCGCCATCGTCCACAAGAACACCATCCGCATCACGACCGACGCCGACGACACCTTCACCGACACCGAACACCTCCACTTCCAGATTCACACCGACCCAAAGATGACCCTCAGAGGCACCCTCATCTACAGACCCCCGGGACCATGCACACAATTCAGCGAAGACATCACAGACTTCATCAGCCCTCACGCCCTCCCCTCCGCCAACTACATCCTCTGAGGTGACCTCAACTTCCACCTGGAGAGCAACAAGGACCGCAACACCGTCACCCTGCTGGACAACCTCGCCAACCTCGGACTCAAGCAACTGGTCAACACCCCCACCCACTACGCCGGCCACACGCTTGACCCCGTCTTCTCATCCAGCAAGCACATCGCCTTCAGACACTCCACCGGACTTTACTGGACCGACCACAGCTGCGTCCACTTCAGCTTCAGAAAAACCACCACCCACCACCACCCGCAACAGGTTCCTCACAGAAGCTGGAGCAAGATCACCGCCGACCAGCTCACCGCCTCCCTCAGCCAGAACCCACCTGCCAGCACACCGGACCCCAACAAAGCAGCCCGCAACTTCACGCAGTGGCTGACCACCTGCGCTGATGACCTCGCACCACTGAAGAACCCTCCCAGCAAACCCAGAAGCAAGAAGGCCCCCTGGTTCACCGGCGCACTCAAGGTCTCCAAGAAGACCTGCCGCACCCTCGAGAAAGCCTGGCTCCTCGATCGGACCACTGACAACATGACCGCCCTCAGACACGCGACCCGCAAGCACCACCAGCTCATCCGCACCACCAAGAAGAAATCACTGAAGGATCGACTGGACAACAACGCCCACGACAGGAAGGAACTCTTCAGCATCGTCAAGGTGTTCTCCAACCCCAGCACCGGCAACAACGACATCACCCCCTCACAAGATCTCTGCGACTCCCTCGCCTCGTTCTTCCACCGCAAGATTGCCGACATACACAACAGCTTCGGCACACCATCCTCGCACCCAACCGTCGAACCAACGCACCCCACTGCCACCCTCCGCACCTGGACCGCAGTGACCACCGAAGACACAGCCCGCACGATGAACACCATCCACTCCGGATCTCCGACTGATCCCTGCCCCCACCACGTCTTCAACAAGGCCGACTACACCATCGCACCCCAACTCCGAGACGTCATCAACACCTCCTTCGACACCGCCACCTTCCCGGAGAGCTGGAAGCATGCCGAGCTCAGCGCCCTACTGAAGAAACCAACAGCGGACCCCACCGACCTCAAGAACTTCCGCCCCATCTCGCTCCTCCCTTTTCCTGCCAAAGTCATCGAGAAGACCGCCAACAGACAGCTTGCCACCTTCCTCGAGACGAATGGATCCCTCAACCCCTCGCAGTCCGGTTTCAGAGCCAACTACAGCACCGAGACCGCCCTTATCGCAGCCACCGACAACATCCGAGCCCTTCTGCACAACGAGGAAACAGCGGCACTCATCCTCCTGGACCTCTCCGCCGCGTTCGACACTGTCTGCCACCGCACCCTAGTCCAACGCCTCAGCAACACCGGCATCCGAAAGAAGGCATTGAAGTGAATCATCTCGTTCCTCGCTGGAAGAACACAGAGAGTCCGCCTCTCCCCGTTTCGTTCCGCGGCCACCAAAGTCATCTGCGGCGTCCCGCAAGGATCATCACTCTGCCCCACCCTCTTCAACGTCTACATGAGACCTCTCGCAGCCATCGCACGCCAGCACAACCTCAACATCATCTCCTACGTCGATGACACCCAGCTGATCCTCTCCCTCACCAGAGACCCCGACACCGCCAGAATCAGCCTCCACGAAGGGATGAAAGACGTCGCCGAGTGGATGAAGAACAGCCGCTTGAAACTGAACTCAGACAAGACGGAAGTCCTCATCCTTGGGCCATCACCCACCGCCTGGGACGACTCCTGGTGGCCCCCAGCCCTGGGCACCGCCCCCAAGCCGACAGACCACGCATGCAACCCGGGCTTTATCCTGGACTCCTCCCTCTCGATGACCAGACAAGTCAACGCCGTCTCCTCTTCATGCTTTCACACCTTCCGCATGCTCCATGCAAAGTAGTGTATTTAAAAAACATATTTAAATATCAAAGCAAACCACATTCACTGGATGATGTCATCAGTGATGTCATCAGTGATGTCATTTGAGATGTCATCAGTGATGTCATCAGTGATGTCACTGACCATGTCATGAATGATGTCATATGTGACATCATCAGCAGTGGATTGCGGGCGAGCGAGTAATAGTGAGTACAACTAACTATAACAGGGGAAGTTCAATGTTTTTGTATGAGTAAAAGGTCCAGCTAACTATAATATATATATTTATATATACGTGCGCGGACCTTCGCGTGCGCGAGCTGCCTGCTGATTGGCTGCTAATGTCTGTCAACACTCCAAAACAGAAATTGTTCGCAGCCATCTTGTGCCTCGGTAGACTGAGGAACAAGAAAGCAGAAAAACAAACGTGAGAAACTCAAAAAGGGGGCAGGGTAGAAGCACCCTGACCCCCTAGGCCTGCTCACGGGGTCCCACTAGCACCCCCCAAGGCAAAAAAAATGTTTCGAAAAATCGCGGGGTGCGCGTACCATGCGCGTACAGGTCCGCATATGTACGCGTACGGTACGCGTACGGTGCGCGTACCTTTCCCTAGAAAGCTGCATGCTTATTAGCTGTCAACACTCCAAACCAGGAAGTGTTTGCAGCCATCTTGTGCTCATTAGACTGAGGCAAAAGAAATCAGAAAAACAAATGTGTAGAACACAAAAAGGGGGCAGGGTAGAAACACCCTGACCCCCTAGGCCTGCTAAGGTGGTCCCACAAGGACCCCCAAGGCCAAACATTTTTTTTTAAACCTGGTATGTTTGTTTAAAAATTACCCCCCAAGGGAGACCAAATCGCAGGAGCATAGAGATAAAGAAGTGTGGGGGGTGCCCAATCCCACCCACCCTGCCCCGGGGACCGCCTCCCTCCGGGGCAAAGCAACACAGCCCCCAGGCGCATACTGGAGGCTCCTGGTGGGCTAGTTGGCCCCCAGGGACCCCAGTATGCAAGGGGAATTAGTTCCCCCTCTGCAAACACGCCAGTGGGCTGCGTTGCAGAGAGGTGTAAAAAGGGGCATAGCCTCATTACACCTCTGTGCAATGCAGCCCCCTGGCGCATACTGGAGGTTCCAGGTGGGCTAGTTGGCCCACAAGGACCCCCAGTATGCAAGGGGAATTAGTTCCCCCTCTGTAAACGCGCCAGGGGGCTTCGTTGCAGAGATGTGTAACAAGGGGCATTGCCTCTTTACACCTCTGTGCAATGGGTGCCCCCTGGTACACCCTCTTCAAACATGCACGGGGGCTGCGTTGCAGAGAGGTATAAAAAAGGGTGTGGCCTCATTATACCTCTCTGCAATACAGCCCCCTAGCGCATACTGCAGGTTCACAGTGGGCTAGTTGGCCCCCAGGGACCCCCAGTATGCAAGGGGAATTAGTTCCCCCTCTGCAAACACGCCTGGGGGCTCCGTTGCAGAGAGGTGTAAAAAGGGGCGTGGCTTCATTACACCTCTCTGCAATGCAGTCCCCTGGCGCATACTGGAGATTCCTGGTGGGCTTTCAGGTCTTATGTAGTTAGGAATTAGCATTAAAAAAAACTTTGAAACTCACTGAAAAAACATAGGTTTCAGGCCTTATATAGTTAGGAATTAGCATTTAAAAAACCTTTAAAAATTCACTCAAAAAACTATAGGTTTTAGGGGTGTTATAGTTAGCTGGACATTTCACTCATATAAAACGATTGAAATTTCTCCTATATAGTTAGTTGTACTAACTATATTTCGCGCACCCGCAATCCACTGCTGATGATGTCACATATTACATCATTCATGACATGGTCAGTGACATCACTGATGACATCTCAAATGATGTCCACCTAAACTGTGGAAATTAATGTCCGAAGCAATCGCAGTTCCCCTCTTACACATATGGAACACGTCCATTGCAACGGGCACGTTTCCGGACTGTTGGAAACAGGCCACACTTTTCCCGCTGAAAAAAAAACCCCAAGGCGCACCGGATGATCTGAGCAATCTCCGACCCATCTCTCTCCTTGCAGCCCCCGGCAAAATGCTTGAAAAACTGATCCAACGGCAGCTAAACAACTTTATTGAAGAAAGCGGTGCCCTACATGAAACTCAGTCTGGCTTTAGGGCCGGCTTCAGCACCGAGACGGCCTTCATTGAGGTTGCCGAGTCTATCAGGTGGTCCTTAGATTCAGGGGCATCAGCTATGCTGGTGCTCCTGGATCTATCAGCTGCTTTCAATACTGTAGATCACAGCAGACTGCTGACCCAACTTAAGGACATTGGCCTTGGAGACAAAGCACTTAACTGGCTACTCTCCTACCTCACTAATCGCTCCCAGAAAGTGGCCCTGGGTCCCTTCTCTTCCGGACCAATAAACCTTTGGTGTGGCATCCCACAGGGGTCGGCACTCAGCCCCCTGTTGTTCAATGTCTATTTGGCCCCGCTTTTCACCTTGATTGCCAAATAGGGGGTCAAGGCAATATCCTATGCAGACGACACTCAATTAGTCTTCCCATATTCAGACACGTCGGAGGCAGCCTTCAGCAAAATCAGGGGCTGTCTTCAAGACGTGGCCAAATGGATGAACACCAATAAGCTCAAAATGAATGCGAGCAAAACGGAGGTGCTATTCTTCGGAAATCTCAAACATCCCCCTCCGGACCTATGGTGGCCAACGGAAATGGGCCCTGCCCCATCTCCCGGAACCCATGCAAAAAATCTCGGAGTAAAATGGGATGAGAACCTGTCTTTCCTGCCGCATATACAACAGCTCACCGCTGGCTGCCTGCATAAACTCAGAAATTTGCGGAAATTTCTGCCTCTGCTACCAGTCGAATGTCGAAAAACAGTTGTTCACGCAACAATCACATCCCGACTCGATTATTCTAATGGCCTCTATCTTGATCTACCCAAATATGCGGTGCAACGCTTACAGATCGTGCAGAATGCGGCTGCGAGATTGATAAAACGTGTCCCTTTCAGGCAGCACATCTCTCCACATCTGCACGAGCTGCACTGGCTGCCAGTGGCAAGCAGAATTAAGTTCAAAGTGCTTACCCTGGCTTTCAGAGCGCTAAAAGGCACTTGTCCCAATTATTTAAAACTCCGACTCCCCCGCTACCACCAAAAACGAGAGCTGCGCTCCAACTCCCTGCTCAAGCTAACTGTACCGCGCGTAAGGAAAGCTAGACTTGGAGGCAGGTCCTTCTCGGCCGGCACGGCGAAACTTTGGAATACCCTGCCCCCTGCCATCCAATCCGCCACGTCAGAAGCCAGCTTTAGGAAACTCCTAAAAACTTGGCTTTTTATGCAATAATCCTGTTCTTCCTCCTGACTACTCACTCTTGCTGTAGGACTCGCTAGCGCCGGGACACCTCCCCAGAGGTAGCTGTTCGCGCTCAACAAGTTTCTGTATTATTATTATTATTATTATATAAGGCCTGAAACCTATGGTTTTTTCAGTGAATTTCAAAGGTTTTTTAAATGCTAATTCCTAACTATATAAGGCCTGAAACCTATGGTTTTTTCAGTGAATATATATATATAGAGACATCACTGATGACATCATCCAGTGAATGTGTGTTTCCTTAAAGTTTTGCGCTGGTCGAAAAATCTTTGTGAAATTTTCCAAGAAGATGGGGCGCTACGCTCTTCTACTATACTGAAAGTTTTGGGGTCATTCGCAGGGGCCAAGAATGGAATTACACCAAATTTGGCAAAAAGGTAGAGTAAATCCGTGCAGTAGTTCCTGATAAAATCAAAAGTAAAATCATAGATATATCTATGGACGAAGTAGGGTATGTGTATCCTCTGAGGATCATGCGCGTAGCTTTACGAGCATGAGCTGCATGCTAATTGGCTGTCAACTGTCTGTCAACATTCCAAACCAGGAAGTGTTGGCAGCCATCTTGTGTTTCGGTAGACACAAGAAAAAAAAAGAAAGGCGAAAACTCCAAAAGGGGGTAGGGTAGACACACCCTGATCCCCTAGGCCTGCTCAGGGGCTCCCACAAGGACCCCCAGGGTCCAAAAATTAATATTTTTGGAAAATAATTACGAGATGCGCATTGGATCCGGGCATTCTAGCGATAGAAAAAATAGAGAAACGCGGGCTCCCTCGGTAAATAAGGTAATTTGCCCCTGGGAAGGCCAAATCCTGGGGGCATTATTGAAAATAGTGGGGGGGTCCCAATCCCCCCATACTGCCCCAGGGACCACTACCCCCGGGGCTCTTAGTTAATGTATGCGGGGGGTCATGGGGCCCCCCTGCAGCCCCAGGGACTGCCTCCCCAGGGGTATAACATTTTTAGCTGTGGGGGGCTCTGAGACCCCCCAGCCACAGGGACCACCACCCCCAGGGCTCTAATTTTATGTATCCCGGGGGCTCACTAGGTCCCCCCACAGCCCCAGGGACCACCACCCCTGGGGCTTTTTTTAAATAAAAAAACTTGTGTGGGGAGGGCCTGAGCCCCCCCTAAATGCCCCGGGGACCACCACCTCCCCGGGGCACCACATTTTTAATTTGCATGTCTGTGATGGACCCCCAAGCCCCGGGGACCACCACTCCCGGGGCTTCTCAAATCATGGGAGAAGGGCCACGTGACCCCCCTCCTGGAGCTCTCGAGGGCCTGGGGGACCGCCACCCCCCAGGGCCAGCTCCTGCAGTGTCCCGGGGTGCCCACCCCTGGACACTGCCGTTTGCAATGGCAGGGCGGGAGCCTCGCGGCTCAAAACCTGCATTGCAAACTGATTTCCTATTTGGAAGAGAGAGGAGGAAACCTGCTCTCTCTTCCAAATAAGAAAGCAGATTGCTTTTCCATATGAGTTAGCAGCATGTTAGCTGCTCCCCATATGGAAAAGCAATGACGGTGTTCTATCCAGCTGTGTACCCCCTACGCTTCGCGCATGCGTTGCGCTTGCGTGTTTCGTGGATGTTGTGTGCGCAGGTGCATTATCCGCACCCTGTCTGGGTATGTACTCCCAATGTTCGCACTCACTGTGCGCATGCAATTTTTTTAGAAAAGTCCGTCAATCTTTCTGACATCCTGCATGATCAATCACAGCTCTTAAACCCTCTTACGTATTGCTTAACCTATGACTGTCATCCAAAGCTATAAGTAACCTCCCATCCTTCTAGAACTTCTTCTATTCAGCAGTGACACCCCTGCGGATAGTGTTGATATTAAATCGTCGAGTTCATCGAGCGCATACCTCATTCGACGAGTTCATTGAGTTCATACCTCATTCGTCGAGTTCATCGAGTGCATACCTCATCTTTTTCCTGTCCTTGCAAGGTGAGAAATTAGTATTGTTTTTGTAATTGACTATACTGTAACTATGAGTACTGTATTGCTTCCTGTACTTCGTTGTGAATTTCTCTGTTGCATTTTTGTGCTGAGCTACGAGGCCATCCCAGGCCTGTTTTCTTAAAAATCGAACTTAATGGAAGTTTTCTCCCTCTCAGTAAATCTTATTATGTGTTGGGCAAATCACTTAATGCTCCCTTGTTGTATTTATTGCTGCGCCACGTGGCTGTTCCAGGCGCAGGCCTGTTTAATTTAAAATCGTGTATGTCTGTGTTGTTGTTTTGTACTGCGCCACGTGGCCATCCCAGGCGCTTGTTGTCTTGTCAAACGGGCATGTCTGAGGTCAAATGTAATGGAATTTGCTCCCTGTTATTGAAACTTATTATGAGGTGGGCAAATCACTAGATCCTCCTGTGACTTAATTATTCAATTGTGTTGTATTTATTTATTGCTGTGCCACGTGTCCATTCTAGGGGCAGGCCTCTTTAATTTCAAATCGTGTATGTCTGTGTCGCTTTTTTGTACTGCACCACGTGGCCGTCCCAGGCGCTTGTTGTCTTGTAAATCGTGCATGTCTGAGGCTGAATGTAATGGAATATGCTCCCTGTTATTGAAACTTATTATGAGGTGGGTAAATTACTTAATCCTCCTGTGACTTAATTATTTGTGTGCCACATGGCCAACCCGGGAGTAGGCCTGTGTTCATACAAATTGTAGCAATCCAAAAGATTCCCAAAACCCGGGACCGGTGTTAGAAAATGTCTAACAGGCATGCGACTTTAATCCACCTAAATTCTCAGGAAGTAGAATTTGGAAAAACACCCGGTATTGTTTCTACATTAAGGTGTTAATTGTCTCTAATGCCTTACCGTCCTGAAACAGACATTCTAGTCTGACGTTACCGCTAATTGTGGGGGGTTCATAAATTTTCAACTCGGTGCAACCCAAAAAACCCTATGCAAACACAATAACAAACTTTAATAAATCTCAGTCAGTCGGTCATCTCGCGCACAGACACCTATGAATGCCAGCATTTAGCAAGACAGCATTGTCATGGTAAAATAAATAAATATAGAGGCTTTCCATCATTCTCTGTGGATGCTCTTGATTGGGGTGGGTATATGTATGCAGTGGGCTGACTTGCCTGCTCTAATGGGGTGGCAGCCCATGCATTGAATGGCAATTTTTAAGAGCTGGCCATTATATACTCGTGATTCTGATTACTTACAAATACCTTACAGGTTGATGTGACAACCGACTGTCCGGCGGAGTGCCGCCCCCTTTTTTCAGCTGGTACGAGGGAGCATAGCTGAATAAGGGTAAATGATTTTGAAAATGTAAATTAACATTGTATATTCTTTACTATGAAACGCACAAACATTAGGTTGGTCTAGACTACAAACAGGTCGTAATTTTAGTTCTCTCTTCTGTCTATCTTTTCAACTCGGCAGCTTCCTGTCTAAAAGATGTTGGAAGAGGGTGCAGTAACAGAGTATTGACCCTGATGAATCTGCCATAAAGGTTTCTGGGCAGTGAAACATGTTGGTCACAGGTAGTGGTATGCAATTTTAAGCTACCCTCCTTTTTATTTCAACTTCGCACACCTGATTCATAAATAAAAGCAGTACGAGTGGTGTGGCTGTTGATTTTACTCTTCACTCTGTTTTGTTTGTTCAAGGAGTCACGTTCTAAACCTCCTTAATATGCACCTTCTCACTTTTTCTTCCTTTCACTTATTCACCAAATCTCTGGAATAGGAAGGCCGCCTATGATGAGAAAGGGGCCAAGTCTCTGGTAAATATCTGACCAGATAGCCCCGAGGGTGTTCGCCCGTGAGGTGCCTTCCTCTCCGCCACATATTTTTTCACTTATTATTTTGGTATATGTGTGGTTCTATGTATGGTCCTAAACAGGGCTGACATTTTTTTTGGGTTGCACCGAGTTGAAAATTTATGAACCCCCCACAATTAGCGGTAACGTCAGACTAGAATGTCTGTTTCAGGACGGTAAGGCATTAGAGACAATTAACACCTTAATGTAGAAACAATACCGGGTGTTTTTCCGAATTCTACTTCCTGAGAATTTAGGTGGATTAAAGTCGCATGCCTGTTAGACATTTTCTAACACCGGTCCCGGGTTTTGGGAATCTTTTGGATTGCATTTGATGAGTGGAGGGCTTTTCCCATTAATACCCGTAATATTCCCTCTAAGCTCCTTTTGCTATTGAGATTCATACAAATTGTAGTCTGTGTGTGTCGCATTGTTGAGCTGCGCCACATGGCCGTCATTCCTCACATTTAAATCCGCAAATCACGTAATGCTCCCGTGACTGACGCGTTGTGCTGACCCACGAGGCCATAAATCTTGTATGTCTGTGTTGCTTTTTTGTACTGCGCCACGTGGCCGTCCCAGGCACTCTTGTCTTGTAAATTGTGCATGTCTGAGGCGTAATGGAATGTGCTCCCTGTTATTGAAACTTAATATGAGGTAGGCAAATGACTTAATCTTCCTGTGACTTCATTATTTGTGTGCCACGTGGCCGTCCGGGGTGTGGTAAATTAAAATTACCTATGCTTAATTTCTATGCGGTAAAGTTCAATAAGAATAACTCAGTCAAATAAATGAGAGGCAGAGTCCGTGGCATCTGAGTTTATAAGGGTTTTATTCCTTAAAAAGGAATTGGTTCGAACCAGGTATCATGTTCCATCACCACAAGGGTTCAGGAAGGGAATGGACATGGACATGTACAATGCTTTATTAACAGAATATCATATATATAGTCAATGCATATAGCGGTGATGAATGCAGAAGGCGTAACAGCTGAGAGAAACGAGATAAGAACACACATGCGTAACAGGAGGCGTGCACGAGGGCGTACACAGAGGTGTGTGCTAGAAACGTCATAGAGAAGTGTCACAGGTGGGTGGATCTGGAGTTCTGGACTTTTTGGTTCCGTCCAGAGGTGTCAGGGAACAACACCCAAAGACCCCGGAGTTCCACCTGCCTTGGTGCGCAAATGAACAGAAACACGGGCTTCTCGATGGTGGCGTCAAAGACCAAAGGTTTATTACTGCAGGGACACAGAAGTCACAGAAACCACACATGGGCAGTGTCTAGGAGCCTGTTCAATTTGTACAAAGAGGGTTGCTCCTTATATACTAAATTTTAAGCTGGGGGCGAATTCTTTACATGTAATACATTCTCAAAACCTTTGTGTCTAAAACAATAAATATTTGGCGTTACACAGGAACCGTCGATAAAATCTGATGCCAAACATCTACGAAGAGGGGTTCCCACTAGTTCATCACAATCCCTTGTCAATATTGCATTCAAGAGCCGGACCGCCTCATCGTAAATTTCGTTACCTCCCCCTAATAAAGATTCAGAAAGAAAGGAACGGAGCCAGGTGTGGAAGATAGGAAAGCGGGATAAGAGATGTTTGTGGGTTGTAAATGGGCAAGGCTACCAGCTTCGGCCGCCTAATCGTGATCAGGACAATGGACACGAAGACCAGTTTAGCAGGACTGGCCTCGGGCAGAGGAGGCAGCCTTTGTCGAGTCATGCAGCTACAGCGTGATCTGGTTTAAGGTGCACGTGTCATGAAAAAGGTGAATCTCCGGCTAAGGCTACGTGTCCTTAATCGAAATGAAGTGATCAGAGGTTATTGCGTATGTGAGGGCAAGAAACACAAAATGGCTGCCATGATCTAAGATGGATGCCATGGGTAGATCAGAAATGTGTTCATAACAGGAGTGCTCTTGCTCGTAGCATAGCGAAAACACCAGGATATGCTAAATGGATCATTTGCGGTTCGCTGATACCAATATTATGTATTTCTGACAATATTGAAAACACAGGTTCAAATCGTCACGGAACCTCAGACCCTCCTTTTGCCCTTACATAGGCAATTACTCAGTCTATGTCAGAGTCTAATTCTATGCTCATCAGGTCAGTGACATGTTGTTGTATCATCATCCTTTCTCGTGCCTTTTCTCCAAACGCAGGTGGTTTCCTAAAACAGGTTGCAGCACAAAGACTACACAGAGCAGGACCACACTGGATAATCAGGCAGCATGAGAATAGGAATACTAAGATGACACCAATGACCATTAGAACCTTCCATCCCCACGCTGATATCAGAGTCCAAAACCACTCCATGAAGGACCAGTTTCCCTTGTCTACATGAATAGAGTCGGAAATCTTGTGTAGTTTCGAGATCGCCTCATAGACTGTTGGGGCATTATTAGGAATAAAGACACAGCAGCTCGATTGGATCATTCTGCATACCCCACCTCGATCTGCAAGTATAACGTCTAGAACCATACGATTCTGCAACGTCATGAGTCTATCCGCCTGAAGTTCAGCTGTCAAATTGCTAAGGGCACAAGCAGTTTCGGTAATAGTAGATTCAACTACCCGTGTTAGCTGACGTATGTTTCTACTATTGGCCATAGGCCCCCAGAACGGAAGGAAGCCTTTGAAGAAGTCTCCAGCTTCCTGACCAGCAGTATCTTCTTTGCTGAAGACACCTCTCGCTACTCTGGTCCTGTGGTAATCAGATGAAGCAGTGTATGTTGGAGGCAACAATCGAGCAATATAACATGAACCTGAAAAGTCGGCAGGCAACCATGTATAAGCTCGGTCTCGACAGATGAAGTAGGTACCCCTAGCAGTAAGAAAGGCAGGGGAAGAGTTAGCCGGAAACACATAAGTCTCTACGCACTCACTCCTCCCTAGCTGAGCTCTCGGATTTCTCCCATTACCTTGCAAACAGACCTGACCTCGGTGAGGTACGACCCAGATTGGAGTTGAGCTTTTACGCTTGCTTTCTCCCAAACTAAGGCGATACTCTGAAGAATTCCAACTCAAATATACTCGCAATTCGTCTCTAGGGTAAGATGGAGTATTATTGACATCCTTGATCATGTCAATAATTCCCTGGACTAAAGCTTTGTTGGCAGAGTTATATTTAGTGGAACGTGGTGGACGTGGAGGATAGGTTTCAAGGGCATAAGCAAAGATGGTTTGAAGGGCCTGAAATGATCCATTGTAGCTGAAGGGCAAAACCAGATAGGGAATACCTTTATCCATAGTGTGGGATATCAAGCCACACACCCAGCAGTCTGTAGTGTTAACTACCAGTTGGTGTTGATGCAACAGCTGTACAAAAGTGTTATTAATGAATTCTGAGCGTCGAGCTTGCTCATGTTCAGGAAACGAGTGAAAAGAGTGTATAGAGGAACAGTAGAAGTAACAGGGTCAAGGGGAGGTACTGTAGTTACTGGCACAAAAATCAAACTCATACCGAAAACGATTCCACCCACCAATGTTATCAAAACAATCAAAAATGTAATGGCACATTGTATTAAAAAGCATTTGCTGTGAAGAATTCTGTAAAGTCTGTTTCTGCGAACATAAATCACATTTTCTCGTTGCAGCGCAGGAAGCTCCATCTTCTACAATCCGCTCGCGACCACTGATGATGTGTACGTAGATGAAAATGCCTCTATCAGCCCTGGGAGTTCCCAGAACCAACAGAAAGATCGACCTTGTGTCAGACCCCCGCAGATTCAACTAGGCACACAGCCACGACCCTACGGCTACCCAGACGGCAAGGCAATTTTAAAAATAATAAACAATAGCAAACTTCCTGGCTGAAGGCAAAAGTTCACAATTTCAAAATATCACAATGGGCAGTTGCCTGCTTTATTTGTCCATATTACGAGGTCGTAAATTGTATCTTTGCTTCGCAGGTACTGTTTGATCAGCAAATAGTGTATCACTGGTAGCTGTTGCAGTGTTCAAGTTCGCAGATGACAGAGTTTTTTCTGATGTAGGGGACAAATGTTCAGAGTTCAAAGGAGTCTTTTCAGGAGGAGAGTCAGAGTTTGGAGTGTCGGTGATCAATTCGGCATCGCTGAAAGGGATGAACTTTGGCGTATGTTCAAATTCGGAGGCCCCAATTCCCTTCTTCACCCAGTCGTCATAAGGAAGTGGCAAAGGTACACGCTTGACATGAGATGCGTGCACCCAATGCTTGCGACCAGCTACACGAACTGCTGTTCTTGTTGCAAGCAGGACCTGGAAGGGGCCGACGTATCTGGGCTGAAGGTTCTTCGTCCTCGCGAAGTTTCTGATCACGACTTGATCGCCGGGTTTCAGCTGATGCCCTGGACTCTCCGGAGGCTTTGGCAATGCATCGAAAACCTGTTGGTGAATAAGACTCAATTTAGCAGTCAAGTCGTAAAGGTAGTCTATCAACATAGGGTATTCTAGAGAACAAAATTCCTTAGGCCTCGGCACTCCCCAAATATTTGCAGGGCGGCCAAAAACTATCTCATAGGGGCTCGGAATCACTCGACTCTTGATTAGCCGGCAACAGCGTTGCTGGATTCAATACATTACATCTTTTGATCTGAATATGACTCGCTAGTAACGTCAGCTCATAACCAGATAGTCTCGCACTGGTAAGGTGTTGTGTCTTGGTTCGGTTCATGAGTGTATCCACTGCATGAGGAACCATGACCACTAGCATGTTGTTCATCACCAAACCAGCAGATTGTCGAATGGAAGCCGCAGCTGCCGCTGTAGCTCTCAAACAACTAGGTAATGCTCTAGCTACCGGATCTAATGTTGATGAAAAATACACACAAGGGCGTTGTTTATCACCAAATGTCTGTGTCAGAACACTCAACGCGCAACCTTCTCTTTCGTGAACGTAGAGCGTGAATGGCTTACTGTAATCAGGTGTACCCAATACAGGAGCTGAACACAATGCTTTTCGTAATTCAGTAAAACTCTCCTGACATTCATCAGACCATGGCACCGGACTCGGAACATTTTTCCCAGTCAAAGCTACCAACGGTTTTGCTAAAAGAGAAAAATTTGGGATCCACTGCCTACAGTAAGAGGTAATACCTAGAAAGGCACGTACTTCTCTCTGTGTGCGAGGAACACTTATCTGCGTAATTGCTTTTATTCTCTCTGGGGTCAACTTCCTTCCCTCCTTTGACAAGAGATGACCTAGGTAGGTCACTTCTTGGCAGCAGTATTGCATTTTCGAAGGTGACACCTTATGATTCAAATTGGACAAATGATGCAATAACAAGATCGTAGCTGCTTTGCAAGTTTCCTTGTCATCGGCAGCCACTAGAAGATCATCTACATACTGTACTAGAGCAGAACCTGGAGGAAGGACAAAGGTATCTAACTGACTTTTTAATGCCTGAGTGTAAATGGATGGGCTCTCACAATAGCCTTGTGGAGCGCGTTTAAATCTGAAACTTCGACCTCCTAGACAGAAACCAAAAATATCTCTGCTTTCCTCGGCTATCGGAATGCTGAAAAAGGCATTCTTCAAGTCAATGACTGAAAACCAAGTAGCTGTAGCAGGAATCAATGTTAACAAAGCAGTAATGTCTGGAACCACAGGAAACTACGGAACCACAATTTTATTAACTTCTCTGAGGTCGATGACAAACCTATACACTGGAGGCTTTGTAGGATCAGTTCGTTTCAAAATCGGTAATACAGGACTGTTACAAACATTTCCTCTAGTTTCTTCAACCACATCGTTCTTAATCAAATCTTGTACAATCAATAAAAGTGCACGCTCACCTTCACTAGATATTTTGTATTGAGGAATTCTTGGAAATTTTACATTCGCTTTCAAAGTGACTACATATGGTGGTATTTCTAAAAGGCCTACATCGTTAGGACCAGTCGCCCAAAGAGAATCAGGGAGTGAACGCAGCTCTGGCGGGAGTGCATCCATAGACAAGTACATCGGAGAGGTGATTCTTTTACCCAATGTAAGCTGTACTCCTTCCGGAGAACAGTACAATGTCGCATATAGTCGTTTTAACAAGTCTAAACCAAGCAGATTTTCATTACAACCTGTCGTCAAAATCAGGGGTGCTTTCAATTGACACGGTCCAACAGAAATAGACAAAGGACCAGATATGGGGTTGTAAACAGGGGCGCCTGAAAAACCTACAGAAACATTTGTTGAGCCGGACAAAGGTGCGCCAGGGAGTTTCGCATGAATGATAGAACTTTTTGCTGCACCAGTATCCAACAGAAACGGTTCGACTACACCTGATGTTGCTACTGCGACATAAGGCCCACTCTGATCCACTGGAACTGATACTACTCCCTCTCTCTGTCCATGGCTGTCCTAGTACCCATTTTGCTGAAATCCCTCATCCACTTCACAATAGTCTTCAACAAGATACTGTTGAGATCTATTTTGTTGAGTAGACTGTCCATTTCGTTGATCAAAGTGATTGGAAGGACGATCATTCGTTTGTGGAGGCATAACACCTCGCCCTCGACCTCTAGAATTTTGCACAAAACCACCACGACCTCTCTGAGCTGCTGCTGCATTATTTTGCGCTAAGATCGGACACTCATTCTTGTAGTGACCCTCTTTCTTACAGTACGCACACTGGTTCCACTGATATTGAGGCCTCGGTGAACTATAATCTGTTCTTTGATACGAGTTCTGTTGCATATTATTCTGATTCATGCGAGGCGGATACGCCTGTTGCAAAAGAACTTTAGTTTTTAAATCTTTCGTTTTCTTGTCTGATTTCTCTTTTTCCTCTTTATCTCTATTTTCATAATACTGTGCAGTTGCAAGTATTTGCGCAGTTGTAGAAACAGCCCACGCACTCTCTGAATCCTTTAATTTATTGCATAACTCAGGTAACAAATTATGCACAAATTTATCGACAAACAGTCTCTGTCCTCCCTCTGTGCTAATATCCTGACCACTATGATCTAAAAAAGTCTCTTCGAACCTCGTGAAGAAGTCGGAGACACTTTCGTCTTTCTTCTGCTTGCATGCGGACAACTTGTCCCAATTAACACGCAATGCGGGCATCAGAGTCTTCATTAAGTCTATTATTCTACCTGGAAGATTAGCAATTAGGGGTTCAGGTTTTGCACCACCTGTTTGCTGACCATCCGCTGCAACAATAGCTGCCCAATCACCACCTAGGGCTGGATGATTCTCTCTACGAATTTTAGCCCAAATTGGTTGCGGAACTACATTACCAAATAACATATCGATGTCTGCTAAGTTCATTATACAAGCCTCAACTGTCTGTGTTAATTCCTTATAGTATCAGGCAGGATTCTTACGCGGGTCTGGCAAGGCCTGCTTCACTGCTAGCACTTCGGCTCGCTTCCACGGAATGTGTATCCACACTCTTTGGAACTGCGCCGGAGCCGCTACAATACCATTAACATTATCAGCTTGTACAGCTTCGCGCCAAATTGGAGGAACCTCCCTCATTGGATATTGGCGACTTAGCTTCGTCTTGCTTTTCTCTAAATCTCTCGGTGAACGAAGTGATGGATCATTCCAATAACTTAAAATCAGTTCCATCGCTTCTTCTATATGTTGGCCTACTATCATTCCTGCAGCAAACTCTTTCTGAATTTTAATTAGGTCTTCTAAATTCGATTCAACATCATCTTCTTCTATCTCCTCACGTAACAGCGAGCACATCTCGTCAAAGACATACCGTTGCGTTGGTTCATTCCACTGCATAAATGTGTCTAGCACATCTCTCGTACTATATCTCCTACTCTTCGAAATCCATCTGAGAGCCGTGGAATCTAAAATTCCCCGTTCCTCAGTACTCGGAAGCTGACTACGTCTCTGAACAGAGTCAGAAGTAGGAGTCTTGATTAAGGTTTTATAGAAAGGAGACAGAATGTTAGAAACAGAATCAGTGATTCTTCGACGAACAGAAAGTGGAATCAGCACACTCGCAGACGTAGAGAACACAGTAGAGGTAGGAACAGATAGCGGAACAGTAGGAGTATCGAGAAAAATAGTCTGTGGAGTAGTAGGTGTAAGCGAGACAGATACAGGTATAGAAGTCGGCAATCCAAGAGGAGGAGGAGCCGTAGGAACATTCACATTGACCACAGGAGGTATAGGAGCTTGATTCTGAGGGGCAGGAGCAGGAATACCAGGTTGTCCAGCAACCGGCAATTGAATATTCGGTACAAGTGGAGCCGTAGCACCTTGTGCATACGGTGGAGGTGACCGTAACAGATAAGACAACAGAGGATCGTTTTCAGAATCCTCTAGTATCTTAGCTGTTTTCGATGGCAAGGCAGGATAGCACTTGTCAATCGCTAAATTATGCTCTCTAATGGCCACCTCTATGGCCTTCTCTGACTCGTTAACTTGCAGCTGCTTAGCCGCTTGCTCCAGAGTCAACTCTTCTTGCTCTTTCTGTTCTTTCTTTAACCTTTTCATTTCTCTCTGTTTGGATTCTTTTCGCCAGTAACGGAAAGAATCAAACATTGCCGGCCGGGCTTTCTTCTTAAACAATTTCGCTTCTAAATTGTCAAGGATTTCGGGTTCAAAACTACCATGCAGTGGCCAACTAAGGACACCATCTTTCTCAGTGTATCGGACCCACACCTCATTATAAGATATAGGACCCACACCATGTTTACAGTACAAGTCATATAGGGGAGTCCCAATCGGAGGAACCAGACATGAATCCTCCAATCGTGAGTCACTGTTGCAACCAAAACAAGACAACATACAGTTTCTCCGACTTACCATTTTGCAATCCGGAACACAAAACAAACAAAACAAGAAACAAATATGTGCACCTGAACCAAGAACTTAGGCCTACCAAAACGAACTGATGTATCGATACCCAAACTAAACCAAATAGATTATCGTAACCAAAACAACCAGTGATAATCTTACGAAACCAAACTAAACCAAGAACCAAAAAGGATTTTAACAACCCTCACGAAGTAACCAGCTAGCAATCACTAAATACTTAACTGAGGCACTGAAGACGTCACCAAGGAGAAACCCGTCACGTTTCGCTGTACTAAGGACTGCACCTCGGGTCCAAGACAGGGCGACGGTCAAGGCAACGGCCCACTGCAGCCGTCCTGAACGGGAACCCTCGTGGAAGAGAACTTCGGGCCACTTTTGCGATATGCCGGGATCGATGAAGTGGGGCGCCTCCCTCAGGAATCTTCACACGAAGCTTCTCGAACTCTTCAGGCTTTTGGACCGGTACCGAATGACGTCGCCCCACGTTGGGCGACAATTGGAGTTCTGGACTTTTTGGTTCCGTCCAGAGGTGTCAGGGAACAACACCCAAAGACCCCGGAGTTCCACCTGCCTTGGTGCGCAAATGAACAGAAACACGGGCTTCTCGATGGTGGCGTCAAAGACCAAAGGTTTATTACTGCAGGGACACAGAAGTCACAGAAACCACACATGGGCAGTGTCTAGGAGCCTGTTCAATTTGTACAAAGAGGGTTGCTCCTTATATACTAAATTTTAAGCTGGGGGCGAATTCTTTACATGTAATACATTCTCAAAACCTTTGTGTCTAAAACAATAAATATTTGGCGTTACACAGGAACCGTCGATAAAATCTGATGCCAAACATCTACGAAGAGGGGTTCCCACTAGTTCATCACAATCCCTTGTCAATATTGCATTCAAGAGCCGGACCGCCTCATCGTAAATTTCGTTACCTCCCCCTAATAAAGATTCAGAAAGAAAGGAACGGAGCCAGGTGTGGAAGATAGGAAAGCGGGATAAGAGATGTTTGTGGGTTGTAAATGGGCAAGGCTACCAGCTTCGGCCGCCTAATCGTGATCAGGACAATGGACACGAAGACCAGTTTAGCAGGACTGGCCTCGGGCAGAGGAGGCAGCCTTTGTCGAGTCATGCAGCTACAGCGTGATCTGGTTTAAGGTGCACGTGTCATGAAAAAGGTGAATCTCCGGCTAAGGCTACGTGTCCTTAATCGAAATGAAGTGATCAGAGGTTATTGCGTATGTGAGGGCAAGAAACACAAAATGGCTGCCATGATCTAAGATGGATGCCGTGGGTAGATCAGAAATGTGTTCATAACAGGAGTGCTCTTGCTCGTAGCATAGCGAAAACACCAGGATATGCTAAATGGATCATTTGCGGTTCGCTGATACCAATATTATGTATTTCCGACAATATTGAAAACACGGGTTCAAATCGTCACGGAACCTCAGATTCATAGAAGAATCCTGCAGAGTCAGCAGAAATATGTGGCAGAGATGCGCGCGCAGCAGCATGACGTGTGAATGACGTGGAACTGGAGGGTGAAGGGGACTTGACATTTGCGCTATACGGGGAGACAGAAGTCTGGTGTGTCAGAACAACCTAATCCCAAATCATATCTGGTATCTTGTGTTTGAGGAACTGTATTATCTAGAAGGAAAGGTCTCTCGGGCAGAGGCTATTCTATACTGACTGCTAGTGCGTGCATATGCGACTACGTGTCTACGTGTAAAGCAAGGGGCCATGGGCCTATCATGGTAACAGGAGCTATGAATTACTTTGCACGGAGACAGAAATGCCGGGCCCTTTGCTCTGCAGCTGGGAAGGATGTTTACCTAAACTACTAGACAGGAATGTATTTTCGAGGAGCGGAGCAGATAACTTGAAGGCTGAATACTGTTTTGGCAGGCAAGCAGGCCGAGCCAGGCACCGCTAGCCGCGCAGGGAGTAAGACAAAGGTCAGGGATACAGATGCAGGTCTAGGCTGCAGCTTCCAGAGGCAGAAGGCAGAAAATGCTCGATGGCAGGAATCGGGGCCTAACTCGCTAGAGCCAGGAAAACGTGAAAGTGCACCATGTAAAGACGGTGGCAAGGCATACTTAGGAACTGAATATTCGACCCATTCATGGTGGATCTGAAAGAGGACATGTTAACGTTGGACGCAAATGTATTTGCGTCTTCATAGCTGGAAGTGGAGGGAACATACATGTACTTGAAGCACGTACATGGAGCCGTTGGGGTCTACGTTAGGGGACACAATTGACCATAAAAATTCATATTACCTCATTCCCTCCTTGTCCCCTACGGACCCTTCATGATATATCAATCCTCATTAATCTATCAATCTGTTCATGTAACATCATTTGCTCTTCTTTCTTCTTACGGTATTTTGAACTTGGACTTGAATGAGGAATACATGATGTGGCACACAAGCCGCAAATCGCTGGCCCACATTGCAGACATAGACAACAACTGAATACTATGAGAAGAGCTATTCCGAGGAAGGATAGGACTTTCCATCCCCAGGCTGATAACACGCTCCAGAACCAACCGGACCAAGTCCAGGTGCCTGGATTCTGGTGTATCTGACTTGCAATCTTGTGAAGACGGGTTATGGCTCTATATACTGATGGCGCGTTTTCTGGAATGAAAACACAGCAGCTCGATCCGATGACTCTACAAGCTCCGCCCCTATCGGCCAGGATGACGTCAAGGACAAGACGATTTTGAAGAACAACAATCCGCATAGCAGACTGCTCCTCCGTTAAGTTACCTAGGGCGGAAGTAATTTCATTCACTACTGCCTCGAGGGTTCTGGTTAATCTACGTATCAGTTTACTATTAAAGACAGCACCTAAGTAGGGAAAGAAACCTTTATTGAAGTTGGTATACTGTTCCCATGCCGTTTCAGTGTAGTCGACAATCGGGAGATCTCTCTGTGGTCTATTGTGTACTAGATGGGTGTCCCTATGGTAATCAGGAGGGGCTAGGAAAACAGGTGGCAGAAGGAAGGCAATGTAACAAGTACCATCCCAATCTAGAGGTAAACGTATATATGCTGTATGACCACAAACGAAATAGGAATGACGGGAAGCCTTGAATGTAGACTTGCCCTTATCGCTGAACTCGATCACAGTAGTACATGTGCTATGACCTAGGTGTACTGAACCATTCTTTCTGACACATAATTCACCTTTGACTGGTAATACTGACATAGCGGGCAAGACTGGTTCGGTTTCGGACTCAACATTCAGAATCATGAGGTTAAGTGTAAAGTTACCTAATCCATAGACTTCGTTTTCTAGATCAGTCCCTGTCCTTTGGGGAAGACCCTCCTTGTCGGGGAAACATACTTTATGCAGAAATGTGTTCAGATTTCCCCATACCCAGTTGCCCTGGTAAACTACGGAATTGGAGTCTAAAGAGTTCATTAAACTAAACCATGCACCACAGGAACCATTGTGTGTGAATGGGTACGGAAAAAGGGGCAAAACTCCCTTGAACTTCTGATAGGGAGGGAGTCGGCCACATATCCAACAATTTGTAGCATTGCTGGTCTGATGGGAATGATGTAACATACTAATGAATGTATCGTTGCGCAGCGCAAGTCGGTAGGACAACTCATGCGGGGGCAGTTCACTGAAAGTGTGCTCGACAGTGTCATTTGAAGAAGAATGTGCACGTTTGAAAATAGGAAAATATACATGAAGCAGTATACTTGCAGCAATAATCATAAGACTCAGAAAAAACATAATCAATAGTGTCACAATACAGTGACTACGAAGTGATTTACAATATTCACGTTTCTTGAGCTGATTCTGTCTGTCTCTCTCTCTATTGGGGTCTAGGGGATACATGTCAGAAACTTGTCTAACCGATTCACCTAGGGGAGGACTTAAACAATTAAACTGTCTGACTTGCTAGACCTCAACTTTAATTTATACTCCTGAGAAGAAGTTTTCTCTACCAGGGGGAGTTTTGAGTCAGTCTGTGGAGGAGGGCAGGGCTGGGAGTCTAAGTCTGGCGGCAGTCCATGACATTTTTTAACATGACTCGAGTGAAGCCAGCCCTTACGGCCCTCCACCTTAATCGCAGTCCTTGTAGTCAATAGTACTAGCTTCGGCGCCTGCCAACGGGGCTCCAGCGGACTTCTCCTGTCAAAGTTCCTCACGAACACCAGGTCCCCCGGAACAACCTCATGTGGCTT
Organism: Lissotriton vulgaris; assembly: GCF_964263255.1. Taxonomy (NCBI): domain Eukaryota; kingdom Metazoa; phylum Chordata; class Amphibia; order Caudata; family Salamandridae; genus Lissotriton; species Lissotriton vulgaris. The sequence goes on along the minus strand of NW_028248786.1, from coordinate 211,777 downwards.
CACCTCGGTGTTGTCGGGAAAGGCTGCAGCAACCTGTGAACGACATGATTGTAGTGCAGACATCAAGGAAGCAAGGTAATCTGTCAGCATGTTACAGTCAGCATCAGTGATTTTACGAGGCAGAGGCGTCCCCCACATATTCGGTGGCCTACCAAAGACCACCTCGTACGGGGATAGCCCTGTTCTTGAGTGTGCTACCATTCTCATGTAAAAGAGTGCAACTGGTAAAGCTACTATCCAGTCGACGCCTTTCTCTCTGCAGATCTTGGCAAGACGAATTTTCAGAGTCTGATTATGACGTTCCACGAGACCTGCTGCCTCGGGATGTCGGACACAGTGGAATTTCCATTGATAGCCTAGCAGGAGTGATACCTGCTTCATAAGCTCGGACGAGAATGGCTGACCGTTATCTGAGTATACGATACGGGGCAAACCATACCTAGGGAAGAATTCACGAACCAGCTGCTTGGCAGTGGTCGGAGCAGTGTAATCTGGGACTGGATATGCTTCTGTCCAACGGGAGAGTGCACATACAACTACGAGGACATATTTGAATCCTCGACAACGTTCCATCTGGATATAATCCATCTGGAGGACTTCAAAAGGATGATCGGGAGGATGAAAACCACCTTGCTCTACGGGAATGCTTGTACCTGGGTTGAACTGACAACAGATCATGCAAGTACGCACTTTCTGTTTTGCTGCTGCTCGTAAATGTTTATTGAACCAAAGGTTTTGAATAACATGGCTTTTTCTCCTAAATGTGCAGGACTGTGTACTGTGTTAATGATGACTTGAACCATAGAGTCGGGGAGAAACCGTGTAGATTTTCCCTTCGTCATCCATCCCTGTTCTGTCTGGATCCCTCCTAGTTCAGTCCATTTCTTGATTTCGTCTGGTGTAGCATGTGTCTGTATGTCAATTACATCTAGGGCGGGATCCTTAACTGTCATGCAATGTGTCGGTGTCGGGACTATTGTCTTTTGTCAGGTCAGTTGTGTGAGTCTGAGCTGTATGTTTGGCTGTTCGATCTGCCAGGTCGTTACCCTGGGAAATGATATCTGTGACTTTAGTATGTGCCCTGCACTTCATAATGGATATCGCTTTAGGCAAATGTATTGCGTCTAACAGAGCTTGAATGAGGGGGCCGTGTTGGATCTTGGCACCGTGAGAAGTCAAAAAACCTCTCTCTCGCCAGAGTACTCCGAAGTTGTGTACAACTCCGAATGCATATCGTGAATCTGTGTATATGTTAACTCTCTTGTTCTTTGCTCGAATACAGGCTTGTGTCAGAGCGATGAGCTCTGCTGCTTGAGCTGACATGGTGTTAATACAATTCGTTTCTATGACTTCAGTTTCTGTCGTGACTGCATATGCGGCCACCAACTCTCCTGTACTTGTTCTCATACATGAACCATCCACATAGAGTGTCAGGTCTGGATCTGGTAATGCGGTATCTGTCAAGTCTTGTCTGGGTTTCGTTGTAATGGTAATGACTTCAATACAATCATGTGCCAAAGGAACTGTTTCTGATGTACGGGGCAGATGGGCGATTGCGCAAGTTCAATTGGAAATTAAGAAATTTGTTCTGTGTTTGATTTATGGGCCTAATATTGATGATCCGAAATTGTATGAGCAGCTAAACATCGAGCTATTGGAGTGGGAGGGGGAAATTTTGGTGATGGGTGATTTCAATTGCGCAATGGACTATAAAATAGACACTACTGGTTTAGGCAGTGCTAAGAGGATGCGTAAGGTTAGGGCAGCTATTACGGAGTTGGGCAGAATCCACAATTTAAAAGATATATGGCGCTCAAAACATCCAAAATTAGCTGGTTTCACTTATTATTCTGCGCCTCATCGATCTTGCTCTAGAATTGATATGGTATGGGCTTCTGATCATATAATAGAAAATTGCACTATAGAACTATGCCCGAGGGTGACCTCGGATCACAACCCGATATTAATGGAACTTAGAATTACTGACCAAAGTCCGGGTGCTCGACTTTTTACATTTCCAAGGTATTTGTTTAGTGACTCACAATTTGTTTTACTTTTAAAGGAACATATTAAAGAATATATAGAATTAAATATCAACACTGCTCAAATAAATACAGTCTGGGATGCTTGTAAGTGCACCATTAGGGGCTTTGCCCAACAGTATATTTATAGGAAAAATGCTGAAAGTCGTAGAGAAACTAACATAACTATTTCTAATATTTTGCGGGTAGAGCAACAGTTAGCAGAAGCTGTCATTCAAAAAACATCAAATATTGAACTATTAAGGATGGAGCTGCTAAAATTACAATCTACCGTCAAAAAGTCATTAAGAGAACGGTATAGTGCTAAAATCCATAAATATAAATTGGCTCAATATGAGGGAGGGGACAGAATTGGCAAAGTTCTTGCATACAAAGTTGCGGATAAGAAAGCTAGAACCAGGATTAAACAAATTAAAGGCACTGATCTATACAATTATGAACAAACAGACCAGATCCTTGACCAATTTACTAAATACTATCGCAAACTATACACACCTGACAATGTCCCCACTACTGCTAAAATTCTTCAGTACCTTGACAAGTATATGCCCACACCTATAGACACTCAAGCTGTGCATCAGCTCAACTCCAAAATAACCATGTCTGAAATAAATGAAGCAACATTCGCCCTACCCTCTGGCAAAGCGGCAGGTGAGGATAGCTTGCCTATAGAGCTATACAAAGTATGCGCACAAGAGCTACTCCCTCTTCTGGAAACAGTGATGGACTCTATAACTGAGACTAGAATGGCTCCTACGTCTTGGAAAATTGCAAAAATAGTTTTCTTTTTAAAGAAAAATAAACCCCCGGAAGAATGCGGCTCTTATCGGCCGATTTCTTTGATCAATTCAGACGTAAAAATATTTGCCAAAATCTTGGCTAAACGTTTAGCCCCCATAATGCCAGTTTTAGTTAACTCTCAGCAACACGGCTTTGTGACCGGGAGAGATACCACAGCCCATGTAAATATGGCAATCACTGCCTTTGATGTTGCTTCAACTACTCTCACCCCACTCGGGATGGTGATGTTAGATGCGGAAAAGGCATTCGACCGAGTGGGGTGGGAGTACTTGTGGGAGGTGTTGAAGAAGATTGGTATTGTGGGCCCTTATTTTGATTGGATATGCTCACTCTATGATGCACCTCGGGCAAAGATTAGCTACGGTAGAACGGAGTCACCCACGTTTTTGATAGAGAGGGGAACAAGGCAAGGCTGCCCTCTGTCCCCTCTACTTTTTGCGATATCTTTGGAGCCTTTTTTAAATGCATTAACAGCTCAGGATAGTATCACACCTGCACAACACGGGGGTAAAAATCTGAAGATAACTGCCTATGCAGATGATATAGCAATATACACTACCGATTTGGCTACAGCAATTCCGGCAATAATACAAGAGGCTGAAAACTTCGGAGATGTGTCTGGCTATAAACTAAACGTAAGCAAGACACAAGTTATTGCTAATCACAAACCTTCGGAACCAATCCTGGGTTTATGCCAAAGCGCAACTTACCTTGGAATTAAGTTGGCAGCCAATATAGAAAAGGTGATAACTATGAATTATGACTCCATGTTAAAGGAAATCACATCACTTCTAAAAAAATGGCACACGATTCCGCTTAGCCTAGTGGGGCGAATTAACTTAATTAAAATGAAGATTTTGCCCAAACTTCTGTATTTATTTAGATCAATCCCTTTACAAATTAACAAACTTTTCTTTAAGAAACTAGAAGGCATCTGTAGCAATTTTGTGTGGGGCTATAAAAAAGCTCGCAGATCTATCAAATTTATTGAAGCTGCCTATTGAAAAGGGAGGCTTGATGTTTCCTGATTTTAGATTATATTATTTTGCTACTTTTTTTTTACGTATTCGAAGCTTGCTGAAAAACGATAGTTCCCTATTCTACCACCATTACATGCTGGGACCTGACTGCAACCAATTCTTATTTCGTGCACACGATCCTAATTATTTCAAAAGAGTTAAATTCAAGACAGCGAGACATATCAAGAAAATCTGGGACCAAATTATGACTTTAGAAAGAATTTCTTACTATAATGCCGAGCTTAGATTGTGGGGCAATCCTGGGCTACCTGGTATTTTTTCAGATGGTGTAGGGAAGATATGGGCTATGCATGGAATTACTACTCTGGGAGACCTTTATGGCCCAAATGGTTTGTTAGATTTTGGCATACTTAGGCTTATATTTCAATTAAATGAAGACATGTATTTTAAATATATTCAAATCAGGGACTTTTTACTTCGTAAGATGAGGATTGTAGAAGTATCACACTCGGACACTTTAATATGTCTCTATTCAGATAAAGTTAAATCACTTATAAGCCTAAGCTATGGTTATCTGACTGCAAACAAACAGGATGACTGTGGGAATCTAGCGGCTAAATGGTCGACTAGACTAGGAGTCAACATTAACCCTAAACAGATCTCAGCCTCATTATGTCAAATAAACCAGGTTGTTCAATCCTCAAATTTAAGGCTCCAGCAATATCGAACAGTAACCCAGCTATACTATACTCCACAGAGAATAGCTAGTTGGACATGTGGTAACCAGACTAATGATCGTACTAAATGTCCGAAATGCGATATGGATGCAGCTGGCATCGAACATATGCTGGTTTTATGTCCGAAGCTATCTATATTTTGGAAAGGAATAACTGATGCTCTGCTGAAGAAAAAAATTAATACTCCGCCGATATCGCCACAACTGATCCTACTTGATATTCAAGACAACCATAGTCAATGTAGGGATTTATTAACAATTGTATATGCTTGTGCAAGGCTAGTCATAGCCAGATCCTGGATCTTAAAAGATCCTCCAAGCGTAATGGAATGGTGGAGCTTGATAAACGAAATTAATGTTATGGAACTTTCCTTAGCAAGACTTAGAGGACCGAATGCCTTGAAAAAGAAAGAAAAAATTTGGGGAACCTTCGTTTGCTTTGAACTATAATCATGTTTACAGGCCAGTGTTAAATCTATTGTTCTAACTATGGTTTTCTGAAAAGCATTTTTATATTGGTTTATCCCCTGCTTTAGCTGTTAAATGAAAGATTGTATATAATTTTTTTGTTTTGAATGATGATGTTCTTCCTGCAATAATAAAAAAATTAAAAAAAAAAAAAAAGGAAAAAAAAAAAAGATAAAAAAAAAAAAAAGGATCTGTCTCACTTAATGGCAGAAGTGTAGCAGGATTCAATGTATTACAACGTCTGATTTCTATGTGTGGCTGAAACAATGTCAATTCATAACCTGTCAGTCGTGCTATAGTCAAGTGCTGAGTCTGTGTTCGGTTTAAAAGAACTTCCACGGAGTGTGGAACTTGTACTGTCAATTGGTGTCCTAACACTATGGGATCGCTTTGTCTGATTGCTAGAGCTGTCGCTGCTACTGATTTCAAGCACGCAGGCAGTGCCTGGGCTACTGGATCCAATGTACTAGAAAAATAAGCACACGGTTTGTGTGAACCTGCTTGATCTTGGGTGAGTACTGACAATGCAGTACCTTCGCGTTCTGTGACAAAAAGTGTAAAAGGCTTGCTGTAACATGGTGTCGCTAAAACTGGTGCTTGACATAAGGCTTTCTTTAAGTCGTCAAAAGCTTGTGTATGTTCCTGAGTCCAAGGGAGGACAGTCGATGTCGCTGCCTCCTGGGTTGTCAACTGTATGAGTGGTTTCGCTAGAAATGCATACTGAGGAATCCATTGTCTACAGTAAGAAGTGAGGCCTATAAAAGCTCGTACCTCCTTTTGTGTCTTAGGTTGTGACATGTTTACAATTAACTAGATACGGTCAGGCGTTAGCTGTCTCCCCCCTTTGGACAGCAAGTGCCCAAGGTAAACCACTTGCTGAACACAGAATTGCAGCTTCGAAGGGGACACCTTGTGTCCCTTGTCAGCCAAGAAATGCAAAACCGTCAGTGATGCTTGCTCACATTCAGGTTCACTTCGGGCGGTGATCAATAGATCATCGACATACTGAAGTAGGGCAGTGTCATCAGGCATGTGAATACTGTCAAGTTGTCTTTTCAGTGCTTGGCTATAGATGCTGGGGCTTTCTGTGAATCCTTGAGGTGCGCGTGCAAATTTGAAGCTTCGGCCATTTAAACAGAATCCGAAGAGATATTGGCTTTCTGGATCAATGGGGACACTAAAAAAGGTGTTCTTCAGATCAATTACAGTAAAGAACGTTGCCTCGGAATCAATAGCTGTCAATAGAGAGGAGATATCTGGGACCACAGGATACTGTGGTACAATGCATTTATTTAATTTGCGTAAATCGATCACTAATCGATAATCTGGGGGTGCATTTGGGTCAGTACGTTTAAGAATTGGAATGATAGGGGAATTACATAAATTTGAGTCGGTTTCTACAACCACTCTTTGTGCAATGAGCTCGTCAATTATTTTCAGCAAAGCCACTACAGCATCGGGGGATAACTTGTACTGTCGGATTCGTGGTAATACTACTCCTGGCCTGAGTGTGACTCGATATGGTGTAATGTGCATACAACCTACATCAGTGGGGCCTTGTGCCCATAAATGTGCAGGAACATTTTGTAATCTGGGATCAATATCTCTCAACACATAGTGACCCTTGAAGTCACGCAAAAACAGTCTTACTCCTTCCGGAGAACAGCAAATCACAGCTCCTAGAGCTTTCAGTGTCTTGATACCTAACAAGTTTTCTGGACATGATTTCGTTAATAACAAATCTGTAGTGCGAGACAACGGACCAACTAAAAGAGGTACTGGTTTCGATACTTCATTTACAATAGGTTTGCCTGAAAATCCAAGGGAAACATTCTGGGAGCCTGAGAGGGGTGCCCCTGGAACCTCGTCGTGACTTATTGTCGTCCTGCTTGCCCCTGTATCAATCAAAAACTTTCTATCTTTTCCTAACACCTGGCTATGTACGTAAGGACCCTCTTGATCTACAGGAACCTCAATAAGAGGCAAGCCAACTTCCCTCTCTAGGCTGTTTCATGTGTATCGCTGATAATCGGGATAATCAGTTTGGGCATACTGGTACATCTGCTGAGTTGCATGTTGTGTTGCGGCAATCGGTTGTGGCTGTGGTACCGCTACGTTCTGTACTGTCTGTTGTGGAGCCTGCATAGGCTGGATATTCTGTGGTACTTGTTGTTGGACCTGGTCCTGTCTAGGTTGACGCGGTCTTTCTTTAGTTTTACCTGTAGCTATATTGTGTTTCAAAACTGCACAATCGTTTATATAGTGACTGGCTGTTTACAATAGTTGCATGTCCCTTTAACAGGAGCTGCTGAATTATTGGACTGTGTCATGCCCTTTTTCTGACCGTCATCTGGAACTGACTGAGCTACTAACATTTTCATTTTCGTGTCTTTCATACGTCTTTGTTCGTGATCATGTTCTTCTCTAATTCTGTTCTGGTGGTACTGTAACATTTGTAACATTTGGGAAGGCGTGTTTGCTTGCCAGGTGCTCTCGACTTTCAGTACACGATTCTTAACTTGGGGCAGGGAATTTTCGACCAACTTGGATACAAAAAGGTGTGGATATGACTCGCTACTTGCTTTCAGGCCACTATTAATAATAAAACATTTCTCAAATCGGGAATAAAAATCACTAGTGTCTTCATCGGGTTTCTGTTTGCAGGCTGAGATTGCATCCCAGTCCTCCTTTTTCGTCGCTAATAAACGTGGCAATACTTGTACTAACAATCCTGGTAATGCTTTAGTTTTATCCCCAAGCCCTAGGCCTGGGGTTCGAGTATTTTCTTCGTTCTCTAATGCAGCCCAATCAATCTTTTGCTCTCCCACCTCCCATTCTTTTTCTTTGAGTTTCTCGTAAATACCGGCAGGCAATAATACTTTCAATATTTTCATGATGTCGGGATAGGTATAATCACCCATGAGTAACATGTCTTTTATTTCACGGTGGAAACCTGCAGGGTCTTTATCGTGACTGGGCACTAGTTTCTTCATTTCCAATAATTCCATTTTAGTTATGGGCGTGTACACAAACACACGTCTAAAGGTATTATCAGCATTCCTGACTGGATGCACTTCTCGCAAGGGATTCTGTCTGTCTATGTAAAACATTTTTCTTTCTGGGGGTGGAGCCGAAACAAACTGTGGATTCAGGAAAGCACTATATCTGTGTCGATGTTCTAGAATTACCTTAATTAAATCGGTACCCAGGCCTCTCCATTTATTCATGAGTAACTCTATTAGTACATCAGGTAAGGGACCTGGATCAGAATGTTGGCTCTTATACAATATAAGGAGGTGTTGTATCATATACATACTAGCTAGTCGCTGTTCGTCTGGGGAAAGATTCAAAAAGGTCTGCGCTAATGCGTCATCACTATATTTATCAGAATTGTCAGCCCATTGTACTGCTGACCTAGCTAGTTCTTGTTCATCCATGGAATCGAGTACATGGTACCCCATTCGTTCTTGAAGTATTTTATCGGTAGCCTGAAATAGATGTTCAGAAGTCTTCGGGTTTGACATAGCGGAGTGAAAAAGTCTCTTGCTTTCTGGACGTATCGGTTTATTAAAGGATCTCCCCTTTCCTACATATGCTATTGTTCCTCTATCTTCTGGCTCTGTCTCTGGCTCATCCTCTGAGGATTTATTCGCGTCTGATTCTGCTCCCCTTTCAGCTTTCTCTTTTGCATGAAATACTACTATTTCTTTACGAATTTTCCTGTACATGGCCTCTATACATGCCTTTCTATCATGTTTTCCCTCTGAAATATTCTGACCCCACGTAGTTAGTACCTCCATCTCTTCTTTATTTACACCAGGCTGGTCTCGTTCTCTTATGAAACAGTTTATGAGGAATCTTAATAGTATACTTTGAAGGTCTACTTTCTGATGTGCCATAGCCTCGTGAATACATTCCGGACCCTCCCCTGTCTGAACAAAATGATATATCCTGTCTAGGTAATCTTGCATTCCTGGAAATAAAACCAAAAAGTTTGCAGCACGTCTTATACGTATTGAGGCTAATATCATGCAATCGTCTTTGCCTGGTGCTGGGTCATATCTACAGTATGTAAGAAGCTCTTTAAGCTTTTCCATTGTGGCTGGTTTCGGAGTACGTTCCATTGCTAGTTCTCTAGTAGTTAATCGGTGTGCTGGTGGCGGGGTATGATAACCCCCTGATGCACCTCCTGTGGCGGAGGCTTGAGCATGATCTGTCTGTAAGTTCGTGTCAGGCCCGAAAGGATTAAGTGGATTAATAGGGTTAATGGGGGATGCAGGAAGTGGTGGAGGAGTGGTCTGTCGTTGGGGAAGGTTATTAGTGGTTGGTATAGGTGCGGGTGGAACATTGGTGTATGCGGGTGCTACATCGTCTAAATAAGAAGAAAGGAAAATCTCTGCAGCGGTCTTGTGACATAATTTAGTCGGAGCCAATGGAGGGGGCAGATCTTTCGGTACTTCCGGGGTCGCTTTAGGCAGGCCCTCGGCCAGGACTGGATACAATCCTGTCATAATAGCATTTCTACGTCTATCGTGTTGTTCTATCCTAACTCGTTCTCCTTCTTCTAGTAGTTCTTTTTCTTTGGCTTTTTCGGAATCCTCTTTACTTCTCTCTGCTTTTCTGAGTGCTTTCTCTGTGCGTCTATGTGATTCTTTACGCCATAATTCAATGGCATCTTTCTGTGACTGTCTGGCTTTCTTTTTCCATAATGCTTCTTCTACTCTCAAGATGCACACGGCATCCCATGTCCCTGTAACGGGCCATCTCTGATTCTCTGCTAGATCTTTGGTGTAGTCCACCCATAAGTCGAGATATAATACAGCATCTAAGCCGTGTTTGTGGTACATAAAATATCCTGGAGTGTCCCTGGGTGGGATGGGAACAGCTTCCTCGAGTATTCCTTTCCTAGTTCCTATCTGTTTCAGTTTAGAAAACAGCGGCATTTTGAGCCGTGATACTTGATACTTGATACTTACTCGGACACAACTGATACAATAAACACAGTAATGAAAATCAAACAATCACTCATACCGCGACATTAAAAACACATGAAAAACATTTCGGAAAATGAGTAATAACTTGATAGCGGAATACTGGATATACTGCTAAACAGTACAGATACACTGCTAAACAGTGCAGACCGGGTCTGTGTACCCAAACCCGTCTTGACCGGACACAAATTAATGCACCCGTCTAGATGCGTCCCCAGCAACGGTACTCACCGGGAAGCACGGAACGGAAGGCCTCGGAAACTTGACACTGGACTGGACCGGACTGGACTTGACTCGTGACGTAGGTACTTCGGAACTTCGGAACTGGTGGGCCTCTGAATACCTCGGACCTTGCTCTCTCAGCTGGGCTCTGGTCGGGATCCTCCGCACTCCTCACCGCCTCCTCTGGGTGTCGATCGCAGCCTCAGTCACCTCCGTTGGCCTGAGGGAGATACAGGAAATCCTGCGGGTACGCGTAGTTGTCCGTCACGGCTGTGGCAGGGGACCAGGCCTGCAACGCACCGCCGGCGCGTAAGGTGGGGGAGGAGTCCCTATTCGGGCGCCAATTATGTGGTAAATTAAAATTACCTATGCTTAATTTCTATGCGGTAAAGTTCAATAAGAATAACTCAGTCAAATAAATGAGGGGCAGAGTCCGTGGCATCTGAGTTTATAAGGGTTTTATTCCTTAAAAAGGAATTGGTTCGAACCAGGTATCATGTTCCATCACCACAAGGGTTCAGGAAGGGAATGGACATGGACATGTACAATGCTTTATTAACAGAATATCATATATATAGTCAATGCATATAACGGTGATGAATGCAGAAGGCGTAACAGCTGAGAGAAACGAGATAAGAACACACATGCGTAACAGGAGGCGTGCACAAGGGCGTACACAGAGGTGTGTGCTAGAAACATCATAGAGAAGTGTCACAGGTGGGTGGATCCATAGAAGAATCCTGCAGAGTCAGCAGAAATATGTGGCAGAGATGCGCGCGCAGCAGCATGACGTGTGAATGACGTGGAACTGGAGGGTGAAGGGGACTTGACATTTGCGCTATACGGGGAGACAGAAGTCTGGCGTGTCAGACCAACCTAATCCCAAATCATATCTGGTATCTTGTGTTTGAGGAACTGTATTATCTAGAAGGAAAGGTCTCTCGGGCAGAGGCTATTCTATACTGACTGCTAGTGCGTGCATATGCGACTACGTGTCTACGTGTAAAGCAAGGGGCCATGGGCCTATCATGGTAACAGGAGCTATGAATTACTTTGCACGGAGACAGAAAGGCCGGGCCCTTTGCTCTGCAGCTGGGAAGGATGTTTACCTAAACTACTAGACAGGAATGTATTTTCGAGGAGCGGAGCAGATAACTTGAAGGCTGAATACTGTTTTGGCAGGCAAGCAGGCCGAGCCAGGCACCGCTAGCCGCGCAGGGAGTAAGACAAAGGTCAGGGATACAGATGCAGGTCCAGGCTGCAGCTTCCAGAGGCAGAAGGCAGAAAATACTCGATGGCAGGAATCGGGGCCTAACTCGCCAGAGCCAGGAAAACGTGAAAGTGCACCATGTAAAGACGGTGGCAAGGCATACTTAGGAACTGAATATTCGACCCATTCATGGTGGATCTGAAAGAGGACATGTTAATGTTGGACGCAAATGTATTTGCGTCTTCATAGCTGGAAGTGGAGGGAACATACATGTACTTGAAGCACGTACATGGAGCCGTTGGGGTCTACGTTAGGGGACACAATTGACCATAAAAATTCATATTACCTCAGGGGTGTAGGCCTGTGTTCTTACAAATTGTTGTCTGTTTGTGTTGCATTGTTGAGCGGCGCCACGTGACCGTCATTCCTCACATTTAAACTTGCAAATACCGTAATCTTCCCGTGACTGACTCGTTGTGCTGACCCATGAGGCCGTAAATCATGTATGTCTGTGTAGCTTTTTTGTACTGCGCCAGGTGGCCGTCCTAGGCGCTTGTTGTCTTGTAAATTGTGCATGTCTGAGACCAAATGTAATGGAATGTGCTCCCTGTTATTGCAAGGTATTATGAGGTGGGCAAATGACTTAATCCTCCTGTGACTTAATTATTTGTGTGCCACATGGCCGTCCCGGGAGTAGGCCTGTGTTCTTACAAATTGTAGTCTGTGTGTATTGCATTGTTGAGCTGCGCCACGTGGCCGTCATTCCTCACATTTAAATCTGCAAATACCGCAATCCTTCCGTGACTGACTCATTGTGCTGAGCCACAAGGCCATAAATCATGTATGTCTGTGTTGTTTTTTGTACTGCACCACGTGGCCATCCCAGGTGCTCGTTGTCTTGTAAATTGTGCATATCTGAGGCCTAATGTAATGTAATGTGCTCCGTTATTGAAACTTATTATGAGGTGGGCAGATAACTTAATCCTCCTGTGACTTAATTATTTGTGTGCCATGTGGCTGTCCCGGGAGTAGGCCTGTGTTCATACAAATTGTAGTCTTTCCTCACATTTAAATCTGCAAATCACGTAATCCTCCTGTGACTGACTCGTGCTGAGCCTCGAGGCTGTGTATGTCTGTGTTGCTTTTTTGTACTGTGCCACATGGCCATCTCAGGCGCTCGTTGTCAATGTGACTGGGAGTAGGCCTGTGTTCATACAAATTGTAGTCTGTGTGTGACTCATTGTTGAGCTAATTAATGAACTGCCATCAACAGTCATGCCATATTTTAATCTTTTGTAATTTTAAAGCACGTTGTCTAAGTACGTGAATGAGCACCAGAACGTCTTTGATCTATATTTGGACCATGGATTGTTCGCTTTACGATCGAAGCCACATACCACGTTGTACGGCCGGGAAGCAAGATTTCCTAGTGAGGTGGCAGATGATCTGGTATGAAATTTAGAGTACTCCAATGTGTATTTAATCGGCAAATTTTATGTTATGTATTTATACATACATTTACTTGTTGAAATACTTGTTAACATGTTAAAAAACATTACATCTATTTTATGCCCTGCTCATTTTCCTGTTTTTTGACAGAAAATCGATTTATAAAAATGTTAGTTATCTTAATTTTTATAGTGTATATATTTTTAAATGGTACTTATCAGTGATTGAGTTTTATGTTTCCTTTATTAGCTTGAGTTTGTACAACCAACAGAAAGCAAATATGCAGGCATTATCGCAGAAAAGAACATTAGAAAAGCAGAGTTGCAGAGTTGCAGATGCAGACAAAGCAGAATATCGAGGTTGCCCAGGAAAAGCAGAAAGAAAAATACAAAAAGAGAGTTTCCAAGAAATATAAGCTGCGCACCCTCAGTTAGTGCTTTTGAAAAATTGCAGGCGAACAATGAGGAAAGGAGGGATTTTGGAGCACAGTGTTGACCTGTATGTTCCTGGGCAAATATTGCTCTTCTGCTTTTCGGGTTAATATTCATATCTCTTATGTGACTTTTCACTGTTACAGGTGCAAAGGAATATTCAATGTTACTAATTCTTTGAACTAATGTTTGAAAGTAAAATCGACTTAGACTTTATTTGGAATATAGATTGAATTGACATTCACATTTCGGAGTTGTTGTAAGTATAAACGTATGGATTTTGGATGTAATGTAGAGTTATTCATTATTGCATTTTTAACTCTACAGGTACCTTTTGAGAAAATGGACACTGTTCTTTGTCCGACAAATACTGGGTGTCATTGGATACTTTTGGTAAGTGAAAGTTATTGTTGAGAAATATGAGTGGTTGTTATAGTTAAAAGTGCCTAAATATTGTTTTTAAAATAATTTTAATTGTCATTTTTTTCAAATGATTTTCATTTGAAGTGTATCAAGAGCAGACATCTCTACCATAAAATGTAAACTCTCCATATTAAAAAACATTTCTTTAATATGTTTTTTTCTAGATTTTGAAACTTTTAACAAAGACAATAAGAGTTTATGATTCACTGAAAAAGATTCAAGAATTTTTATGGAGAACGTTAAGGTGAATAACCTCAATATGAATAGTTTACGAAGTTAAAACGTAACTGATACATGTACTTGTTGGGTTCTTGGTGGCAGATAATCTCCAATTCACACTTTTGCGGAGGGGTCTGATGCAAGGTGGATCTCATTATAACCAATGGATTTGCAAGGGTCTTTTCTGAGTTGTGTCCTCCATGTTGGTTCACTGGCTATGCACCCTTCATATTAATGGAGTCATTACCACTTTGCCACTGACTGGGGACAGTGCACTATGTTTACTATGTAACTAAATGTAACTTAGCACAACAAAAAACTATTGACCTGTATGCAATCTGAATAGAATAACAAATTCATTTTCACTTTCTTCCCAACAGGCACTATGTCAAGAGTGCTGCGGATGTGTCCACATTGAATGTATTGAAACAAATGAAACATCCTGCTTACCCTATTCAGGTTACAAATATACCAAATTTATTTATTCAGAAAGTTTTATTACTTGGTAAAAATGTGTTCTCATGACAGCTGTACATTCACATGCCCTGCATACTCCTGCCATCTAGTGTTGTGTCCGGGTTATCATAAGTAGTATTTCTTTGAACAAGTATTTTAAGTCGGGAGTAAGGTCAGTCCTCCTTTTTTAATTTGTCTGCTTGGGCATCGACTCCATTGTTAGAATCTATTTACACATTATGTTGTTAATGGAGTAAGTAAGTGTCATGCAAAACTATGGGATATATTAACAACGATAGGTGTCGACCCTCTGCTGGTTAATTATTTGAGTGAAATCTACTCTAACGTGACTGCCAGAGTGAGATTTGGCTTGGGGGGTCAACTAACCGCACCCTTTAAGGTTGAGCGGGGAGTAAGACAGGGCTGTGTCCTGGCCCCCTTCCTTTTCACCCTTTATAGAACTAGCCATGTTGGAAGGGTGCCAGGACCTACCCCTAGTCCAGAATCATCCGATCCCCGCTCTCTTATATGCGGACGACGCAGTGATCATTGCTCGTACCCCCCTTGAACTTCAGCGCTCACTAAATCGATATAATGTCTTTATGACAAATTTAGACTTAAAAATTAACATTAAAAAGACTTATATAATAACTTTGGGCCGAAAACTAAGAAAAGGGACTGGAATTTATTTAAATTACTCTAGGCTGGAGCATACTCCCACTTACGCTATCTAGGAGTTGTAATCGACAAAAACGGTACTTGGAGAAGAGCGATAGAGGCCAGAAAATTGCTGTTTTTGAAATCTACAATGGCTCTAGTAACTTTCACACAGAGATTAGGAGGAGATGATACGTATCAACCAGGCGAAATGTGTTAGCACTGCCATCTATGGGGCGGGGTGTGGGGATATGTACAGGCTGAATCTTTACAGAAAGTGGAAAATAGTTTCTTAGGATTTCTACTCGCAGTCCCACAAAATACGTCCACATTCAGTTGCCATCTAGAATTAGGCATGCCCTACATTTCTGATATCATAAAGATACAGACAATTCTTTTATGGCATCGTCTCTGGACGTCTAATAAGTTGGCGTTTACTCAATTTTTGGTAGGAGACTGCGTTGCACTTGAAAATGTCAGAAAGATTGGATGGTTGCAATATGTTAGGAAGTTTTTATATGATCTTGGCCTGGAGAATTACTACCACAACCCCCTTGAAATGGCACAGATCTCAAGGAACTTGCTAAAAGAACAATGTTTAGCGTATCTTTCAGGTCTTCCTTTGCTGGAAATCAATAAAACTACTGTCCAGCATTCCTTGTTAATTCAAACATCCCTGGTGATTCAACCATATTTAACTTGGAAATTATCTAGCTACGACAGCTTGGTTAATGCTTGGTCTAATTTGTTATGCCATTGTCCCTGTGATGGAATATCTTCTCAATTGCTTTTACACTTAACCCTGTTTTGTAAATTCTACTCCGAACCTAGAAAGCGCTGGCTGGTACCTATCTTAAAAAGCCTGGGCTTACGCCAATGTCGACCCGCTTTCATTGGAATCTGATCTCTTCGCTTTAGATATAGCCAGGTTTTTAAAATGTTGTATCCATTACAGAAGTAATTTATAATGTAAGATCTGATGGACTGTAAAATTTTTGCTGTAGGTTTTTAACTGAAAAAATTTTAAATGTAAGTTTTACTTTGTAAATAATCTATTGTAATGTTAACAAAATTCATGTATGTTTTGGAAAATGTATTGTTATGAGATGGATATACTTTTATGGCTTCTTTTGTACAAAACCGAATAAAGTAAAGAAAGTAAAATTGAGTAAGTAAGTGTAATATAGAGTTGTCAATATGTATGTAAAATAAATAACATGAAACAACCACAGGTGGTGGTGGGGTAGACAGGAGGGCACATGTGAATCAATAGCTGGACATTCCAGGAATAGATGCTGACACTGATAATGCCCCAGATATTGACCCTATTTGCAGATTCTTGCATAAGTCAACAGCCAGAACCAGACAATCTATGAAGTTGTACATTTTGGTAGGATTTTACATTCAAAAGTTCATCCCCTTATTTACTCCGTTCTACAAACACTGTTAATGAAAGAATGTTGTGACACACTGCCTTCAGCTGTTACACCTTGCACAAGTCATTTAGAGGTCGGCCAATACTTCGTTTAATCTTAATACTATTCGGCACCAATGACAATTTTTGTGGGGTTTTTTACCATTGTAGAACAAGGTCAGATGTGTTGACAAAACAAAAAAGAGACAGCAAAAGGAGTTTTTCAGTTTCCCTACTCTAAGGCTGCTCTGGGATGCAGCCAGACCATAACTGTGGTTAATAGGAACTTTATAATGGCTACATGGTCATGTTTGTTGTCAAACACTTTTGAATGCTAAGCCTGGCGGCTGGGTAGAATTCCACCATTTTAGAGAGAGTAGACTTGTACACAGTGACCTAACCACAAATAAACATATGTTCTGGATTGGAATACACTTAGAAGCATGTTCCAAATAGCCCAAATTCAGTTTACACTTTTTACAATAGCAGTTAAGATGTGCTAATGTACATCTATTTTACATTTAGATTCGGTTGAAGAGTTCACAAGAAACAGCTTTCATTTTTCACCTTATTCAGCATTCACACAATCAAACACACCTACATTTAAAAAGTTCTAATTGTATTAAAATAAAGCAGCACAGTTATCGGCCGTTGTCTTAATGAAGGCCAAGGCTTCAATCTGTAGTGTAGTTCCCATTTTCCCTATAGGCCCTGTGCATTGGAATAACATAAACAGCAGTGTAGACGTAGGACTGAGGTCATCTAGGTCTCTACTGACTATGTTAGACTTAATTTAGGTTTGCGCCAGCTAGCTCAGAGGTCACTGGAAACTTTCTTGACTGAATAGGAAGGGATCAGCTTCCCTGGCTCAGAGACGAAGGGATTCAGCTTCTGACAACCGCATAAACATTACAACTTTGCTCCCCCAGAATAAGAGTAAATCTCTAGAGTCGTGTGAAAACAATAGACAATTATTTTACTCAGTCAGACATGCGTTCTTAGTTTCACCAGAGTGCAGAGAAGAGAGAGACGGGCGTTTTCAATAAAAGGTATTATTTATTAAACAGTCTTCCTTCTCATGCAAGAGAAATGGATTGCCACAATTGCAATACTTATATAAAGTAAAATACGTACAGTAAAAGGAGTATTATGAAATAATACTGTAAAAGATTTGATATGGTTTATTAGCCATAAGATACTTAAAATGAATAAAATATATACAATATATACATTCATATATACATTGGCTAACGTACTCAACTGGTGCTTCTAACTACGCCTACCCCGGTGTAATTGACCTATGTCTAATACGTGGGAGGGAGTAAGTAAGTAGCAGTTTAAGTTAAGTTGGTTTTGCCAAGAATCTGATCCAAGAATTCTCTCTAAAGGTTTAGTCAGCACTGTACCTTGGGAATAGAATGTAGGAGGTCTGGTATCTCTCTCTCAGGACTCGATATCCCAGTCACCCGCAAGGGTAGGCTGGAAACGCCGGAGCTGGATTTTCTCGGCAGGAGAAAAGACAGCGTCTTTCTCAGCGCGTCTAAGAGGAGGGGCAGGGTCGGTGGGCTTCTCGCATCTGCTGGGCTTTCTGCAAGTCGACAGCTGCTCTGCTCCAGATTTCACCACTGTGTGTTTGCTTAAGGCAACGTTGGCATATTTATACCTGAAAGGTGCCATGTTTGACGTAAGGTTGGACATAAGACGTCAATAAAGATGTCACTAAGAACTGGCCGTTCTTACAGTGATTCGCAGGAGTTCTAGGACGAAATCAAAACAAAGCTAACAGGGATTTTCCAGGTTGCTAGAGGTTTGGTATGTCGAAAGAACTCGTTGTGCTTTCTCGGAATCTAAGGAAGTGGCTTTTGCCGTGCTTTGGACTGCAAGGGCGATTTACTAAAATATGGATCTGATCCTTATGCCGTTCTATGGATATTATCGATTATAGTCATGTAAGAGCATAAAATGGTAATATTGATTACGGTTCCTAGATAAACACACAACAAATGTTTTTTAAACATTACAGGATACTTTATTTCTTGCTCCAAGTTGTCAACTTGCTGAAATCTTCTTTCATATTTCCATTTTAACACACACGCACCTACATATCAAAAGATCTAACTTTAATTAAAACAGCAGCATAGTTTACAAATAATTAAAAAAAGTCTAACAATATTAAAAAAGATGCAGTATAAAAAGCCACTTTCTGCCTTCCTTGGATGTGGTAGCCGTTTCTGAGGCTCCCACTCTAGAATCGAACCCTGAATCCCCTTTACCCGTGGTCACCATGGTAGGCACAGAAAGTAGCATCGATAGTTGATAGTGGGGACACCTGAACATATCGTCGTCTTCAGGGGGACCTGCGATTGTCCCGATGTTATCTAGAGTACGTATTTTGTAAAACATTTTAATGTATTTTGTATGTATGTATTTTAATGAAACTTTTAAACAAACAATCAATTTTAACACACCCACACACCTACATTTAAAAAGTTCTAAAATTATTTAAAAGAGCAGCACAGTTATTAGGCGTTGTCTTAGTGATGGCCAAGGCGTCTTCCTTCTTTTTCAAGCGTTAAAGGATACTTTATTTTCTGTTTCAAGTTGTCAACTTGCTGAAATCTTCTTTCATATTTCCATTTCAACACACTCACACACACACCTACATTTAAAAAGATTTAACTTTTTTAAAAAAGGCAGCTTAATTTACAGAGCCACTTTAATTCTTCTTCCAAGTTAAGTGACCGGAGAGGTTAACTTGCTCACTCCAATTACAGGGCCCGGAAAGAGCCCGGTATTGTTATTTTTCATCCCAACTACCTGCAGTCGGGAGTGGGTAATTTGCCCGCTTGCTGCCTTTCTTGGATGTGGTAGCCATTTCTCAGGCTCCCACTCCGGACTCCGACTCCCACTCCAGACTCGAACCCTGATTCCCCGTTACCCGTGGGCACCATTGTCGAAATCCAAACATCCTACAGGAAACAGACTTTATTTCTTGTACCAAGTTGTCAACTTGCTCAAATCTTCTTTCATCTTTCCATTTTAACACACTCACACCTACATTTGAAAAGATTTCACTTTTTAAAAAAGGCAGCTTAATTTACATGTCCTTTTTTTACATTTTGTAGCATTCATGTACATTAAAAAGCTTAACAGAGCCACTTTCTTTCTTCTTCCAAGTTAAGCGACAGGAAAGGTCAACTTGCTCATTCAAATTACAGGGCCTGGAAAGAGCCCGGTATTGTTATTTTTCATCCCTACCACCGGAGTCAGGAGTGGGTAATTTGTGCGCTTGCTGCCTTCCCTGGATGTGGTAGCCGTTTCTCAGGCTCCCACTCTGGACTCCGACTCCCACTCCTGACTCCAAACCTGATTCCCTGCTACCCGTGGTCATCATGTTGGAAATCCAAACATCCTACAGGAAACAGACTTTATTCCTTGTACCAAGTTGTCAACTTGCTCAAATCTTCTTTCATCTTTCTATTTTAACACACACACACACACTGCTACATTTAAAAAGATTTCACTTTTTTAAAAAAGGCAGCATAATTTACATTTCCTTTTTATATTTTGTAGCATTTATGTACACTAAAAAGGTTAACAGAGTCACTTTAATTCTTCTTCCAAGTTAAGCGACAGGAAAGGTCAATTTGCTCATTCCAATTACAGAGCCTGGATAGAGCCCGGTATTGTTATTTTTCATCCCTACCACCAGGAGTCCGGAGTGGGTAATTTGCACGCTTGCTGCCTTCCTTAGATGTGGCAGCCGTTTCTCAGGCTCCCACTCCAGAATGGAACCCGGAATCCCCATTACCCATGGTCACCATGGTAGGCACAGAAAGTAGCATCGAAAGTTGATAGTGGAGACATCTGAACGTATCGTCGTCTTCAGGGGACGTGCCCTCATCCCGAGGTTATCTAGAGTATTTATTTTGTACATATACGTATGTATTTTGTATCTACTCCTCAACGCCGATCGACTAATACGTCTCATGTTGGACACATCTGTATAATGGCCTGGAAATCCAAACACCCTACAGGAAACAGACTTTATGTCTTGTAACAAGTTGTCAACTTGCTCAAATCTTCTTTCATATTTCACCAAAGTAGGCACAGAAAGTTGCATCGAAAGTTGATGGTGGAGACATCTGAATGTAATGTCTTCTTGAGGGGGACTTGCGATCGTCCCGAGGTTATCTAGAGTATGTATTTTGTACATATACATATGTATTTTGTATCTACTACTCAACACCGATCGACTAATACATCCCATGTTGGACACATCTGTGTAATGGCCTGGAAATTCAAATATTCCTCCTTGAAGCCGATCGTTGTCGCCGCGACGACGGCAAAGGGCTACTGATCATCAACGCCGATCGCCGCTGAGTTGACGACGGTGGAGGACATATGGTCCTCGACGCCGACCGTCGCCATTAAAAGCACATTCCCTCTTGTCCCTGGACGGTGGAATCTGGATGCGAAGGCGTGGCATTTTTTGTTTTTTTCATCTGTGAACAGGTCTATTGACGGACGACCCCACTGCTGGAAAATATCTGCCACCACCTCGTCGTGTAGCAACCAGTCTGGATGATCTTCGAAGTGCCGACTGAGAGCATCTGCTGTTACGTTCTGCTGTCCCGGACGGTGCACCGCCACTATGGAGAGGTTCCGAGCCAGAAGCCAGTGCCCAATTGTTTGAGCCTCCACGGAGAGAGGGCGAGAGCGCGTACCACCCTGTTTGTTTAGATAATACATGGTTGTTGTGTTGTGTGTTTGGATCAGAATTGAGTCTGATGTGATCAACGGCCAAAAAGCTTTCAAAGCAAAATGGACTGCTTGCAACTCCAACATATTTATGTAGTAGGATTGCTTTTTTCTAGCAGGAGGGGATGCTTATTTCCATTCTAACACACACAAAGACAAACACATTTTTAACACAGAGACACACACGCATATCCAATGAACGCCAGTATTTTTCGGACAAAGAGCAGTTTCCATTTTCTCATAAGGTGCCTGCAGAGTATAAAATGTGATCATGAAAATAAGACCCATTACTTAAAAATAGGTACCTTTGAAAAGATTACCTTTCACACTATGACTTAAAGGCCTCAATATGTGGAGCTTATAAGTTCTACGTAGTGGGAGGTTGCTAGACTTGAGTCATTTTACATGCTTTCCTTGCATTTTGGCAATACTGTATGGTCCAATAACAAATTATGCTTCAAAATGCCTCCTTTTCTCATTGTTTGCCTGCAATTTTTCAGAAGCACTAAGTCTCCTTCTGTCTAGGTGCACAGCTTATCTTTCTTGAAAACTCTTTTTACATTTTTCTTCCTGTTTTTCCTGGTCTACCTCAAAATTCTGACTTGTCTGCTTCTGCAACTCTTCTTTTCTAATTTTCTTGTCTGCGATAATGCCTGCATATAAGCTTCCAATTATCAACTTTTTGTTGGTTTTGGTCCAGCTCATGAAGGCAATCTTCCTGCCAGAGAGCAAGTCGCCATGTTGGCAACACCTCACTGGCTTCTTCATACTTTAAAATAGTTTGTAAAACCACCACCAGCTTTTTATCTTGGGCTACTAACGAAATACCCATTTCTTGCTCTACTCTGCAACAGATTATTTTTCTAAATGGGTTGAGGCATTTCTTCTGAAATCAAAGACTGCAGCCTAGGTTTCTTCAACACTGTTGCAAAAGTACTTATGGCATGGAAGTCCGAAAATAGTTCTATCAGATCAAGGCTGGGAGTTTGTGAAAGAACTGAGTGACCAATCTCGGCCTAACATTTTGATAACGCAAGGATGACATTTTCTATGTTGCTTGCCGAATATATATATACATATATTTTTTTCTCAGGTAAATTCAGACTTAGCAAAGCTCTTAGAAATAGAACGTTCTGTAAGTGCAGCCTATCATCCACAGACAAATGGTTTAGGTGAGCGTACTAATGCTAGCATTGAAAGGTAATGCTAATTATTCTTCTTTAAAGGTTTTTAAGTACTTGAGGGCTTGCCCTCCTGGCGGTCTTATTGCATCTAACAGCTTGTCTGATGTGTTCTGGCGGTCATCTGTTGCTGCACTGAAATTAATATACTGCCAGCACCAATCACACACTACTTCTGATAACCTTGCACCAAGAAACCATTATGGTATATGTGCGCTCTACAAATATTGGTAACAGAAAACATACACCCTACTAATCACTCAGCCTCTCAGTGTCAATTTCAATTGACATGTTTGGCCAATATAATCGTGAGGAAATGCTTTTTTACATTTTGTTGATACCAGAATGCCCACCAATATGTTTTTGAATGGAATGACAACTTTTGTATTCTTTTCTTTCCCAGTGTAGAACAAGCTCCCATCTATTGACAAAACAAAAAGAATAAAGCAGAAAAGCTGCAGCCACATATAGGGGTTTGACCTCCTGCTGCTGGACAGCACTCTGGCAGGGGATGCCTGGACAATCTGTTTTCTGTCACAGGGAGGTGTAACCACCTCCTAGACAGGCTTTAGTGTATTGGGGCTGAGTGGGTGCTTTCTGAGAACACTTTACAGACAGGACAAATCGGAAAAGAAGTATTTATTCAAAATTCAAACTCAACAATATTCTCTTTGAAGACATGTTAAATTTGTAATACTCTTCAAAATGTTTCTCTAGGTCTATTTTACAATCTGACATTAATTTAATGAATCAGTAACTTTGAATAATCCTTAGAACCAGTAACAGTGAAAAGTGACATAAGAGATATGATTATTTACCCGAAAAGCAGATGTATAATAATTGCCTAGGAATATACAGGATGACACTGTTGCAGAATCTGCTGAAGACTAAGGTTAAAATAAAACGGTTTCATTACACACATTGAGAAAGAATTATTATTTATGGCTAGGTCTGTATGTGTTATTGATGAAAATATACGTACATTTGGTTTTGACATACATATTTTTAAAAGGTATGCATCAATTACCTATAAAATCTCAAACACAGTATAGTATGTCTAATGGTGTAGGATATACATGTTGGTTCATCTAGTATAGCTCATGAGTTACCTGATCAACCGTCCATTGATGCACTTTGAGTGAACAAAAAGAAGAATCATATACTTTTATGCTTGAAACTATTGCTTCCAAACGTCCTTTCACTTGTTGCTTCCATACAGCTATACGTTTTTTCATGACTTTCAATGCATAATCGTTCAGGTTTGTAGATCCATAAGTGAAACCAAATTTCAAACTAGCAAACTTTCAATGGTTTTATTTTCTCACTGACACATATAAACATATAAGTCACTCATATGGCAGGCCTTAACAATTCTCTGATGCTGTTTTGTGATGCAGCAACAACATATACTCTGAAGTGCATTATAACCTCTTGAAGTTTGGCTGCATGTAGTGTTTAATGTCAAATACTTTATAATGCTACCCCTAACCAGTCCTAGCGGCGGAGGTAGAATTTCACCCTTCTACAGAAAATATAAATGGATGCCACTAAGTTACAAGAGCTTCTGGATTATGTAAGCCGTAATGTGTATCCTGAAGGTTTCAGTAAAGTCAAGAAGTATGGATTGCGTAGACTGTCTGAATAATTCTCCAAACAATTGTTAGTGTATGCTGTCCCTGTGCGTACCCCACTACAAACCGGTTGCAGGGGCACTCAGCCCCTGATCTTGCACAAAACTAAACAAATGTAAAGGGGTGTGACCACCCATCTCTAAAGACCCTCCCATAGGTGGGTCCCCAGAGTATGTCCAACTCCCCCTATCTTAGTACAATTTTGGGACCCCATTCCTTAGGACTTTAGATTACACCTGGACGAAGCTCTACACTATATATCCTGTAAGTTCGACATTCTATTTCAACTACATGACGGAAGAATCTCCCTTGTGGTCAAGCAGTGACTCCCCAGTTCAAACGGTCACTTAATTTTGCCATGGATGAGTATGTCCCATTACTTAAAAAATAGGTACCCTTATTTTAAATAGAAATGGATGCCACTACGTAGCAAGAGCTTTTCGATTATGTATGTCAACAGCTCAACATTCCAAGAATATATGCAGACACTGATAATGCCCCAGTTTGCAGATTCTTACATAACTCAACATCCAGAACCAGATATTTTAATAATTTCTAAATTTTTTGAGGATTTTACATTCAAAATTGCAGACCTTTATTCACATTGATTCACATCTTCTTGACCTTAATAGATCTTGTTCACATTTAATAGAGAACTTTTCACTTTCTGTGTCGCATTTTTGTGCTGCGCCACATGGCCTGTGCTTCCTCACATTTAATCGTAGTGTATGGTGTAATCCTAGCTCTGTGGTGGTCCAATCCATGAATCCTCCCATGACTTTCATATTTATTCCTGAGCCACGTAGCCGTTCCTGGCCTGTTTTCTCAAAAATCATGCATGTCTAACGCTGAACTTAATGTAATGTGCTTCCTCTTATTCATGGTGTGACAGCAGGAGGTGTGAGGAAGATGGGAGGAGGGCAGGAAGTTGATGGGGTGGTAACAATTACTCTGAGGTCCATTAAGGGATGATTACAACGTCTATAAGGGAACCCCATTGAGAACAAGTGGTATGAGTGAGATGGTGTTTGTATGACATTAAGTCATGCGGCTCCCTGACAATAGAGTTGATTCCCATGCACAATATCATCAAAAGGAGGAGACAGCCTTACCACGTGACTAAATAAACTTCTTCAAAGAAAAACAACGTGCAAACATCCTAACACAACACAAGATGGCAGGACTATGGAAACCATGTGAATCTACAGCACTACATGCCAAGAAGAAATGCTTACTGTGTAAGTGACATTTTTCATCTGTAAGATGTAAGATCTGTCAGTAGTAAAAAAACATGTTCTCAGTGAAGTGAAATGAGTGATTCTGATACATTGAAACTATTTTCACAACTTGTTTACTGTTCTATCAGTGTTTGTGGTCCCTCACTTTTAATATTTTGAGCTACACTGCAACTATTTTTACAACTTCTTTACTCTAATATCAGTGTTTGAGGTGCTCACAGAAGATAATAGTGATACATTGAAAATATTTTTATAACTTCTTTACTGTAATATCGGCGTATGTGGTCCTTCCAAAGAAATGTATGTGATATTTATTTTGGAAATGAAGGAACAAAGTGAACTTGTGTGGAAATTAGTATGAAAACATTCAATAAATAAATACAGTGCACTATGCATTGTGTCAAGTGCTTTATTTAAGATTTGCAGGAATATGGTCCCTTTCATTGTCATGACACACAAAGCCAGACAAGAATGAACAGTGCAACTCAAGCGCATTACAGAATGGTACAAAGCATATCATTTGATGATTGGGTATTAGGATGGCATACAGAGTTCACATATAAAGTGATTTCCGAACCTTCCTAATTTTTCTCTTAAAGGGTTTGTACAGTATTTCGAAGAGGATTTGAATATTTGAAAGGGGAAAGTAGGAGGTGAAGAACAGAGGTTCGAGGTTACATCTCAAGATGCAAGAATGATGAAAAGGGTGGTCCAAGGTCTGCATGTACAATGGCCAGTGGAGGCGTTTTGAGGGCGGGTACACTCAATGTGATGTATAATGTGCAATATCTGGTGGCCGTACCACCACACACACAGAGTGGGCAAGGGCAGATGAAATGATGGATTGCATGTGCTTTGACTATGAGGAGAATACACTGTAGGAGGACCAGGTCAAGTGCAGAGATTTAACAGATTAGGCATAGCAAAGGAGGTGGCAACAAGGGGCAGGAAGGTCCATGAATGTTGGAGGCCGGCTTTCTTAATCCGTGTCCTACCTACTGTGTTGCAAGCTTAAGACACTGTGACGTCCAGAGCCGCTTACTTTGTCTCCCCCCATTATGTTGTCAACTAGGGTGGAGGGAGGGAATGGAAAGGAGTAAAGTACATGTCTACAGATGTACTGGTTTTCACTGAAAAAAACATAGGTTATAGACCATATATAGTTAGGAATTAGCATTTACAAAACCTTGAAAATTCACTGAAAAAACCATAGGTTATAGACCATATATAGCATTTACAAAACCTTATTTTACTCGCATAAAACTATTGAAATTCACATATATAGTTAGTTGCGCTATGGTTTTTTCAGTGAATTTCAATGGTTTTTTTAATAGCAAATATCAAATGCTGTCAAATGTCAAGTACATGATAGGTAAAAACATTTTCGTGTTTATGCACGCTGATGTGCTTTGAACGCTGCCCCCCCCCTCTTTTCTCTTAGTAGTACTCTCTCTTTGCGGATAGTGAAGGGTAGTTAACGCAGGCCTTTGCCCCCGTTGTAATCTGTCGTGCCTGCTTCTCTCTCCATTTGATTGATTGTTATCCAAGCATTTAATGTTTTTGAATTGGTTCTCTTTGGTTCATTCTGTATTTACAAACAAGCACAGAGTCGCAATACTTAGTCTTTGCAGATAGTGAAAAATCGTTTAAAAAAACAAAAGGAATCGAGCAAAATCAGTAGGCCACTAATGGGATCTGTTTTTGACCTCGCTAAAATAGAAACATTAAGAACAACCCCTCATGAGAAATACGAAACTAGTGAGATGAACTTAGCTCCACACCATGATGGCTGCAAGACAGCTCGACTCCGCCGCCCACCCCACCCCACCCAAAATAACGACAAACCCTATGCAAATATTATAAATATATACAACATACCAGCAAATTAACAGGGTAAAACGTTTTATTAAATAACTATATACATGGCAGCCTGCTGCAACATCGATCCAAATGCCTTTTGGTGACTCTTCCATTGTGAACATTGTCCCACAATCCGTTTGACCTGAAACGATTACACAAATAAAACATTTGTGAGTTTTAAATTTCCGGAGAAGTATAATTCACCAATAGTTTTCTCTGTAGATCTTTTTCCATTAACAATCCCAGTTCCATCACCCGCCCAGGATATCACTACTGTTAGTTGTCATTGTTGCTTCTGTTTTAATAAAAAATGTTTTAAGGTGTTTACTGTTTTTGTTGCGATGTATATATTTATAAGTTATTAAAGTGTTATAATCCTACAAATTTTTTATCGATTATTGCTGTTTGAGATATTCCCTGTCTACAAACAGAGAAGAATAGAAATATTCTGTCTCCTTTTGCAGATAGTGAAGGATAGGTAATGCAGACTTTTGTCCCCCGTTGTAATCCGTCATGTCTGTTTTTCTCCCCACTGATTTATTGATTGGCTGGACATTTATTGATCAAGGAATAGTTCTTTCGAGGTACTCTCTGTTTGCAAATAACGTGGAATAGAAATATTCTGTCTAGTCTTTGCAAGTAGTGAAGGGTGGGTAATGCGGACCTTTGTCCCCCGTTGTAAGTTAATTAAAAAAGTACATACGTCTGTTTTTTTGTGGGAAGTATTAATCCAAAGAAAAGGTCTATATCAACAAGAGTCATAACACAAGAGGAAATGGCCCCCTCCACCCCTACATCGCAACAAAAACAGTAAACACCTTAAAACATTTTTTATTAAAATAGAAGCAACAATGACAACTAACAGTAGTGATATCCTGGGCGGGTGATGGAACTGGGATTGTTAATGGAAAAAGATCTACAGAGAAAGCTATTGATGAATTATACTTCTCCGGAAATTTAAAACTCACAAATGTTTTATTTGTGTAATTGTTTCAGGTCAAACGGATTGTGGAAAAATGTTCAAAATGGAAGAGTCACCAAAAGGCAAAAAGTATACTCATGTATGAAAATCTTACTATTAATGCTTGACTGAGGCCAAGGAGATCAGAGTGCATGAGTCTCATGCTCTATCGATTGAGCTAGCCGGATCGGGCAATAAAAAGTATAAAATAGGTATGTAAATAGTTATTTAATAAAATGATTTACCCTGTTACTTTGCTGGTGTGTTGTATATATTTATACGTTAATAAAGTGTTATAATCCTACTACTTTGTTGGAGTGCTATATATTTTTAATGTGACACATAATTGCATAGGGTTTGTTGTTATTTTGGGTGGGGTGGGTGGCGGAGCCGAGCTGCCTTGCAGCCATCATGGTGTGGAGCTAAGTTCATCTCACTAGTTTCGTATTTCTCATGAGGGGTTGTTCTTAATGTTTCTATGTTAGCGAGGTCAAAAAGAGATCCCATTAGAGGCCTACTGATTTTGCTCGATTCCTTTTGTTTTTTTAAGCGATTTTTCACTATCTGCAAAGACTAAACAGAGTATTGCGATTCTGTGCTTGTTTGTAAATAGAGAATGAACCAAAGAGAACCAATTCTAAAACAGTAAATGCTTGGATAACAATCAATCAAATAGAGAGGGCAGCAGGCACGACGGATTACAATGGGGGTAAAGGCCTGCGTTAACTAACCTTCACTATCTGCAAAGAGAGAGTACTCCTAAGAGAAAAGAGGGGGGTGGAGGGGGGCAGCGTTCAAAGCACATCAGCGTGCATAAACACGAAAATGTTTTTACCTATCACGTACTTGACATTTGACAGCTTTTGATATTTGCTATTAAAAAACCATTGAAATTCACTGAAAAAACCATAGGTTATAGACCATATATAGTTAGGAATTAGCTTTTACAAAACCTTGAAAATTCACTGAAAAAACCATTGGTTATAGACCATATATAGTTAGGAATTAGCATTTACAAAACCTTAATTTACTCGCACAAAACCATAGAAATTCGCATATATAGTTATTTGCAATAACTATATATCGCGCACCCGCAATCCACTGCTGAAGATGTCAATTATTACATCATTCATGACATGGTCAGTGACATCACTGATGACATCACTGATGACATCTCAAATGACATCACTGATGACAACACTGATGACATCTCAAATGACATCACTGATGACATCACTGATGACATCTCAAATGATATCACTGATAACATCACTGATGACATCTCATTTGACATTACTGATCACATCACTGATGACATCATTCATGTGATAATACGATGAACCTCTTCAGACTCTAATATAACCTTAGATACACTCAGTGTAAACAGACACTCACATACTGTCACTCATCCATGGAGTTACTCACACACCTAGTCAGTCATGCAAAGAATCAATCACACCTCCATTTGCTCAACTATACAGTTATACACACCTTACTTATTCAAACATATTCTAACACATATTTACTCTCTTATACAATCACTGATACAAGTTTTCAATGATCCATGCAGCCACTCACACATTCACTAGCTCTTATACACAGTAATTTATATATGTGAACTCTCACATGTACTCTGTTTTACATATGTACTTACTTTGACATGTAGCACTGAGATATCTATTCACTCACCAATACACTCATGCACACAGTCAACCACCCATACAGCTGTTTCCACATGCAGTTTTGAACCCATACATCTAGTGAATCAACTGCTCACACATCTATGCAAAGAGTCACACACCTCCCAGACACCCACACACACACACTCACTCTCCCATGCAAATACTTGGGCAACCAATCAATAACCCATATAGTTACTCATATAGCTACTGATCAACACATGCAGCAGTTTACAGAACAACAGATATAATGATGCACAAATTAAGACAGTTTAGTCACTAATCCATGCACTCAGTGAGACACATTTAATCACTCTCTCATACAGTCAGTCATGCACCTACTAAATCCTTCATCCAGACACTTATTCATCCACTCATTCTTCAATATGTAAGACATATTTTAACTTTACAGAAACATACAGTCACTGGATGATGTCATCATTGATGTCATCAGTGATGTCACTGACCATGTCATGAATGATGTAATATTTGACATCTTCAGCAGTGGATTGCGGGTGCGCGATATATAGTTATTGCAAATAACTATTATGCGAATTTCTATGGTTTTGTGCCAGTAAATTAAGGTTTTGTAAATGCTAATTCCTAACTTTATATGGTCTATAACCAATGGTTTTTCAGTGAATATATATATATATATATATATATATATATATATTACCTACTGGCTATCGCCAGTAGGTATATATAGTTAGGATTAATTCCCTATGGGATTTTTGAAAATTCTATGTCTAATAACTTTGGCGTTTGTGGATGGAATCGGCTGAAATTTTCAGGAAAATGGCACATTTTGTTTCTGAGCAGCCCCTGAAAATTTGGTGGGGTTTCGTCAAGGGAGGGCTGAGAAAAAAGGGGGGTCCCAAAACGCATTTTTTACTTTTTGCTTGAACGGCTGAATGGATTTGCACGAAACTTGGCAAAATTGTAGGGACTGTTAGCCCGATGTGCCTTTGCTAGGTCTCAATATATGTGCTTCAGTGGATTTTGAGAAATTAACGTTTAAATCAAGATATATATCTGTAACAGCGCTCCAGGCAGCGATCCGGTCCGCTTACTTTTCGCGTTTCGGAACTTTGCGCGCAGAAAGCTGATTGGCTCTCCGGTGTCTGTCAACATTCTAAACAGTCCGGAGCGGCCACCATCTTGTCTCTCGGTAGGATCGAGAGAGAAGAAGAGGTGAAAAACGAAGGGGGAATTTAATGAAAGGGGGCAAGGTATCCCCCTCTTGACCCCCTAGGAATGTTGTTGGGGTTATTAAAGGGTCCCGTGGGGAAAAGAAAAAAAAATGATTTTTCACGGTAGAAGCGCTTCACGGGCCGCGAACTGGGCCGCAAACTGGTAGCGAAACGGGAATTCGCCATTTTGTGCTTCGTTAATTAAATTACTAGGTATAAGGGGGTGCAGGAGACGTATCCTAATCCCCTATGTTTCCTGAGGGTGGCTGAGGAGGCTGATATATGTTGATACATCTCTTCCAGCGGCTGTGCGTGAGCTTTTTTTTTTTTTGCTGCGTGACAGTCCGGAGCGGCCGCCATCTTGTCTCTCGGTAGGATCGAGAGAGAAGAAGAGGTGAAAAACGAAGGGGGAATTTAATGAAAGGGGGCAAGGTATCCCCCTCTTGACCCCCTAGGAATGTTGTTGGGGTTATTAAAGGGTCCCGTGGGGAAAAGAAAAAAAAAATGATTTTTCACGGTAGAAGCGCTTCACGGGCCGCGAAGTGGGCCGCAAACTGGTAGCGAAACGGGAATTCGCCATTTTGTGCTTCGTTAATTAAATTACTAGGTATAAGGGGGTGCGGGAGACGTATCCTAATCCCCTATGTTTCCTGAGGGTGGCTGAGGAGGCTGATATATGTTGATACATCTCTTCCAGCGGCTGCGCCATCTTGCCTTTTTTCCAATGCCACAATTTTGTCGTGCACGGCAGCCATTTTAGATGCCAGGCTGGTCCCAGGCTATCACCTACCCCTGCGGATGTAGTTTATGGCCCCAGCTGTAGAGAATTCAGACATGCCAACCCTCCCGATTCAGGCGTGTGACTACTGATTTCAGTGCTAGTCTCCCGCCTCCCGATTTCTGCAAGCAAAAACCCGGGGGCATATTACGAACAACTAGCGATAATTTTTGTCTCTAACTTGTTTAGAGACAAAAATTATCGCCGCACATCGGCGATTTTTATCGCAGATAAACCTTGCTATTATCGCAGAAAAGTCAGCGATATTCATGTATTATCGAGCAAATGCTCTTAGCCATGTTATCCACCTCCCATTGGATAACATGGCTAAGAACTGCTCAGGGCAGGTGTTAGATTTTGGAGATATTCGCGCTTAGCGCGAATATCTCCAAAAGTTGGTAATAGGAGAAAGCGATGTTAGGGACTGTTTCCAGTCGCTAACATCTTGGCACGCCACTTTGCATGTTATTAGTGATAAGTATCACTGACATGCAAAGCGGGGCCCAAGATGGTCGCTATCTCCTTTTAGCTGTCACTAACTGGTGTTAGCGACAGCTTCGTAATAGGGAGATAATTTTATCTCCGCTTTCATGGCTTTTAAAGCCAAAAAAGAGGAGATAAACCCCCTTGATAATATGCCCCACGGTTCCTTGGGGGTTTCAGCTGACAGGGCTTGGTATTGTGTTACATGGTAATTTTTCCAGGAAACGTCAGAGGGTCGATGCAGGGGTTCTAGAAGAGGTGATAAACCATTTAAGCCTCATGAACAAGCGCATGGTCTTTTAAAGATTTGTGAAGTACTCGGGGCGGCGGTGTGTGTGTGCCCTCTTTCAGGAGCGGGCGGGGGGGCACTGCCAGCAACTTGCCAGGTCAGGTAGTGTTCAACACGTGCATCACCCTTTCTCTGCCTGCTATTGCGCTCCATGCTTCGGAAAGGTAAGAAAAAGAACGTGCATTTGAGTTTGAAATGTCCGATCCTGCAGCAGCACACTTCCAAAGCCCACACATGACAATAACCCGATTCAAGGCCCTATTCACCCGTTTTTAAAAAAATAGATAACACTCCAACAAAGTAAGATTATAAAACTTTATTAACTTTTAACTATAATGAACGGAACAAAAACTAAAAACATTTAAACATTTTTCAACTCAAAAAGCAACAATGGTTAGAAGCTGTCTTTTGTGTGAATAGTCCCAAGGCAGCACAACGTGCAGAGTTCTGGACGGCACCCAGGTGATGTCGCCTGGGTGCCGCACTGGTTTTGGGATCCTACAATGCAGCACAGAAAAACAGCGTGGGGCGTCCCGGGTGGTGCGGGGGGAGGCCTCGTCAGTAGCGGTCTGTTGTGCGAATAGTCCCAAGGCAGCAGAACGCGTTGAGATGTTGATGGGACTGTGTCCAGTGTCCCATGGCTGACACAACATGTACGACAGGCACCCAGGTGATGTCCAGTAAACTGCCGCACTGGTTTTGGTATCCTACAATGCTGCTCCGAAAATTGGCGTGCGGCGGCCCGGTGGGGGGGGGGCCGTGGGGGAGGCGGCGTGAACGGGCCTCCCCAGGTGGCGGCCATCTAGCTGAGTTGCGCCCGCTCTTGCGGCTACAGCGTCTCGCTCACCATGTTGTTGAGTTGCTCCCACTCTTGCAGTGCAGCGATAGGCGGCTGCCACATGGCTCTTAAAATGGCAGACGGCTCCTCGGTTTTGGGCCTGGTCCACTGAAATGGCCCTGGGACACCTTGGAACTCGGACGCTTGCCTGCTAGGGCTTGGGCTCCATTCTCGAAAAGCGTCCCCTCAGCCGTGAAGATTCTACAAAAGTCTTGGGGGCCCCTCGACTCCCGCAGGCTTCCGGTGGGGAGCGGCTGCCATGATTGCTCGTGGAATGACCACGACGGAGCCACGAGATGGTGGTGCTCTCATGCTGACACCAGCTTCAGTCTGAATGATCCAGAAACAAGGTGGGGCTTTCATCGTTTGGGAAAAAAAAATGTTCTAAACCAATGAAAAGTGTTATTTTTAGGTCATATGACCAAGACTTCCATCTTTAGGAAACCAAAAGTAAAATGAACCAATGAAAAGTTTTATAAACAAGTCACATGACCTGTTATGCGGCATAGGGCTACAAAAAGCGTAGAAAATCCGTTGGCACGTGAGGACCGATGTGCAAATAGGCCGAAGGCAGCACAACGCGCCGAGATCCGGATGGCACCGAGGTGTCCAGCAAATTGCCGCACTGGTGTGGCCATCCTACAATGCTGCGCCGAAAGACGGCGTGTCCAGCTGAGTTGCGGTCACTGTTGCGGTACAGTGACTCGAACGCGCCGAGATCCGGATGGCACCGAGGTGGTGTCCAGCAAATTGCTGCACTGGTGTGGCCATCCTACAATGCTGCGCCGAAAGACGGCGTGTCCAGCTGAGTTGCGGTCACTGTTGCGGTACAGTGACTCGAACGCGCCGAGATCCGGATGGCACCGAGGTGGTGTCCAGCAAATTGCCGCACTGGTGTGGCCATCCTACAATGCTGCGCCGAAAGATGGCGTGTCCAGCTGAGTAGCGGTCACTCTTGCGGTACAGTGAGTCGAACGCGCCGAGATATGGATGGCCCCGATGTTGTGCCCAGCAAGTTGCCGCACTGGTGTGGCCATCCTACAATGCTGCGCCGAAAGTCGGCGTGGGGTGCCCCGTTGGCTTATGAGGTGATGTCAGTAGTGGACCGATGTGTGAATAGGTCGGAACCAGCACAAGGCGCCAAGATCCGAATGGCAAGTCCTGGATGTTGAGTGCCTCAGTTGAGAGTTCTGAGCAGTGCTTGTAAGACTGTTTGAAGCTTATTTGCACCTGCTGCAGCTTCACTATTGCCCTGGTGTGGCCAAAGGTCGCACATGACATAGGCGGCCGGCTCCCGAGGTCCGGCGGAACTTTTTTCCTTTTCCTTTCTGCTTCTTTTCCTACAATCCGTTTCATCTGAAGACACGACCAGGTCCCTGAATGTGTGCAGGGGGACGCTATTGATTGAATGAAAATGGCGGCTTGACACAAAGCTGACTCAAGCGTTACTGTTGATGCTATACAGACAAAAATTGGTTTTCAGTTTGTACATTCTTCAGGTTTTTTTTTTCCATCCAAGTCTGATTGAGAGTTTGTAGAAAAATGGCTTCAGATTTTCCACATACTACTCTTCAACATTCTTCCTAAATGTAACAATGTGAAACTCACTAGGAGAACGGCTGTTTCTGTTTCCTTTCAAAATGCTGCCAACAATATTTTCTGAATGGAAGACACCATCTTGTAGCATGAAGGGCCGAAAGGGGTTCTGGTCTGGCCGATGGTTGGTGGAGACATTTTGACTATATCTTGGACCTGCCCGGCCTCGCCCAAAATGGCGCCGGTATAAATGGGACTCGTAACTCCTTGCCCGCAAATGTATATCTAGAAAATGTTATTGTAAGTGGCCCTGTCGTATTTTAATTACAAAATGTACGTCCACCAATTCCGCAACTGTTAGACACCTTTGTTCTTGCAACCTAATGGCCCGCTCGTTACGTTCTTCTACAGTGTAAATGTCTCCTCATCATATACGATTTCAGTTTGCTCCGTGGCCGGCCCACGTGGTTATAGGTAACCCTGGGCGGAGTTCGCGGAGTGGGGCTTCGCGGAGCTACGCGAAGTGGGCGAGAAACTACGCCCACCTCCGCACTCCGCGTAGCCCCACTCCGCAAACACCACTGGCCGCCAGCCCCGCCACCCGCCTCCCTCCCGCCCTCCCTAAATACTTTGAAATAAAAGAATCAAATAATTTAAAAGCACTTACCTTGCCGCCGCTGCCCGCCGCGTCCCCGGGGCTCGCGATCTTCCGTCTTCCGTACTAATGCGCATGCGCGGGCGGCCGCGCATGCGCATTTTCTCGTGAAAATGCGCATGCGCGGCCGCCCGCGCATGCGCATTAGTACGGAAGACGGAAGACAGAAGTAAGTGAGCCCCGGGGACACGGCGGGCAGCGGCGGCAAGGTAAGTGCTTTTAAATTATTTCATTTCTTTATTTCAAAGTATTTAGGGAGGGCGGGAGGGAGGCGGGTGGCGGCCAGCTACGCTCCGTCTGCGGAGTGCCGCCTGGCTCCGCCAACTCCGCAAAATGCGGAGTAGGCGGCACTACGCATACTCCGCAGACGGAGCGTAGCTGGCCGCCCACCCCTAGTTATAGGCCCGTATTTGTATACTGACATTTTCACAATAAAGGTTTTTAAAACAAAACACGGTAGTAGTATTTACATTGGTAAAGTTTTTACTTTTAGTCACTGTTTTCGAATCAGTAAAAGGCAAGTGAAATAAAGCAGTCCAATTACATGACGGATAAAAGG
This sequence comes from Lissotriton vulgaris, assembly GCF_964263255.1. Classification (NCBI taxonomy): domain Eukaryota; kingdom Metazoa; phylum Chordata; class Amphibia; order Caudata; family Salamandridae; genus Lissotriton; species Lissotriton vulgaris. The sequence continues at coordinate 175,636 of NW_028248786.1, read as the reverse complement.
TATAATATGTAGGAACGCAGTAAAGATAAATGGTCAAGGGCAGTTGTGTTTTTCATGTCTGCAACATAAAGTGATCGATAAGAATCTGATAATCAGGCGTATCGGCGACTAAGACAGCAGGCCGAATCTCTTTTACTCAACGGCTCCGTCATGGAAGGAAGAAACGCCCTTTTTCTCGAAAAAGGAATATATTTTACTTGCAAGACAGTTGTAAATTTTCCGGGAAAGTACATTAGCCTGGAATATTATAACATATGTTTGAAAAAAAAATATTGTTCGAAAACAATAAAAAGCGTAATTTTTAGGTCATATGATCAAGCTTTTCATCATTAAATTAACAAAAGTAAAATGAACCAATGAAAAGTTTTATTAACAAGTCACATGACCTGTTATGCTTACGTTACGCGCTGCGCGCCGCGCCTCGAATCACTTCCGGGTGCGCTAACGCGGCGTGTCATATAACGCATTACGCGACAACGTAGGTCAAGAATATAGTCAAAATGTCTCCACCAACCAGCGTTCGGAACACAACCCCTTTCAGCAGTCCAAAAAGTTCTGTTAAATGACAACAGAGGGGACAGGCAACAAGAACCATCAGTCAAAGAGGGGAGGGCAAGTTCTTCTCTTCCGGGTCATGTTGGGGCGCTACCGGAACTGATCGAATTGGTAGTCTACAGTGTTTCTGGGTGTTTCAGACTAAAGCTGGCGTCAGCATGAGACCACTACCATCTCGTAGCTCCGTCGTGGCCATTCCACGAGCAATCATGGCAGCCGCTCCCCACCAGAAGCCTGCGGGAGTCGGAGGCCCCCAAGACTTTTGTAGAATCTTCACGGCTGAGGGGACGCTTTTCGAGAATGGGACCCAAGCCCTATCAGGGAAGCGTCCGAGTTCAAAAGTGTCCCAGGGCCATTTTAGTGGACCAGGCCCAAAACCGAAGAGCCGGCCGCCATTTTGAGAGTCCTGTGGCAGCCGCCTATCGCTGCACCGCAAGAGCGGGAGCAACTCAACTACATGATGAGCGAGACGCTGTAGTCGCAAGAGCGGGCGGTAAACAGCTGAATGGCGGAAGAGGCACAGTGTAGCAAAAGCGGGCGGAATGGCAACTGAAACGGTAAAGGGGCGCCCCACTACAGCGTGTCTTCAGGTCAAACGGATTGTGGGACAAGGTTCAGAATTGAAGAGTCATCAAAAGGCAAAAAGTTCTGCCGGACCCCGGGAGCCGGCCGCCTATGTCGGGGGCGATCTCAGGCTACACCAGTGCTATAAGACTTGGGGAGGGTGTCGGAGCCAAGCGTCTTCTCCGAGTCCATGGCCATCACACCGCCCCTCAGGGGCCTTCGTCAAGCTGTTTAGGAAGGTAACATATCACATTGTTTTCTAATGCAGTCAGGTCCACAAACGACACTCACTTACTTTGAGAATAGTGAAGCTGCAGTAGGTGGAAATAAGCTTCAGACAGTGTTACAAGCACTGCTCAGAACTCTTAACTATGGCACCCAACATCCAGAACTTATGCCATTTGAGAATGGCAGTGACATCGAAGCAACTCAGGGACCAAAACCATTAACGTACTTTCACGTATGAAAATCTTACTTGGGGAGGGGGCAGGAGTGAAGCGCCCCCTCCCAGTCAGCGCCACCACACCGTATGTTGAAAATTTGAAGCCATCGTTCTACAAAGTCAACCAAACTTGGATTGAAAAATCTAGAAAAATGTACAAACTGAAAACCAGTTTTGGTCTGCATAGCATCAGTAGCAACGCTTGAGTCAGCTTTGTGTCAAGCCGCCATTTTGATTCAACAAAGCACAGGCATTGAAAAAGGCTCAAACTCAGAACTCTGAACTATGGCACCCAACATCCAGGAGGTTGCCATCCGGATCTTGGAGCCTTGTGCTGCTTTCGACCTATTCACACATCGGTCCACTACTGACATCATCTTATAAACCAACGTTATGTAAATAGTTTTTTAATAAAATGTTTTACCCTGTTTCTTTGCTGGTGTGTTGTCTATATTTTTAATATTTGCATAGGGTTTGTCGTTATTTTGTGCGGGATGGGTGATGGAGCCGAGCTGTCTTGCAGCCCTCATGGTGTGGAGCTCAGTTCATTTCACTATTTTCGTATTTCTCATGAAGGGTTGTTCCTAATATTTCTATTTTAGCGAGGTCAAAAAGAGATCCAATTAGTGGCCTACTGATTTTGCTCGATTACTTTTATTTTTTTACACGATTTTTCACTATCTGCAAAGACTAAACAGAGTATTGCGACTTTGTGCTTGTTTGTAAATAGAGAATGATCCAAAGAGAACCAATTCTAAAACAGTAAATGCTTGGACAACAATCAATCAAATGGAGAGACAAGCAGGCACGACGGATTACAACGGGGGTAAAGGCCTGCGTTAACTACCCTTCAGTATCTGCAAAGAGAGAGTACTACTAAGACAAAAGAGGGGAGGGGGGGGGTGCAGCGTTCAAAGCACATCAGCGTGCATAAATACGAAAATGTTTTTATCTATCACGTACTTGACATTTTAAAGCTTTTCATATTTGCTATTAAAAAACCAATGAAATTCACAGAAAAAACCATAGGTTATAGTGGATATATAGTGAGGAATTTGCATTTTCAAAACCTTGAAAATTCAATGAAAAAACCATTGGTTTTAGGGCATATATAGTTAGGGATTTGCATTTACAAAACCTTATTTTACTCGCATAAAACCATTGAAATTCCATATATAGTTATAAGCGCTAACTATATATCGCGCACCCGCAATCCACTGCTGATGATGTCACATATTACATCATTCATGACATGGTTAGTGACATCACTGATGACATCACTGATGACATCTCAAATGACATCACTGATGACATCACTGAAAACATCTCATTTGACATGACTGATAACATCACTGATGATATCATTCATGTGATAATACGATGAACCTCTTCAGACTCTAATATAACCTTAGATACAATCAGTGTAAACAGACACTCACAGACTGTCACTCATCCATGGAGTTACTCACACACCTAGTCAGTCATGCAAAGAATCAATCACACCTCCATTTTCTCAACTATACAGTTATACACACCTTACTTATTCAAACATATACTAACACATATTTACTTTACTCTCTTATACAATCCCTGATACATGTTCATAATGATCCATACAGCCACTCACACATTCACTGGCTCTTATGCACAGTTATTTATAGATGTCAACTCTCACATGTACTGTGTTTTACATATGTACTTACTTTGACATGTAGCACTGAGATATCCATTCACTCACTAATACACTCATGCACAGTCAACCGCCCATACAGCTGTTTCCACATACACTTTTGAACCCATACATATAGTGAATCAACTACTCACACATCTATGTACAGAGTCACACACCTCCCAGCCACCCATACACACACACTCAGTTTCCCATACAAATACTTGGACAACCAATGAATAACCCATACAGTTACTCATATAGCTACTGATCAACATATGCAGCAGTTTGTAGAACAACAGATAAAATGATGCACAAATTAAAACAGTTTAGTCACTAACCCATGCACTCAGTGAGACACATTTAATCACTCTCTCATACAGTCAGTCATGCACCTACTAAATCCTTCATCCAGACACTTATACATCCACTCATTCTTCAATATATAAGACATATTTTAACTTTACAGAAACATACAGTCACTGGATGTTGTCATCAGTGATGTCATCAGTGATGTCATTTGAGATGTCATCAGTGATGTCATCAGTGATGTCACTAACCATGTCATGAATGATGTAATATGTGACATCATCAGCAGTGGATTGCGGGTGCGCGATATATAGTTAGCGCTTATAACTATATATGGAATTTCAATGGTTTTATGCGAGTAAAATAAGGTTTTGTAAATGCAAATCCCTAACTATATATGGCCTAAAACCAATGGTTTTTTCATTGAATTTTTCAAGGTTTTGTAAATGCAAATTCCTAACTATATATCCACTATAACCTATGGTTTTTTCTGTGAATATATATATATATATATATATATATATATATATATATATATATATATATATATTCCAAAGAGTTAGAAAATCCCAGGTAAACCAAGGAGAGACGAAAATTGAATAGAACCACCAACTCCGTGCTGATCTTTCAGTGCCTTTATTCGTGCATATTAATAAGCCCACAAGTAGCCATATATATATATATTCAATGAAAAAACCATAGGTTTCACACCAGATATAGTTAGGAATTAGCATTTAAAATTATTATAAATTAAAAACAAGACAACTTGTTATGACAACATTTAAATACATAAAACACAAAGAGTTTTTGTAAATATGAAAAAAAACTAATAATGTCCTTTCAAACATGCATATGCCATGTTACCAAAATTAATTCAATTTATTGGAAATAATCGCTTCTTATACATGTTGACCAATACACTATTGTCTCAAGTTCTTTCACAACACTTCTGTATTCATTACTCCTTGCATTTCTTTATATAATTGCTGGATATATAATTTATGACTCTATACGCATGCAACATCATTTCACTGTGAGGTGCAGTGAGACGGCGCTGACGCGTGTATGGGGAGCACAGACAAAAAGGGGAGCAGCAGCAGACAGATCGAACCTGTCTATATCTGCCCCCTTGTGACGTAGGGGGGTACACAGATCGACCGGGGTCCACATATGGATAGAACACCGGCTCCGGCAGAATGTGGGGAGCCGGCAAGGAATGTGGGGGGATGTGGTACCCCCCCACGGTCCCCAACGGAGTGGGCCAGCCCGGGAGAGTGGGTCCCTGGGGCTATTACTGGCCCCCCTCCACAAAAGCTTGAAAATAAAAATGCCCAGCCCCGGGGGATGAGGTCCCTGGGGCCAAAGGTGGCCACCAGAGGGGGGCAAATAAGCATGGGCAAATTTTGCGAATTCGCGATCTGCGAATTTGCGGATTTGCGAATACGCGATCCGCAAAATTCGCCAATTTGCGCGAATTTGCGTTTTTTTGTTTTTTGCGTGTTCACAGGGTTTTTTGCGTGTTTGCGGTGTTTTTTGTGTGTTCGCTGGGCTTTTTGCATCTTCGCGATAGATAGATACATAGAAAGAGAGAGAAAGAGAGGGAAAGAGAGAGGGAGACAGAGAACGATAGAAAGAAAGAGAGGCTGGATCTCTGAAGGGCCAGATTCCTGAGTTGCCCCTACAGAACATACAGCTTTTTATTTTTAGCAAAATGCATATGAAAATTGTGCTGTAAAGGTCTCTTTTAGTTTAACCCCTCCTGACAACTCAAAATGGGTGTATTTGCCATCCTCTCCCTTCTTCCTGTTTTTTATATCTGTAAGTGCTTCCTGATGAGGTTTAATTCCTTGGACAGGTGCCTCGTTGCCTACTTGTAACTATTCTCTGACCCTGCTGCAAGGGTCAGAGCAGGGTCAGAGAATAGTTGCAAGTAGGCAACGAGGCGCCAGGAAGCAATTAGCAGCAGGTGTCCAAGTTGAAGTTAATTTGTTTGTAACCCTTTTGTAAAAGGTTACAAAGAAATTAGGTTCAACTTTTGCACCTGCCTCTGTAACCCTTGCTTGGCTGAAAATTCATCCCCACTGATTTGCGGATTTTACCGCGATTTCGCGAGATTAGCGGATCGCGAAATCGCGGAAAATCTGCAAATTCGCCTGCGAAACGGATTTTACACCCACCCTTAGGGGCAAAGTAGCCTCCTTCCTAATAATCTTTTTTTTTTTTAAAAAGGCCCATGCTCTGGGCTATGGGGTCCCGGGGGCAGACTATGGCCTTGGGAGGGGGGCCACGCGGCCCCCTTCCCGATTTTTTTTTATAAATTAAAAATTGGGGTGCCCAGGGCTAAAAAATTAGAAAAAGAAGGGGGAGTATACAGTCCCCCCTTCTTAAAAAAAAAACGGGATTGCGGCCGGAGGCCATGCCCCTTCAGTGCACCACTCTGCAAACGCACCCACTGGCGTGTTTGCAGAGGGGGAACAAATTCCCCTGGAATACTGGGGGTCCCTGGGGGCCAACTAGCTCACCAGGGAGCTCCATTGCAGCGAGTTGTTCTGAGGCCACCCCCCTTTTTACACCCCTCTCCAATGCAGCTCTTTGGCGCATACTGGAGGTAGCTGGTGGGCTAGTTGCACCCAGGGGACCCTCAGTATTCAGGGGACTTAATTCCCCCAACTTAAATCGCACCATGGGTCATGTTTGCACAGTGGTGAAAGGAGGGGGCAGGCCTGAGTTCACATGTGTGCAAACATGCCCTGTGGCGTGGTTTAAGTTGGGGAATTATTCCTTGTCAATACTGAGGGTCCCTGGGGACCAACTAGCCCACCAGGTACCTCTAGTAAGTGCCACGGAGCTGCTTTGCAGAATTTTGTAAAAAGGGGTGTGGCCTCTGTACACCTCTCTGCAACGCAGCACCCTGTCGCATATTAGAGGTACCTGGTGGCCTAGTTGACACCCAGGGGACCTCAGTGTTCAAGGGCACCTAATCCCCCAACTTAAAACATGCCACAGGGCATGTTTGCACACATGTCACCTCAGGCCCCGCCCCCTTCCATCACCTAAAATCAGCCAAACTACGAATTCCAATTTATTCACCTGTTATCAGGAGTGACCTCAGTGCTGCTTCTTTTAGCCCAGCACTGACCCTGAAAAGTACTTCTAACCATACTCACCAGAAAAGTTTTTGTGTCTGTTTTTACAAACTAAAAATATTCCTTAAAAATTGCCTGTATGAATTAAAAGCATTCTTTCAACTGTTTACAGGAGATGCACCAGCTCTAGATCCAGGATTCACCGCTGATTAAGAAAAAGTAACAATAACACTCATTACCTGCTAAGTGAATTTCCTTCCATAGGGTAACATTGAGTTGTTTCACTTGGAAATTCTTCGAAGTGTGGAATTTTGGAACTTTAAAATATTCACCTAAAATCAGCCGAACAACAAATTCTGATTTACTCACCTGTTATCAGGAGAGACCTCGGTGCTGCATCTTTGAGCCCAGTACTGATCCTGAAAAGTAATTCTAACCATACTTACCAGTAACTTGAATTTCCTTCCATTGGTTAACATTGACTGGTTTCACTTGGAAATTCTTCTAAGTGTGGAGTTTTTGAACTTTATAAAATTTCTACAAAATCAGCAGAAGTACGAATTCCCATTTACTCACCTGTTATCAGGAGTTACCTCAGTGCTGCTTCTTTGAGCCAAGTACTGATCCTGAAAAGTAATTCTAACCATACTTACCAGTCACTTGTATTTCCTTTCGTAGGAATCTATTGTGTTGTTTTCACCAGAAAAGTTTCAAAGTGTCTATTTTCACAAACTAAAAATATTCTTTAAAAATCGCCTGTTTCACTTAAACGCATTCTTTCAACTGTTTACAGAAGATGCCCCTGTGCTGGATCCAGGAGCCACCACTGTGTAAAAAAAAGTAACATTAACACTACTTACCTGGATAACATTGGTGATTCTATGTGAAATAGTTTCTAAGTGTCAATTTTTAAAATACAATAATATTCCTTACAAATCACTACTGTAACCAAAATGCTTTTACTCAACTGTTTACAAGAGATATCCCAGGACTGAATCTAGGATCCAGTCCAGTGGTTAGAAAAGTAATCCAAAAAGTAACTAATTGCATTTAATTAGAAATTCACGTTGACCTCAATGGTGCATTGTGTCCGAAACTGTAACTATTGTATGTAGAAGACTATTGCCTATTTACAAAGTATTTAAACTACAGTAATTCATTCTGAGAAAGTATATTTTAAAATGTTTTTTAAAAAAAATCTATAAACATATTGTATAAAAATTGTAGCAAAGCAGTATAAAAAAAGACAATGAAAACATTTAAAAATTGTCATTTACAAAACCTTTGAAATTCACTGAAAAAACCATAGGTTTCAGACATATTATAGTTAGGAATTAGCATTTAAAATACCATTGAAATTCACTGAAAAAACATAGGTTTCAGACAAGTTAAAGTTGGAATTAGCATTTAAAAAACCTTAGAAATTCACTGAAAAAACCATAGGTTTCACGCACATTATAGTTAGGAATTAGCAATTAAAAAACCTTGGAAATTCACTGAAAAACATAGGTTTCAGGGGCGTTATAGTTAGTTAGACATTTCACTCATACAAAGCCATTGAATTTCCCCGTTATAGTTAGTTCAGCTAACTATAACTCGTACGCCCGCAATCCACTGCTGATGACGTCACATATTACATCACTCATGACATGGTCAGTGACATCACTCATGACATCACTGATGACATCACAAATGACATCACTGATGACATTATCCAGTGAATGTGTGTCTTTCTGAAAAATAAATATTTTTTATATATGTACATCTAAAGGTTGATGGAAGAATAAATTAAGGTAATACTCGGCAATAATTTTTAATTTGCACGTCTGCAGTGTGCCTGATACATTCCACCTCTCTTATAAGCCTGCATGCAAGCGGTGTCTGTATGGAAGTGACTACTGTGTCAGATTTACAGTATGGACCAACAGGTCTTTAAAATGATTCAGAGATAAGACAGAATTAGGTGGGAGATCAAGTCATTATGCAGGACAATATTCTTTAGCTTATTTACAAGCCTCTTGCGCAAAAGTAGCGCAAGGAGCTTGTAAATAAGGTATTTTATTTCTAATGCATTTATTCAAAGGCATTGTATATCTAGGCCACTCTGCTTACCTAGTGTAAACACTGTGGCCAACAGAGTTCACAACTTGAACTCAGCTTTGGTTGTACACGGTAGAGTGGACAGCAGTGTCCATAACTTTAAAAGAGAAAGAGAAACGATGTGAGAGAGAATGAGAAAGAGAGAAAAAACTACATTAAAACATGGGAGAGAGAAAGTTATAGATGGAGCAGTTAATACTGGAGAAAATACTCGTAGCTCACCTTTTGCCTCCATTGTATGTCCAAGCAGGTGTTGGTTTAAAGTGCACCCTCCAGTTTAGTGATCTGAAAGATAGTATATAGAGTTAGTAATAGCATAGTACATACAAATGCACACGTATATTTTTGGTTTATTTTTTTGTACACTCAGGATACTATATTGTCCACTGTAAGGAGGTGTCTGTGTGGTGTTTTTTACAAAGTACTATATCCCATGCATTCCCACTGCATAGCGGTGAGTTCTCAATATTGGGTATCTACATTGTTGCACCCCATTGACTTGCACCACTATTCCCATGTTAAAAGTGACACAAAAGTCGTGCAAGGGGTCGTGCATCTGCCCTTCAAACTGTTGTAACTTATCTATTCTCACTGGCTGCAGGTAATTGTACATTCCTACGCAGAGAAGCTGCTGCACACTACCCACTTTCTTCTTTTACTGATGACTTGTTGTTGTTTCGGACACAAGTGTTTTTGCTCACCTTGTGCCATTGGCCTGAATCAAAGAGTGTGCACTATGTGTCGAAGCAGCTTTCTAAGAAGTTGTTACGATGGCCACACATCATCGCAGAATCCTCGTATGTTGAGTCTTAGAGGTGTTGGGGGGAATTCCAATTTGTAAAACACAACCTGTAAGATAAAAAGGATGTTAATATTGTGTGTAATTTTTTTATCAAAGGAGAAGGAAGTGAGAGAGTGACTGCAAAGAATATTTACAGCTCACCTTTCTGTCACCTGAGTTTTTTTCACCACGTGCCGGGACATAATGCACCCTGAAGCTGTACATCTAAAAGATAGTGAAAGAAAGATGTTATGATTGGTAATTGTTAGTATCCTAATGTGGAGTTGAATAACATTGGCCTTTCACACATGTTTCCTCTCACATTTATAAGAACTATTTGTATAGTTTACATTCCGGACGTTTGACTGATTATAAAAACGTTCCTGCTATTGGAAAAAAAATATATACATGTAATTTGATACATTATATAGGACTGCGTTTGTCTAAATCATTGCGTTGCTTTCTTGTATTCAGTCTTTTGCACCCCATCGACTCCCTCCGATGCACACCCAGGCCTCACTGCTCACCTTTTCGTGGACAGGACACCTTCTACATCATGTAGTCCTGATCTGCCACTGATAAGTCTCACGTATGGTGCCGAGTCTTGATATCGGTATGGCTAATGACATACACGTGCTCCCATCATCATCATCGCAGATTCGACACCCGCTCAGTCCTTGCAATACCACTAACTCAGTGACCAAAGAGGCCACGCACGTAGTGGTGGGCCCACTGTTCGGTGGTTCGGGCCTACATGAGGTGTCCGAACCACCAGGACGGGCCATCACAGCGCTTGCAATGGAAGCAACTCTAGAATGGCGTACAGTACGTGCGCCCCATATTTTTTCTTGGTAGGGACATGTGTGTAGTGACGCATGTGCTGGATGGGTGTGGTGTGGGTGTATACCAGCCATGAGGGAGTGTGTGTGTTCCATTTTGACAACTAGACCTGGAACTAAGAAATCACTACAATGGAAATCTGGGCAATGTTGCGGTTTTGTTTGTTCCTGGTAGCGTAAGTGGAGTGGGCTGGCCTGGCGTATGCCAGTGCTGCGCGAGGCTCTGAGCCATGATTCCAGAGCTATGGGTGTGGTCCCATCATGAGCTATATGAAACATCATGTGATTCGGGTGTCCGTTTTGTAGTGCTGACGTCACCCGGGACTTAAACGCAAATGCGTCATTATATCTGTAAAGTTCCACAACTTGGCCAACATGGAAGGTACAGGGTTACCCTGACTCTTTATTCGTTCATAGTTCCACACATAAAAGATGGTGGACCTGACGAATTTCTGCGATTATGAATGTTTATTTTACATTCAGTGGAGTGTTGTAAATATAGTAATACAGGGCTGTGAAAGGTTAAAGTTACAGTTTTTGGCACATGAGGGGCAGCTAAAATATATACCTATGTAGTCATTCAGGTACAGTGAGGAACTTGATGCTGGAAATCAGTGTTCAAGTCTCGGAGTTGCGTTCACATCCTGTTATTATAGAGAAATTATGTAATCTACGTGTGCCTGATAATGTACTGTAAATACGTTGCTTATGTAAAATGCTGATATACTTTTGGGTTGATTTTTTGCGCTATATGAATATGCTTTAAAAGAAAAAGGAGGAATATCACACACTGACTATCACAGGTGAGATGGTTGCATACGCTAGTTATAGTACAATATAATGTGGTAGGACCCTGGGGCAGCATTTTAGAAAGATAATAAATACACAGACACAGATAGATAGTTGAAGTGGGTATGGGCATGTGTGCTCAACTCCATTTTATTACGTTGTTGTTGGTAACAAGCAGAATAGTAATCATGATATCATACACAGATATTTAAACAGTTTATGACTACTGTTGTATTAATGTAGGAGAATTGTATGTGAAATAATACACATAACATTCTATCGTAAAGGATTCATGAGCTGTGGTGCCCTGAGGTAGTGGCAGTTTGTGTGCAGCCTGCGATGATGCGTGGTCCAGGCAGACTGCACTCATAAAAATGTGTTTTGACTATTAAATGTTGCCTTAACAAGGGCATGTGGCACTTATTTACAGTGTACTGAGTTAGTGGTACGTCTGGCGTTTATCGTGTGCTCACCCTGCGATGATGCATTGTCTGAGCGGGCTGTACTGAAATAATTCATTGTTGTAAACTGGACTATATGAACTTTGAGGGGGACAAAAAAAGTAGCATTGATGGTTATCAATTGCTCTGCAAACTAGGTCTACTGATTGCTTCCCATACAAATTAAACAATTGTACTTCACTTTTTGCATTCTAACTTTCTCAAATTGTGGACGTATGTCTGGTGGCGATGTTGAAGGTGATTACCCCAGAGGTACTTGGTATTGCTGGTGGTAGAGGTACATTTTGGCCCAATTTTCTACATTCTTTGTTATCATAGTTCACAGAATGCAACGATTGAAGGTGGTTGGGCATACTAGCAGTGCAACAGCACTATTTTTTTCTCTGCTTTATATAAATCAAGGTTGAATTTTATGTTGTCTATAGTGTAGATGAAAAGGTAAATTCAAGTTGTGAACCCTACTGTGTACACTGTACTTGGAAGCTAGTAGTCAGTACAGTTATAGAACAATGCCTTTTTTCACTTTTTTTAACACAATTTGAATACATACAGTATATTTTGCTCTGCATTAAATAAATCAAGGTTGAATTTCCTACTGTCTGTAGTGTACATGCAAAGGTGAAATGAAGTTGTAAACTCTGCTGTCCGCTGTGTACATCTTAGGGTGGAGTGCATCAGCTGCAATTATGATTGAAGTGGAAGATAGAATATGTATGCAGTGTGCATTTTATTATTGAATTAAATTTATAAGTGATATAAAATAAATTTTCTAGGAAGCATAATAAAGGGATATTGTGTAGGGTTTGATAGATGTTATACTTACTTTGGTTTACACTGAGTTAGTGGTATGTAGAACAATATGGCTGAGATACCCGCCACCCCCTCTCAACACAATCCCCAAGGATGGGAAACCGGAAACAGTTCTGAACTTTTGGAAGACGGGAGGGAGTGACCCTCCCGGCCGTATTTATTAAAAAATTAAACAAAATTAAAACATTAAAATAACAGTTTCATATTATGTACAATTTCATGACCACATTTGCGATGTTTGGCTAACCTTAACATATGCTCTAATACAAAGGTTCTCCTAGCCGAACTAACATCCTACAAAATATTAACTTGCAATTTGAAATTGTACATCCTAACGTTTAAGGGCCAACGGCAAGGTCGTAACCGGTGTCAAGATCCCTAAACCAGAAATGACCCCCTCACTTGTGAGGGGCGACCGCACAGAGGCGTACCTCAAGTGCAACTACCAATTTCCCTTGACTTGACGGGGGCCCCATTAAACTCGACGCCACTTAAAGGTCGTTCGAGGACTCGTGTGAGGTATCTAGAAGGTAGCGTAGACCCCCCTCCCAAACCCCACACAACTTACCACATCTGCCGTCGCAGATGACCTGGCCCCGGGAAATTCTCCCGGAGGGGGCTGTAACCCCTCCTACCCAGGAAGGGGCCTTGACCGCCTTTCCTTTCCTTTCGGCGGCCCATCCTTAGAAGGAACCGCCTCCCCGTTGAGGGGCCAATGGCCACCTCCCTCGAGCGCTCCCATCCGTAATGGGTGACGCCCACTCATAGGGATCTACCAATTAGTGCTCACCGATCATGACCTTACCGCCCGACAATAAATACGACAAACTATCTAAATTACTAAATTACTAAAGAATTATATATTATAAGCATGATTATTGATCAAAACTAGTGCAAATACTTTATTTGAAAACATCCAACACATGACCATCTTTATTGCAGATTCAAAATATCACGACAGTCGTCACAACCTGAAAGAAAATAGAGTTACCACATAAAGACTTTATTCACAACAAGTAGCTGTCTTCAGGGGCTGGTGGGTGGGTCAAAATTGGCTCTTCGTTCCGTCTCGAGCTCACGTGCAGCGAGGAGGTGCAGCTTCAGAGCACAGGAACAAGAGGATGCTTTCTTGGCTTGTTGCTCCTTTTATCCGTCTTCAGGGCGGGCGTATACCCGCCCCTGCCTGCCCCAAAGGGCGTGGCCAGCCGCGTCAGTGTCTAGGCCAGCCCACTCCAGGGCGGAAAAAAGGCGCGCCCCGGCTACGCCGCTTTGGGCATACCAGCCGGGGCTCGCCTCCCGCCCAAGATGGCTTCCCGGGGGGATCGTGGTACTCCACCATACGTTCGGGGGGACCGAATGGTCGCCCCTTTCCATATGGCAGAGATACCCGCCACCCCCTCTCAACACAATCCCCAAGGATGGGAAACCGGAAACAGTTCTGAACTTTTGGAAGACGGGAGGGAGTGACCCTCCCGGACGTATTTATTAAAAATATGAAACAAAATTAAAACATTAAAATAACAGTTTCATATTATGTACAATTTCATGACCACATTTGCGATGTTTGGCTAACCTTAACATATGCTCTAATACAAAGGTTCTCCTAGCCGAACTAACATCCTACAAAATATTAACTTGCAATTTGAAATTGTACATCCTAACGTTTAAGGGCCAACGGCAAGGTCGTAACCGGTGTCAAGATCCCTAAACCAGAAATGACCCCCTCACTTGTGAGGGGCGACCGCACAGAGGCGTACCTCAAGTGCAACTACCAATTTCCCTTGACTTGACGGGGGCCCCATTAAACTCGACGCCACTTAAAGGTCGTTCGAGGACTCGTGTGAGGTATCTAGAAGGTAGCGTAGACCCCCCTCCCAAACCCCACACAACTTACCACATCTGCCGTCGCAGATGACCTGGCCCCGGGAAATTCTCCCGGAGGGGGCTGTAACCCCTCCTACCCAGGAAGGGGCCTTGACCGCCTTTCCTTTCCTTTCGGCGGCCCATCCTTAGAAGGAACCGCCTCCCCGTTGAGGGGCCAATGGCCACCTCCCTCGAGCGCTCCCATCCGTAATGGGTGACGCCCACTCATAGGGATCTACCAATTAGTGCTCACCGATCATGACCTTACCGCCACAGGCCGGATAGTTGACCGGCTATCCGGACCCCCCACAAAACTCCTACCTAAAGGTCATGTCTTAAAGTCCGTAGCCAAGCTATACAGTCCCCTATGAGTAACTCGTTCCCCACCCGGGACAAATGAACACCATCCCCCAGATACATACTGTCATCAGTAATACAACCATGCGAAATAGAATGCAGTGTATTGGAACGGAACAATCTACTCATTTTGTTATTAATTTTCCTTACTGAATGATTCAGAGCAGAAACAGAAATAGCCCCCCGCCATACTTTTCGTGGGATCAAATGGGACCATGCAATCGTGCACCCTGGAACTCTCCTTGCCAACCAACTTACAGTGGAAAGCATTGCCTCAAGAAGAAGTCGTCTACCAGTGGTGACCAAATCATTGCCCCCAAGATGTACTATGACTATAGACGGCGGTGACCTCATCCGCCCTAGCAATCCCTCAAAAAATGATTGAAACTGGTCAATACAGAGTCCGCCCCTTCCGTAGAAGGACACCCTGTACCCGTATTCCCCAGCCACGTGAATCATGTCACCTGCTTTGAATACGTCCGCGGCACGCCTCACGTATGAGTGGCCCACGACCCACACCTCCTTTTTCACAGCCGGTGAAGTCTGACCGCTGGCCCGGTGTTGGGTCGACTGCATAGTTCGCCCCGCCTCGTAGGCTCGCGCAACTGAAACCAAACAAAAACAAGAAGCGTGAGTACATCATTACAGCTTCACAACATGTGCAACCGCACATACCTTTTATAACAATTGGAGGACCAACGCCCCACACGTTTAACCTGTTCAACATTCAGACCCCTGGCTGTAGCCTCTGTAGCAGCCCCTATCCGAAAGGAATGGGTCCCAAACTCGCCCGGGTTCAAGCCCGCAGCAGTAATCGACATCGCAAGCACCCGCTGAAACTGAAACCTCGTCAGTGGGGTGGCGTCAGCGTGTCTCAACAAGGTCCCCCCCCATGATGCCACCCTTTGTGCTAAATATTTCTCTACACAACTCACCGGGCACATGGAGGACCCGGGAATCCTTTGTATGATTATGCAATCACCCATCGCACCCTGATCGGTCTTGGACCTGACAAACGAGACAGTCATTGTCTCCCCTCTGGTCTGAACGTGCTCTCGGCACAGTCCCCCCATCACATCCTGCTTGTTCCTCACCACTAATTCGCTCACCCGCATAGCCCCATGGAATGCCAGCGTAAAAGCGGCTCGGAATAACACTGTTTCAAATTTGGACGAACATGTTGCAGGGAGTCTGGATAATAACAGGGCCAACCTATCCAAACCTATCGGGCGCCTTTCATCTACTTTGCGACCCTCAAGGCGTTGCCACCCACGTAGCGCTTTTTGCACAACAAAAGACGCTGTCGGGTCCTGAATCCCATGAGCCCTAGCCACAAAGGAAATGGCGGCTCGATGCCTCTGGGCCGTAGCCACTGATTTGCCTGCCTGATGTAAAGACAGCAGAAAGTTTACTACAGACTCTTCCTGGCCCCAAAGCTCCCCCCTAGCAGCCCCCAAAAAGGCCCAATAGGATCGGAACGCCCCTTCATATGCCTTTTTTGTCCTGTGTGCTAAGCTCTCTCCCACGAGGTTACGAAGTTCGGGGCACCGAGAGACCAGAGAGCTTCGGGAAAGGGTGCCGCCACCGGGTCCGCTGTGGGCAGAAAACCCCAGAAGGCCTGCATATGAAAACGAGAAAGCGCATCAGCTGCTTTGTTCATCACCCCCGGACATGTCTTGCCCTAAATAGTACATTCAATTGCATACATAGTAATACGATTTCCTTGAGCAATCTCAGAATCCATTTGCATCGGGCTGCCTGGCTATTGATACACTCAACAACGGTCATGTTATCAGACCAGAATACCACAGAGTGATCTCTGAATCCCTCAGGCCAAGTTCTCAGGGCCACCAGAATGGGAAAAAGTTCTAGGAAAGCAATGTTACTTGTCAGACCACTCTCATGCCACCATGACGGCCATATTTGTGCCGACCACTGAGTGCCGAATATGGCACCAAAACCGATGCTCCCTGCCGAATCTGTCCATAGCCCCAGCTCCTCCGAGGACACGGCCGGTTTGTTCCAGACAATTCGACCATTGAAATCCGCCAGAAATGCCAACCAAATGCGCATGTCCTGGCGAACCTCTGCCGAGAGCCTTGTGTGATGATGACCCTCCTTCAGGCCGACCATGGCTTGAGCGATCGAGCGAGAAAAGGGGCGGGCCATCGGTATCACTCTTAGGGCAAAATTCAATTGTCCCACCAATTGCTGTAATTGATGTAGCTTAACCTTAGACTCACTTATACACATTTGCAGGGATGCCCTGAATCTTGACACTTTGTCACCTGGTAAACGAAAACAACCTTCTACGGAATCGAGCTCGATCCCCAGAAACTCTAGGCAAGTCGAGGGACCCACAGTCTTACCTGGTGCCAGTGGCACGCCAAACTGATTCATCAAGACACAAAATGCAGTCAAAGCCTGCTCACATTCCGGATCCCCGGCTGCCCCCAGAAACAAAAAGTCATCGAGATAATGCATAACATGGTGAAATCCCGTCTTCCTTGTGAAGACCCATTGCAGAAAGCAACTGAACTTTTCGAAATAGGCACAAGATATAGAGCACCCCATCGGCATACACTTATCCATGTAATAGTGACCCTGAAACATGAAACCAAGAAGACGCTGATCGTCTGGATGTACCGGGAGCAACCGGAACGCTGACTCGATATCAGATTTTGCCATCAGCGCCCCGGGCCCCAGGCGATTCAATATGGCTACGGCCTCATCGAAGGATGCGTACCGCACCGAACACACTTCCGGGTCTATCGCATCGTTTACGGAAAGACCACGTGGGGCTGATAAATTATGTATCAGCCGAAACTCACCCGGGTCCTTCTTGGGGACCACCCCTAAAGGGGAACAAACAAAGTTAGCCACTGGTGGTACAATAAATGGACCAGCGACTCGACCTCGAGCCAGCTCTTTCCCAATCTTTTCTTGTACCACAGTCGTATGCTGCAAGACCGATATCTGGTTTTTACATTTCGCTATACCCTGAAAATCCCCCACTGGGATGCGGAAACCATATGAAAACCCGTTCCGCAACACCCGAGCGGAAGCGTGATCCGGGTATTCGCTGAGCCAAGGAATCATTGCCATGGTATCAATTGGAGTAGGTAAAGGCGCCCCTCGGACTATGTCAGACCTGTTTGGCGCCTCCTCTACCCCCGTTATCACCAGTTTTGGCTCTGCACATGGACTCAGGATGGGATGATTGCCCACACCCACTACACTCGTGCCTAAATTTGCATGACCCCTGGGGCCTAGTACATTTTCCCCTGTTAAAGTTCCAACATACCCCCCTTTTACCTGTGTTGCCGATTGGCCTTGAGTGATTGTCGTTACTCGTACCTGATCGAAAGGGCGTCCCAGCATATTGGCGGGAGGATTCACCCACATTACTCCCTACTAAAGGGACTTTCAACATACCGGAGTCCTCCATTTTGGACCAGGACACAGAATCATAACAATCCCAAGTTAAGTTTCTATCATGCTCTTTCGCTTTTCTGAAAACATTATCGTAACAGAACCAATGATTGCCCTCGTGTGATACCGAATACCCCATGATTCGTGACTGATAAATCGGCAATTTGGGCAGCAATTCGGGCCTCCGTTCACCCAAAATGGATGTAAAAACCCCCCATGCTTTGCCCCAATTGCCAATGTTTTCATTTACCTTGAAGGCGGCCATCTTTGCGCGCCAAACACTCGGATGCATGAGCTCCTTCTGGCTCTTAACATGCTCCATCTCATAATGATCGGTAAGCAACGAGAAGATGTTTATATACTCCAACTTTTCCCTTCGAGAGGGTGCCGACTCATCCCTCGCAACCGGCAAAGGCCGCTTACCTGAACTGGAAGCTGTATCTGCGTCTGCCGCAGCCGGCAATGGTGCCTTCGTCGCTTCCCTTGTTTCCCGCAGCTGCCTCATCAACACCTGCGCGTCGTCAGCCGTGGCGCCCTTGCTACCTTTACCCAACCACGCTGCTAATTGTGCTGCCAGCTCGGGTGGCATATCCTCTCCGGACACGGGGGTGACCACCACGGGAATCGGATTCCCTTCCTCCGGCACCGGAATGGGTGCCTCACTTGGGTTACAGGGAACTGGGACGTCTCCCCCCGCTGCTCCCCTTCTGGGCCTCTTGCCTTTTCCACCTGGAGCTGTTCCTTCCAGAGGACGTTTCAGCCCCCCTTCTTCCTCTTTATCCGCCATTCGTTTCTTTAGGTCGGTCACCTCCTTCATGAGAATCCGCAGCATCTGGTCGGTAGTCATTCTCTTTCCCGCCTTTTTAGGCATTCTCCGATCGAGTATCTGGAAAACAAACAAGAAAGATTACAACGCTCAAAATTGGCTCTTCGTTCCGTCTCGAGCTCACGTGCAGCGAGGAGGTGCAGCTTCAGAGCACAGGAACAAGAGGATGCTTTCTTGGCTTGTTGCTCCTTTTATCCGTCTTCAGGGCGGGCGTATACCCGCCCCTGCCTGCCCCAAAGGGCGTGGCCAGCCGCGTCAGTGTCTAGGCCAGCCCACTCCAGGGCGGAAAAAAGGCGCGCCCCGGCTACGCCGCTTTGGGCATACCAGCCGGGGCTCGCCTCCCGCCCAAGATGGCTTCCCGGGGGGATCGTGGTACTCCACCATACGTTCGGGGGGACCGAATGGTCGCCCCTTTCCAAAAGGTTTTGTGGAGCCTACGATGGTCCAAGCAGGCTGTATTGATAGTAATGTTTTTTGTGTTGTGAATGGTGTCTTAGTAAGGCCACGTGATAATCATTTTTGGTGCACTGAGTTACTAGTATCTTTGGTGCTTAGCGTGTACATATTCTGCGATGATGCGTGGTTTTTGTCACACACGTTAACAAAATTCGACGACAGAGTAGAATTGTCTC
This sequence comes from Lissotriton vulgaris, assembly GCF_964263255.1. Lineage (NCBI taxonomy): Eukaryota > Metazoa > Chordata > Amphibia > Caudata > Salamandridae > Lissotriton > Lissotriton vulgaris. The sequence goes on along the minus strand of NW_028248786.1, from coordinate 156,121 downwards.
CGCCTTAAACAAATCGAGAATGAATTCAATGTTGTCTGTAGTGCTTAACCGCTTCTGGGATCAAGTTGTGAATCCTGCTGTCCCCAGTGTACATTTGAAAGCAGTACTTAGTACAGACATTGAGGAATGTTTTTTGTGGCATTCATTAACAAAATTATCTCTGAATTACATAAATCAAGGATATCTTGAATGCTGTCCGTAGTGTAGATGGAAAACTGAATGCAAGTTGCGAACCCTGTTTTACGCAGTGTAGATTTAAGGCAGTAGTCGACACCAAGATCGATGAATGCTATTTTGTCACAGTTAACATAATCTGAGGACACAGTACAATTGTCTCTGCCTTAAATAAAGCAAGGCTGGATTCAATGCTGTCTGCAGTGTTGATGCAAAGCTGAATTCAAGTTCAGAACCCTGTTGTACGCAGTGTAGATTGCAGGAAGTAATCAACACAAAGATCGATGAATGGTATTTTGTCACAGTTAACAGAATTTGAGGACATAGTACAATTGTCTCTGCCTTAAATAAAACAAGGCTGGATTCAATGCTGTCCGTAGTGTTGATGCAAAGCTAAATTCAAGTTGTGAACCCTGCTGCCCGCAGTGTAGATTGCATACTAGAGTGAGCAGAGTTATAGATTAATGCTTTTTGTCACATTCTTTTACAAAATAGGAAGACATAGAATTCATTTGTCTCTACCTTAAATAAAGCAAGGCTGGATTCAACGCTGTCCGTAGTACAGATCCAAATCTGAATTCAAGTTGTGAAACCTGGCGTCCGCAATGGAGATCGAAGGCAGAAGTCAATACAAACATAAGTCTGTGGTGCTGTGGTGCTGAGTTTGCAATTGACCTGTATCGAGGAAGCATGCGGTCATGGCTGCTGCCACGTGGCAGGGTACGGACCTTCGCTGTGGCAGGGTCTCTTCTCTTTGCAGAAGTGAACCACGCCCAAGGTGTAGCCTAATTATTTATAATATTACGTTGACATTGTGTACGTTGGAGAACCCCACTGCGCTTCTGTTTCAAAGGGGGGAGGGGTGAGCACAGCTACATGAGTGAAATATTCCCCAGTGTCTGAGATAATATGGTTGCGTCCACTATTAAGTACACTACACGTATCAATGGTATATATACACACTTAAAAGTTTTTGATTTCTATAGTGAATTATGTATAGTATTTCACTGGTAGTCTTAGCGTTTTATACATTATTATTGATGTTTGAGTTCTTTCCCTCATACATACTTGGTTGCCACATCTCTGTAGATTAAGGTAGTCTATTGTTGAGGAGATATATTATTTTGGAAATGTCTCTAGTAATGTTTTGCGCTGCCTCTGAGGTAGTAGGGGGGAGGGGTCTATGGGGATGGTTCTGATGATTGTGGCGCTGGGTATTGTGATTTTGTTGGGTGTCGGAAGTGTATAATTAGAACCTCTATCACATATTACTCTTTAAACATGGGTGTTAGTTGAATGTAATTCACGCAGTACATATTCAATGTTCTTACAGTACTTAAATGTTGATGTTAATTTGTTAGTGGTAAGTGGAACTATTGCCTGATTTTTTAGGTGGCATCGCAGATTTAGTTTGTTGTCGAAAATATGGGGAAGTGGTCGACATTATAAGTAGGAATTATTATTTAAAAAACCTTTGAAATTCACTTACAAAAACCATAGGTTTCAGGAGGGTTATATTTAGGAATTATCTTTTAAAAAACCTTAGAAATTCACTGAAAAAACCATAGGATTTAGGGGTGTTATAGTTAGCTGGACATTTCACTCATACAAAACCATTGAAATTCCTCTGTTATAGTTAGTTGTACTAACTGCAACTCTTGCGTCCGCAATCCACTGCTGATGGAATCGCATATTACATTAATCATGACATGGTCAGTGACATCACTGATGACAATTCAAATGACAGTGCCGATGACATAATCAATGTGATAATCTGATGCACCTCCTCACACCCTAATATAACATTTGATACACCCACTCTGAAATGCAAACTACAATTTTTGAAACCATGGGCACACCAATACCAGTTGCTACATACCCACTCACTGATACCTAGGTCTACACACACATCTACTCATTCACCCATACAGTTACTCAAACATGCAGTTATTCATGAATACAACACTATAATATGCACTCATACACCTATAGTGAAACTCACACACCACCACTCACCCATAGTTACCCACACACCTAGTCAGTCATGCAAATAGTTAATCACACTCTGATATTTCTCACCTATAATGTTTAGTGTTATACCCATACTACTTCACTTATTGATACAGAAATTAAAACATACTTACTCTCTTCTATAATCACTAACACAAACACACTTATCCATACAACCACTCCCACAATCACCCACTCTCCCATATAGTCCTTTATATACTCCAACACTCACATGTACTGCCTTTCACATATGTAGATACTCAAACATGTACCACTGAGAAATTCATGCACTCACCAACACAGCCATACACACACTCACCCACCCATACAGCCTTTCACAGATGCCCTCTTGGACCCATACACCCAGTAAATGTACCACTCACACATCTATGCACAGAGTCACACACCTAAATATAAATACTCAGGCAACCAGTCCATAACCTATATAGACACTCATGTAGCTACTGACCAACCCATGCAGCAGCTTAAACAACAACAGACACACTGATACAGACATTCATACAGTTTAGTCACTAGCCCATACATTCAGTAAGACACATTTAAACACTCACTTAATCGGACACCTACTTATATGTGACAACATCACCAGTGCATTACGGGGGCGCGAGATATAGGTAGGTCAACTAACTATATCGGCCGAATTTCATTGGTTTTGTACGAGTGAATAGTTCAACTAACTACACCGTCCCTGAAGCCTATGGTTTTTTCAATATATATTGAAACGCGTTTGTTGACTGAATAAGTGTGCACGCGGGAAAATAAACCTGGCGTAGAGACTACGAAATTTTGACTGGAGTGTCCTTAATTTTGGAGCATGGGAACTGTGAGTTTGCACATATTGTAACGCACTCCACCGTGCGGTAAGGAGGCACCCGATGTGAAGAGGAGCGACAGTTGGTGGCAAAGTGTTTTGGATATATATATATATATATATACATTCACTGAAAAAACCATAGGTTTCAGGCCTTATATAGTTAGGAATTAGCATTTAAAAAAACAATGAAATTGCTCCTATATAGTTAGTTGTACTAACTATATTTCGCGCACCTGCAATCCACTGCTGATGATGTCACATATTAGATCATTCATGACATGGTCAGTGACATCACTGATGACATCTCAAATGACATCACTGATGACATCATCCAGTGAATGTGGTTTGCTTCGTTATTTAAATATGCATTATATATATAGCAATTTGCATTCAAGAATGAGTGGATGTATATAAATAAATATTTGGTTGGAGGATTTAGTAGCAGTGTAATTGACTGTTTACTTGACCAATTTATAGTGTCTCACTAAATATAGTGGATAGTGACTAAACTGTGTGAATATCTCTATCACTTTGTCAGTTGTTGTGTAAATTGATTCTACAGTTAATTACTAGCTACGTGAAACTCTATATTAGTTATTGATTAGTTAACTGAGTATTTGTATGGGAGTATGAAAGTGTGTGTGGTTCGGTGGGGGGTGTGTGACTGTCCAAAGATGCGTGAATAGTTGATTCAGTAGATATATGAAGTTAAAAGTACATGCTCTAACAGTTTGGGTGAGAGAATCTCTTTTTGGGTGTGGTGATGAGCAAATATATTTCTCAATGGTACATGTCCAACAAACTAGAAAAATAAAAGGCAGTGTATGTGTCAGTTGTTGTATATAAATAAGCATACATAAGACTCAATGATTGTGTGAGTGACTGTATGGATAACTGTACACTTGCAATAATGATTTTAAAATTCACTAAGTATGACTTACTATCTAAATGAATAGATGAAGTGGTGTTTGTATAAGTGTTTTGCTAAGTAAATATGTAAGTATGATCCATTGTTTGCATAAGTGAGTAGGATGACTTCATATGTGAATAGGATGTGTGCTATTGTTTAATGTCGATATAGATGTATAAGTATTTTTGATAGTTTTCTATTGTTCATTGACAGCATGTATGAGTGAATCTACAGGTAAGTGATTAGATGTGTGTATACATCTATGCATCTATGAATCACTGTGTGGATTTTTAGATACTTGTATTGCTGTGACAATGGATTCAAATATGATACTCTGTATTTTACAAAGAGTAATGAAAGATTTTAATAGTGTATGAAAAGGTGTAAGATTTTCACATGGATGATGTCATCAGTGATGTCATCAGTGATGTAATTTGAGATGTCATCAGTGATGTCACTGACCATGTCATGAATGATCTAATATGTGACATCATCAGCAGTGGATTGTGGGTGCGCGAAATATAGTTAGTACAATTAACTATATAGGAGCAATTTCATTGGTTTTTTAAATGCTAATTCCTAACTATATAAGGCCTGAAACCTATGTTTTTTTCAGTGAATTTCAAAGTTTTTTTATATGCTAATTCCTAACTATATATGGCCTGAAACCTATGGTTTTTTCAGTGAATTTGCAAGGTTTTTTAATGCTAATTTCTAACTATATAAGGCCTGAAACCTATGGTTTTTTCAGTGAATTCGCAAGGTTTTTTAAATGCTAATTCTATTAGCGGATAACGTTTAAATATGTTAATATCCTTGTGGGACCACCTGAGCAGCCCTAGGGGGTCAGGTTTTTTCTACCCTGCCCCCTTTTTGCATTCTACACGTTTGTTTTTCTGCTTCTTTCGTGCCTCGGTCTACCTAGCACAAGATGAATGCCAACACTTCCTGGTTAGAAGTGTTGACAGCCAATTAGCATGCTGCTTTCCTGCGAAAGGCATGCTGATTGGCTGCCACTGTCTGTCAACACTCTAAACCAGGATGTGTTGGCAGCCGTCTTGTGCCTCGGTAGAACCAATGCACAAGAAAGCAGTGAAACAAAGGTGCAAAACACGCAAAGGGGGCAGGGTAGAAGCACCCTGACTTCCTAGGCCTAGGTTTTCCCCGTGGTACGCTCAGGGTACGCGTACATGGCATCGCACCCAGCGCGTACTCCGTGAAATTTTCACAAAAAAAATATTAGTTTCTTTGACCTTCGGGGTCCTCCCAGGCCCCCCTGATAAAACCTAGGGGGTCAGGGAGTCTCTACCCTGCCCCCTTTTATAATTTTCCCCTTTTGTTTTTCACCTCTTGTGTCTCACAAGATGGCGGTCTGGAATGTTCACAGACACCCGAGAGCCAATCAGCTTTCCGCTCGCGCACTTCCGTGGCGCGCCGGGTGCGCTCCCCGGTACGTGTATAGGTAAGCACTTGAAGCACGCATATACATAAATATGTGTTTTTGAAGTCAATTTTCATAAGAACCACTGGAGCAATTTAACCAAATATAGAAAAGGCACTTCTGCGTACCAGTCCCTACATTTTTGCAAAGTTTGGTGTAATTCCAATCAGCGGTTCGGGCTGTAGCCGTGTCTAAACGTCCTATGGAAAATAACATAGGGAAAACACGCTTTGGGACCCCCTTTTTTCTCGGCCCCCACATGACGAATCCCACCGAAACTTCCAGGGAAGGAGCGGAGCTGGCCTAAATTTTGGAAAATTTCACATTCATTCCTCAACAGGCGCCAAAGTTATTCCCAATAGAATGTTGCGGATTTCCTATGGTAGCTAGGTCCTAACTATATATACCTACTGGCTATTGCCAGTAGGTAATATACATACATATATATATATACAAACAAAACAATCTCTCAGAAAAAAGATTGCTCCGAGCCCCAATTTCTTTCTTAGCGTGCTTTATTTCATTCAAAAGCTGTGGCAAACATTGCCCCGACGCGTTTTGGAACCTGGGTTTCTTGGTCACGAGTCAAGGACGTTTGACATAAGTCATATGATATAGTGTGCAGAAAATTAACAGAATCAAAAAGGACTACATAGCTGCATGGTTAGTGTGACTAGCATAGCCTCCATTTTGTAATGGCTATTTCACCTCAAACAATGCCTGTTTAGTCCATCTATTAAACGTTTTTCAACACAAATGCAACGAGTCACAGCTATAAGGCAAATCAAACCAGTTACATTTAAATGAAATTGATAAACATTTAAATGAAAAGTTAAATTAAATTCCAAGATGTAATATGGAATAAACACTGTAAAGCTTATTGGCTATAAACAATTTCAGAAAGAAATTCAGAAATAGGCGTGACTCGCGATTGTCAATTGATAATATAAGGTCATGGTGAACTTTACACAAATATATACCACAGTTCCGTCCCAGTGGGCAAATAATCACAATCTTCTATTGATCAACTCTGAGAATTAGGCCCCAGTGGGCTATTATGAAACCAAACAATTAGACATTAGAAATATGAGCAATTGCACCATATCATGTGGCTAAATCAGCAATTCTTCACAACCAGGCATAAGCTCCGTCTCCTATAAAAAATAAACCAAATGCACATATCAATAAAATGGTATCATACCAGAGATTAAAACCTACACAAACATCTTTTCAGAGGCAACATGATAAGTTAAATTACTGAGAAATTCTTAATATTTCTTTGGTCAGGTTAGGTACCATCTCAGCCGAGATGAACCGATAGCTCCTCATCTTTGTTGATGCCCCCAGGATCCTTGGTTGCGTACTTATCAAGTGAGATTCTAATCTTCGCAATTCCTGAATCCTGTTACCCCCCCCGCCCCCTGTTCTGAAATAGGAATTCTGTTGAGGGCACAAAATATTAAAAGACTAGCATCTTTATTGTGACACTCAGAAAAATGCCGAGCGATAGGATACTGTCTGTCCTCATTAGTTATCGCTTGCATGAGTTCTAAAATGCGTAATTGTACTTGGTTAATAGTACTCCCAATATATACCAGTTGGCAAGGGCATATCAGTGCATATACACAAAAATCAGTTTTACAATTAAGATAATTCCCTATAAAAATCCATTATTTTCAATGTCGATAATACCACCTGCTTGCAATTGGGACTATTCTTACATGCTCTGCAGGAAGTACATCTATAGAATCCCTGAATCTTAGATCTAAGTTAATTTTCTGATGTTAAAACATTCCTGCACTAAATATCTTTCAACGCTGGACAACGTCGAAATGTGATTTTAGGGGAACTAATAACACACTTTTCTAGGGTATCATCAGTATTTAGCACCCTCCAAAATGTATTCAAACACTTACTGACCTCGTTTGCTTGTTTGCTATAGGAAGTAATGAATCTTACAGATTCCATCTCTATCATTTTTAGATTTCAAAAGTTCCTCTCTTTTAGTTTTCACAACTTTCTCACATGCTTTTCTAATTACTTTTTAGGAGTAGCCTCTCTCCTCAAATCTAGTTTCCATAACACTCATCTCTTCTGCAAATGCTTTATCCGAGCTACAGTTGCGCCTAGCTCTTAACAGTTCCCCATAGGGTATACTGTTGATGAGGTTTGTATGGTGACAACTTGTGGCATGTAGAATACTGTTTCCTGCCGTGACTTTGCGGAACAGCTTGCTCTCCAGCTGATTTTCCTTGACTTTAACCTCCACACTTAGAAACTCTATAGAGTGCTTATCAATGGTACAGGTCAATTTAAGATTTAAATAATTTTTTGCTGAGGGAATCAACAAATTTCAATGCGTCCCTTCCCTCGCCTTCCCAGATGCAGAATATATAATCGATATACTGGGCACAGAGGACGACATGATGGTTAAAGGCACTAATGTTATTCGACGCCTGCTCCTCCCACCAGCCCAGATACAAACCTGCGTAACTGGGGGCAAAGCAGGTTCCCATCGCCGTTCCCTGGACCTGACAGTATATCACATGATCAAAGACGAAATAATTATTTTCGAGACAAGTCGATTGGAAAGGGGCGACCACTCGGTCCCCCCGAACGTATGGTGGAGTACCCCGATCCCCCCGGGAAGCCATCTTGGGCGGGAGGCGAGTCTCGGCTGGTATGCCCGAAGCGGCGTAGCCGGGGCGCGCTTTCTCCCGCCCTAGAGTGGGTTGTCCTAGACACTGAAGCCGCCAGCCACGCCCCCGGAGGCGGGCGGAGGCGGGTTTACGCCCGCCGGAAGAAGGATAAAAGGAGCAACAAGCCAAGGAAGCATCCTCTTGTTCCTGTGCTCTGAAGCTGCACCTCCCCGCTGCACGTGAGCTCGAGACGGAACGAAGAGCCAATTTTGAGCGTTGTAATTTTGTCCTTGTTCTTTCAGATATCTTCGTTGGAGAATGCCGAGCAAGAAGGTCGGAAAGCGGGTCGGTACCGATCAGATGCTCCGCATGCTCGTAAAGGATATGGCCGAGATGAAGAAGCAGATGGCGGCAATGAACGGGGCAGGAGGCCCGAAGCGCATCATCGGGCCAGCATTGCCGGGTGTAGTCCCCAGCGGTAGAGGCAAGAGGTCCAAGAGGGGGGCATCTGGGGGAGAGGCCCCGGTTCCCGATACACCGATTGAGGAGCCAGTCTCGGTTCCGAAGGAGGGGCCACCGATCCCCGTCGTACTCACCCCTGTGAACGAGGGGGATATGCCTCCCGAGTTGGCTGCACAACTGGCAGCGTGGTTGGGGAAAGATAGTGAGGGCACCACGGCAGATGACGCCAGGGCAGTAATGAGGCAACTGCGAGAATCTAGAGAGGCTGCGAAGGCATCATCTTCTGTTCGCCCACAGGCTCCGGTGGGTGAAACCGCAGCGGGCACGAGTTCGGCAGCGACTACAGCTTCTAATTTAGGTAAGCGGCTACTGCCGATTGCGGGGGAGGGGTCTGTACCCTCACGGAGAGAGAAAGTGGCCCAGCATATTCCAATTGAAGTCAAGGAAAAGATTTGGGCTGATAAGTATGTAAACATGTTTTCTTTGCTTACCGATCACTACGAGATCGAGCATGTGAAGGGTCAAAAAGAGTTTCTGCATCCGAGTGTTTGGCGCGCAAAGATGGGCGCCTTTAAGGTCGATGAGAACATAGGTACCTGGGGCAGAGCGTTTGGCATATTCACTTCAATTATGGGGGAACGAAGGCCTGAGTTGACGGCTGAGTTGCCCATATATCAGACACGTATCATGGAGTATTCTCAATCATATGAGGGCAATCAGTGGTTTTGCTATGATAATGTTTTTCGTAAGGCCAAGGAGCACGACCCAGCTTTGACCTGGGATTGTTACGACTCCATTTCATGGCAAAAAATGGAGAATTCAGGCATGTTAAAGACACCATTGTCGGGGGGTAGCGGGGGTGAGTTTTCCCGCCATTCGTCTGGGACGCCCTTTCGGACGGGGCAGGTAACGAGCATCACTCGAAGCCGAGTGGCAACGCAGGTAAAAAGGGGATCTGTTGGAATTTTAATAGGGGAAAATGTACAAGGCCCCAGGGGTCATGCAAGTTTAGGCACGAGTGTGGGGGGTGTGGACAGTCCTCGCATCCTGAGACCATGTGCAGAGCCAAAACGGGTGATAACGGTGGTAGGGGAAGCGCCAAACAGGTCTGAAATAGTCCGAGGGGCGCCTTTACCTACCCCGGTTGATACCATGGCAATGATTCCTTGGCTCAATGAATACCCGGATCATGTCTCCGCTGGGGTGTTGTGAGACGGGTTTTCGTATGGTTTCCGCATTCCAGTGTGGAATTTTCAGGTTAAGGCACTTTGTAAGAACCAACTGTCGGCGGTGGTACAGGTAAAGATTGGGAAAGAGGCGACTCGAGGGCGGGTTGCCGGACCATTCGATATACCACCAGTTGCTAACTTTGTTTGTTCCCCCTTAGGAGTGGTCCCAAAGAAGGACCCGGGTGAGTTTAGACTAATACATAATTTGTCAGCCCCACAAGGTCTTTCCGTGAATGATGCGATAGACCCGGAAGTGTGTTCGGTGCGGTACGCATCTTTCGATGAGGCCGTCGCCATGTTGAATCGCCTGGGGCCCGGAGCGCTGATGGCAAAATCAGACATCGAGTCAGTGTTCCGGTTGCTCCCGGTACACCCAGACGATCAGCGTCTCCTTGGTTTTATGTTTCAGGGTCGCTATTACATGGATAAATGTATGCCAATGGGATGCTCCATATCTTGTGCTTATTTTGAAAAATTCAGTTGTTTTCTGCAATGGGTATTCATGAGAAAGACGGGTTTCCAGCATGTTATGTATTATCTTGATGATTTTCTGTTCCTGGGGCCAGCCGGGGATCCAGAATGTGCACAGGCTTTAAAAGAATTTTGTGTCCTGATGAGTCAGTTTGGTGTGCCATTGGCACCAGGTAAGACTGTGGGGCCATCAACTTCGCTCGAGTTTCTTGGAATAGAGCTCGATTCAGAAGAAGGTTGTTTTCGGCTACCCAAGGAAAAGGTGGGGAAATTCAGGGCCTCCCTTGAAACATGTATTCGGGAGACTAAGGTGAACTTGCATCAATTGCAGCAAACTGTGGGTCAGTTGAATTTTGCCCTTAGAGTAATGCCAATGGCCCACCCCTTTTCCCGCTCGATTGCACAAGCCATGGTCGGTCTTAAAGAGGGACACCACCGCACGAGGCTATCGGCAGAGATTCGCCAGGACATGCGCATTTGGTTGGCATTCCTGGCAGATTTCAATGGTCAAATTGTCTGGAACAAGCCGGCGGTGTCCTCCGAGGAGCTGGGGCTGTGGACAGATTCGGCGGGGAGTATAGGTTTTGGCGCCATATTCGGTAATCAATGGTCGGCTCAAAAATGGCCGTCATGGTGGCACGAGTGCGGGCTGATGAGTAACATTGCTTTTCTTGAACTTTTCCCTATTTTGGTGGCCCTGAAAACATGGCCGGAGGGGTTCCGGGATCACTCTGTGGTGTTCTGGTCTGATAACATGACCGTGGTTGAGTGTATCAATAGTCAGGCAGCACGATGCAAATGGATTCTGAGATTGCTCAAAGAAATTGTGTTATTGTGTATGCAATTGAATGTGCTCTTTAGGGCAAGACATGTGCCGGGGGTACTGAACCAAGCGGCTGATGCGCTTTCTCGTTTCCGTATGCAGGCCTTCTGGGGTTTTCTGCCCACAGCGGACCCGGTGGCGGCACCCTTTCCCGAAGCTCTCTGGTCTCTCGGTGCCCCGAACTACAAAACCTGGTGGGAGAGAGTTTAGCACCCAGGACAAGAAAGGCATATGAAGGGGCGTTCCGTTCCTATTGGTCCTTTTTGGGTGCTGCTAGGGGGGAGTTTTGGGGCCAGGAAGAGTTTGTTGTAAAATTTTTGCTGTCTTTACATCAGGCAGGCAAATCAGTAGCTACGGCCCAGAGGCATCGGGCCGCCATTTCCTTTATGGCAAGGGCTCATGGGATCCAGGACCCGACAGCGTCTTTCGTTGTGCAGAAAGCGCTACGTGGGTGGCAACGCCTTGAGGGTCGCAGAGTAGATGAGAGGCACCCGATAGGTCTGGATAGGTTGGCCCTGTTATTATCCGTACTCCCTGTGACATGTTCATCTCAGTATGAAACAGTGTTATTCCGGGCCGCTTTTGCGTTAGCATTCCATGGGGCGATGCGGGTAAGCGAACAGGTGGCGAAGAACAAGCGGAATACGGTGGGAGGACTGTGCCGAGAGCACATTCAGGTTAAGGGGGAGACGATGATTGTCTCCTTTGTCAGGTCCAAGGCCGATCAGGGTGCGATTGGGGATTGCGTAGTCATACATCGGATTCCCGGATCTCCCATGTGCCCTGTGGTTTGCGTAGAAGAATATTTAGCGCAGAGGGCGGCATCATGGGGGGGGACCTTGTTGAGAAACGCTGATGCCACCCCACTGACGAGGTTTCAGTTCCGGCAGGTGCTTACAATGGCAATTTCGGCCGCGGGCTTGAACCCCGGCGAGTTTGGGACCCATTCCTTTCGGATAGGGGCTGCTACTGAGGCTACAGCCAGGGGTCTGAGTGTGGAAAAAGTGAAACGATTGGGGCGTTGGTCCTCGAATTGTTACAAAAGGTATGTGCGGTTGCACATGTTGTGAAGCTGCTATCATGTACTCACGCTTCTTGTTTTTGTTTGGTTTACAGTTTCGCAAGCTTACGAGGCGGGGCGGACTGTGCAGTCGACCCGACACCTGGGAACCAGCGGTCAAACATCACCGGCTGCGGAAAAAGTGGTGTGGGTCGTGGGCCACTCATACGTGAGGCGTGCCGCGGACGTATTCAAAGCAGGTGACATGATTCACGTGGCTGGGGAATACGGGTACAGGGTGACCTTCTACGGAAGGGGCGGGCTCTGTATTGACCAGTTTCAACCTTTTGTCGAGGGTTTGTTAGGGCGGACAAGGTCATCGCCATCTATAATCATAGTCCATCTTGGGGGCAACGATTTGGTGACCACTGGTAGATGACTTCTTCTCGAGGCGATACTTTCCACAGTAAGTTGGTTGGCGAGAAGGGTTCCAGGGTGCACAATTGCATGGTCCCATATGATTCCACGTAAGGTGTGGCGGGGGGTGAATTCGGTGTCTGCTATAAATCATTCGGTAAAGAAAGTCAATAACAAATTGAGTAGATTGTTTCGTTCAAATGCATTGCATTCTATTCCTCATGGTTGTATCAAGGGGGACAATATGTATTTGGAGGATGGGGTCCATTTGTCCCGGGTGGGGAATGTGTTACTCATAGGAGACCTCATAGCTTGGTTAAAGAGTTTACAGCATGACCTTTAGGCCGGAGTTTTGTGGGGGGTCCGGATAGCCGGTCAACTATCCGGCCTGTGGCGGTAAGGTCATGATCGGTGAGCAGTAATTGGAAGATCCCTATGGTGGGGGCGTCACCCATTACGGATGGGAGCGCCTGGGGGGAGGTGGCCATTGGCCCCTCAATGGGGAGGCGGTCCCTTCTAAGGATGGGACGCCGAAAGGAAAGGGAAGGCGGTCAAGGCCCCTCCCTGGATAGGAGGGGCTACGGGCCCCTCCTGGGAATTTCCCGGGGCCAGGACATCTGCGACGGCAGATGTGGTAGGTTGTGTGGGGTGGGGAGGGGGGTTTACGCTACCTTCTAGACACCTCACACGAGTCCTCGGACGACCATAAAATGGCGTCGAGTTCATTGGGGCCCCCGTCAAGTCAAGGGAAATTGGTATGTGCACATGAGGTACAGCCCTCTGTGCGGTCGCCCCTCGCAAGTGAGGGGGTAATTCTGGTTTAGGGATCTGACACCGGTTACGACCTTGCCGTTGGCCCTTAACGTTAGGATGTACAATTTCAAGTTAAAATGTATTTGTAGGATGTTAGTTTCGGCTAGGAGAACCTTTGTATTAGAAATATGTTAAGGTTAGCCCAAACATCGTAATGTGGAAATGAAATTGTACATAATATGAAACTGTTATTTTAATGTTTTGATTTTGTTTCATATTTTAATAAATACGGCCGGGAGGGTCACTCCCTCCCGCCTTCCAAAAGTTCAGAACTGTTTCCGGTTTCCCATCCTTGGGGATTGTGTTGAGAGGGGGTGGCGGGTATCTCAGCCATATGGAAAGGGGCGACCAATCAGTCCCCCCGAACGTATGGTGGAGTACCCCGATCCCCCCGGGAAGCCATCTTGGGCGGGAGGCGAGTCTCGGCTGGTATGCCCGAAGCGGCGTAGCCGGGGCGCGCTTTCTCCCGCCCTAGAGTGGGTTGTCCTAGACACTGAAGCCGCCAGCCACGCCCCCGGAGGCGGGCGGAGGCGGGTTTACGCCCGCCGGAAGAAGGATAAAAGGAGCAACAAGCCAAGGAAGCATCCTCTTGTTCCTGTGCTCTGAAGCTGCACCTCCCCGCTGCACGTGAGCTCGAGACGGAACAAAGAGCCAATTTTGACCCACCCACCAGCCCCTGGAGACAGCAAGTGGTTTTGAAATAAAGTTTTGATGTGGTAACTCTATTTCTTACAGGTTGTTGTGATTAAAGTGTGGTTTTAGTATGCAATAAAGTGAATGATTCCTTACAGTATGTTTTTCGAATAAAGTATTTTTGCACCAGTGTTGATCAATGATGTTTCAATAGTCATACTTAAAGCGGTTATTGTTTTGTTTTTAATTTAGTATTGCTAGTTAATGTTGTATTTATTTTGGTCGGGCGGTAAGGTCATGATCGGTGAGCAGTAATTGGAAGATCCCTATGGTGGGGGCGTCACCCATTACGGATGGGAGCGCCCGGGGGGAGGTGGCCATTGGCCCCTCAACGGGGAGGCGGTCCCTTCTAAGGATGGGACGCCGAAAGGAAAGGGAAGGCGGTCAAGGCCCCTCCCTGGATAGGAGGGGCTACGGGCCCCTCCTGGGAATTTCCCGGGGCCAGGACATCTGCGACGGCAGATGTGGTAAGTTGTGTGGGGTGGGGAGGGGGGTTTACGCTACCTTCTAGACACCTCACGCGAGTCCTCGGACGACCATAAAATGGCGTCGAGTTCATTGGGGCCCCCGTCAAGTCAAGGGAAATTGGTATGTGCACATGAGGTACAGCCCTCTGTGCGGTCGCCCCTCGCAAGTGAGGGGGTAATTCTGGTTGAGGGATCTGACACCGGTTACGACCTTGCCGTTGGCCCTTAACGTTAGGATGTACAATTTCAAGTTAAAATGTATTTGTAGGATGTTAGTTTCGGCTAGGAGAACCTTTGTATTAGAAATATGTTAAGGTTAGCCAAAACATCGTAATGTGGAAATGAAATTGTACATAATATGAAACTGTTATTTTAATGTTTTGATTTTGTTTCATATTTTAATAAATACGGCCGGGAGGGTCACTCCCTCCCGCCTTCCAAAAGTTCAGAACTGTTTCCGGTTTCCCAACCTTGGGGATTGTGTTGAGAGGTGGTGGCGGGTATCTCAGCCATAATCATTTTGAGTATCATCTCGGTGTGCATGAGATAACATACAGGTCTATCTTTTAAATAATACCTGCAGACTTCAAGGCCTAATTCATGTGCTATGCAGGTATAAAGGCTATTAACATCAAGTGTTAATATTAGTATACCTTGTTCCCATACTACTTCATCATTCAATTGCAAATCAGAACTCCTCAAAAGTAACTTACTTTCCATGACGTCAAAGGATGTCCTATGAACAGCTTATACTCTGTTGTGCTGTTATTATTTTCTGCCCACCACTTTCTGAAAGATAAGCTTCATCGTTTTAAGAAAAATGAGACATACAAAGCAATTTAAAACAGCACACTAAATTACAGAGACACCTAGAATCATTATAGTCCAGTTACCTACCCTAAATTCTCACTTATGAAAACAAGTCAAAAGGCAACATTGCTTCATAGTCAAATAGTAATCATTGTCGAAAGACCAGCCTTTTTTACATTTCAAATAAGCTGTGTAATATCCTGATGTTGTCAAAGGACCATCATGGCCAGACAGAGGGTAAAGAGACTGCATTATTGCGAGGCAGCTCTTGCTTTGTTGTACTGTTGAATTTTAACTAGCGATGATTTTTAAAACTTGTATGTATTTCGAATCTGATGTATGAATTGCAAATCGAATTTTAAAACTTGGAACTGCAAATTGAATTTTAAAAACCTAAACGTAGCATTTAGCACAGAGCACTCGAGCACTTTAGAACTGTAAAATTATACATCATGTCTGACTGATTTAAAAGTCGCTCTGCGCCTTCACTTTAATTGTGCTGCGCCGCTCCGTGCTGTCAGCATTTTCACATATGTGTGACAACTTGTTAATGCAGAAATTTAAACCTGGCCCTTGATTACTAAGTGGACCCGATCCGTCTCGGCTTTTGCCGTGGGCACGGTGGGCTCTTTGTTTACCCTACGGCGCTTCTGGTAGCCTACACCGGTCAGCGCTACAGACTCCCCGGAAGGCGGTGCCGCCCACTCCTGCATATAGCGGAGTGCGTAGAGCGGACTCGCCCAGACAGAGGGTAAAGAGACTGCATGATTGCGAGGCCGCTCTTGCTTTGTTGTACTGTTGAATTTTAACTAGCGATGATTTTTAAAAGTTGTATGTATTTCGAATCTGATGTATGAATTGCAAATCGAATTTTAAAACTTGGAACTGCAAATTGAATTTTAAAAACCTAAACACAGCATTTAGCACAGAGCACTCGAGCACTTTAGAACTGTAAAATTATACATCGCGTCTGACTGATTTAAAAGTCGCCCTGCACCTTCACTTTAATTGTGCTGCGCCGCACCGTGCTGTCAGCATTTTCACATATGTGTGACAACTTGTTAATGCAGGAATTTAAACGTGGCCCTTGATTACTAAGTGGACCCGATCCGTCTCGGCTTTTGCCGCGGGCACGGCGGGCTCTTTGTTTACCCTACGGCGCTTCCGGTTGCCTACACCGGTCAGCGCTACAGACTCCCCGGAAGGCGGTGCCGCCCCCTCCTGCATATAGCAGAGTGCATAGAGCAGACTCGCGCAGCGACGCGCAGGCAGCGTGCCTAAGTCGCGCCAAAGTCAAGCCCTGCCTGTCTGCGCCTGTCCGCGCCAGGCCGGCGACAGGCCAACTTTTTTCCTTGAACTCCTGACAGCCCATCGTTGCCTAACAGGTACTAAAATTGCTATTTTCACAACTCTTAAATATGATTACTTATACTCGCAAAGAGCTCCTGTCCTTTAACCTGCCTCACTCAGCTATCGTTGCGCCTTCTATCAACCTTGGCCCACCTCCAACTTGTAAACCATTGACCTGCCTTTACGGAAATGTGCGGTCACTCCCTAAGCATTCCTTAGAGATCTGGGACTTACTCGACCAAGAAACCCCAGATCTTTTCTTTATAACCGAAACCTGGTTATCAGAAACATCTGACCCAGACATAGCAGCAGCCTTGCCCTCTGACTATAAAATAGTCAGACTAGATAGAACTGGAAAACGAGGGGGAGGGACCACAAAAATTTATAAAACGGAAATTGAAATTAACATCATTTCCTCTCATCTCGAGACTTGGGGAGAGTTTTTAATCTTCTCCCTTATCCTCACTGGTAATGAGTCCTGGAAAGGAGCCCTGATTTACAGACCCCCAGAGACCAAGGCTAGTTTTGCCGCCCAGCTAGTCGACATCCTGGCACCTCATATACTAGCCTGTAAAAATGTCCTCCTGTTAGGCGATCTGAACCATCACATGGAAATACACGATGACCCGTACACAATGGAACTAATGAATAGTATTGAGTCCCTAGATCTAAGGATACTCGAAACCGACCCCACACATAAAGCGGTTTACACCCAGGATATTATATGTACCAATTTTCAGGACTTGCATATCAATGAACTAATTCCTGTCCTATGGACAGACCATGTGATAATGAAATTCATCATTAAAACAAATGAGTCCCCACATGTCAACTCTAAAGAAAAAAAGATGAGCCACCCATGGAAAAAGATTAACTTAGAAATGTTTTTAAAAACCTTTGCCCCTCTGAGAATAACTGAGGACACTGAGCTAGATAGAGCGGTCCTAGACCTTGACTCCGCAATTAGTAATACCCTGGACACTATAGCTCCTAAGCGCCTAATAAAGTGCCCGAAACTGAAATCGCCGTGATTCACTGATGAACTGAAAACTATTAAACAACTCACCAGGAAAGCTGAACGTAAATGGCAAAAATCAAAAAACATTGATGATAAACTACACTATAAAACTGCCCATAAAGAATATATGAACAAAATTGCCAATGCCAAGAAAACCTATCTTGGGGAAAAAAGCAGCTGGAAATTCACAGAAAGAACTCTATGCAATTGTAAAAGACTTCTCAAACCCCATTGCTTGCCAAAAGGCCATTCAGGAATCCCAAGACTGGGCCGATGAACTAGCCACTTATTTCAAAGTTAAAATTAACACAATCCATGAATCATTTCCCACAGAAACAGGCATAATATACCAGGCTGATCCCCCCACAAACCCCATACAGCAAAATGTAGCTGATTTCGGAATAATCACTGAGGACGAGGTAACCAACATACTAAAAAAGGCCAAATCAGGTTCCCCCAAAGACCCAGCGTCCGCCCAGATCTTAGCGAAACTAGCGCCTGCCCTGGCTCCCACATTGACCTCTATCTTTAATATGTCCCTAACTCGTGCCTGGTTCCCTACCCCCTGGAAAGAAGCCATTGTGAGGCCAATCCTTAAGAAAAATAATGCAGACCCCAAGCAACCGATTAATTACCGCCCCATATCTTTATTACCACTCTTTGGCAAATCTATAGAATCTATTATTAATGCAAAATTGGTAAAATTCCTTGAAAGTCACTCGTTATTAGATTCCTCACAGTCAGGATTCAGAGCTTCCCATAGCACTGAGACTAAATTGATAGAGGTGGTTGACAATATCCGGTTGGCATTGGACTCCAAAAAGTCGGCTATTCTCATCCTGTTAGACCTCTCAGCGGCCTTCGACACCATATCCCACTGAGTCCTATTAAAGCGACTAGCGGGGATAGGTGTCGAAGGCCAAGCCCTTGGCTGGATCCAGAGCTATCTCACAGGCCGCAGCTCTAGGGTCAAATCAGGACCTTTTTCATCAGAAGCTATTGACAATGATAAGGGAGTGCCTCAGGGCTCAATTTTAAGCCCAACCCTATACAATGTTTATGTATCACCACTGGCAAAAATAATTAGGGATTTCGGCTTCGACATACTGTCGTACGCCGATGATACCCAAATTCTTATAACTCTTGGCTCTGATCCAGCAGAGACCAACGTGAGATTTAGGAACTGTATGCTAGAAATAAAGGGCTGGATGACCAACAATTACCTAATGCTCAATGCAGGTAAATCCGAAATAATGCTTTTCAGTGCGGCCAAATCCATCTGGTCCCAAGAATGGTGGCCAACTGAACTTGGTCCGTGCCCATCCCCTAAAGATACTGTTCGGAATCTGGGCTTCACCCTTGATGACAAGCTGTCCATGGTCCCCCATACAAACAAATTAGTACACACCTGCATAGGTCTTATGAGGACCTTAAGAAAAATATTTAAATGGCTACCCCTGTGCTATCGCAAACCATTGATTCAAGGCTTAAATACTAGCCGCCTTGACTACGGCAATGCTCTCCTCGCGGATGCAAACGAGGGCACACTAAGTAAACTGCAGACACTCCAAAATGCAGCAGCCAGACTGGCCCTCAACCTACCTCCACGCACTTCCTCTGCCCCTTGCCTGAAAAAACTGCACTGGCTTCCAGTCAGAAAGCGCATAAGGTTTAAGATCTGCTGCCTAGTCCATAAATCACTAAATGGACAAGGCCCGAAATACTTAAAAAACAAACTTCAAGAATACTGCCCAGAAAGAACATTACGATCTTCAAATAAATATCTCTTGAAGATACCTAGAGTTTGTACTGTTAGAAATGGAGACAGGAGTTTCTCAAAGGTTGGTCCTCTGGCATGGAACTCCCTGCCTTCAGCTCTAAGATCCAATCAGAATCACAAAATCTTTCGGAGAGAACTTAAAACTCTTCTATTCAAGACAACAGTATAACTTCCTCTCCCTTTCGCATCTCCCATACCCTCTGCCAGCGCTATGAGACCTAATGGTGAAATGGGCGCTCTACAAAAACAAAATACAAATACAAATACAAATGTCATATAATAGCTGCAGTTACAAATGTTCTTCCTGAAATCAACGACTGTGTAGCCAAAACATTTTTAATTAGACTTGACAACTTATTTACATCCGGTTTATATAGTTGGAATTGTAAAATGACATTTCACCCATACGTTTCCATAAATAATGTGGACAGCATTGCAGACTTACATTACCTCTACTCCTTCTTTTGATCTGCTGCTTGAATTAGCTTATTAAAACAAACAATTTTCGCTCTGTGCTACACTTATCCACAAGGCTATATAGTGTAGGGGCCATTAGAACCTCTTGAAATTCCTCAGAACAAATCCTGAGATTCCTTCTCTAAAATTTTGGTTGTAAGAACACCAGGTAAGAATTTTTAAGGTGAAAAGGCAATCTTTTTTTGAAAGTTAAAACAGAATCATTGCAGAATGACCAGCCGTTTCCAGACTTCAAATAAGTTGTGTAATGTCCTGATGTTGTTGAAGGACCCTCATGATATATAATTGCTGCAGTTAGAAAAGTCCTTCCTGATATTGACAACTGAGAAGTCACAAAATTTTTAATTAAAGTTGTCAATTTAGTTCCATCACGCCTGCATTGTTGGAAAATTAAAATGACATACTGTCCATATCTTCGTATAAATAATGTGGACAGCATTGCAGACTTACATTGGCTACACTCCATGTTTTGATCGGCTGCTTTTACTAGCTTATTAAAGGATACTGATTTACTGTCTGGCAAAGTTAAATATATAAATCTTTCTGAGTCTACACTAGTAGTACTTGATAACGTACAATTCTCGCAGTCATGCTGCCATTGATAAGAAAGGCCAAACAGATGATCTACATCTACACCTTCATCTTGCAATACATTAAGCATATACATTAAAAACTCCTGACAATCTTGCTGAATATTTTGAGAGAATTGTGTTTGACCTGAACATTTGTCTAACAGATTTCGAATTTCAGACACACTTTCTACTCTTGTTCTATCAGCGCTACATTTCTCTAACACAGAATTCAACAAACAGCAAAAACTTTGATCCGAATTGATCACAATCTGTTCTTTTAAAGTTTCTAGAGAAAAGACAACATTAACCACTACATTAGCATAGCAGTTCACACCAGAACTATTTTCAAATTGAAAACCAACAACATCTTCAACAGAATTCATTTTCTGTCTGCTTACAATTTTGGGTTCATCGACTTTTGGTCTTTTTGCTACAACCTCCCTACTATTAGTGATATTTCTTCGCTTCCGGCCTACCACACGTTTTTCAAACAAAGGATATTGAGCCAAATGTGGCGCATGCTCTCTTCTTAACCTATTGTATTCCATAACACAATCTAGATCCGCACAAATGTTTGTGACATCACACTTAATCAATACAAACCCGATAAAGTTCTGACTCGTGACAATGCTACATAAGCCATACCCTCCTTGAACACAGAACTGCCAATATTCACCAAAGCACTGTCTACGCTTAAACCTTGTGATTTATGGATTGTTTATGGGGGGACACACAGAACTGACCCAGGAGTCCCGGAGGGTCCTTGAAGCGCCGCAGCCTTCCTGCGCTGTTTGCTGAGGGAAGAGGGAGCAACCGGACTACATTTCCCACCGCCCCACGCGACCGGAAGTCGCGCACGCCCTGTCCCGCCCCCGGAGGTGCTCACAAGTCCAGCCGGAGCCCCGGGGGAGCGGGGGACACACAGAACTGACCCAGGAGTCCCGGAGGGTCCTTGAAGCGCCGCAGCCTTCCTGCGCTGTTTGCTGAGGGAAGAGGGAGCAACCGGACTACATTTCCCACCGCCCCACGCGACCGGAAGTCGCGCACGCCCTGTCCCGCCCCCGGAGGTGCTCACAAGTCCAGCCGGAGCCCCGGGGGAGCGGGGGACACACAGAACTGACCCAGGAGTCCCGGAGGGTCCTTGAAGCGCCGCAGCCTTCCTGCGCTGTTTGCTGAGGGAAGAGGGAGCAACCGGACTACATTTCCCACCGCCCCACGCGACCGGAAGTCGCGCACGCCCTGTCCCGCCCCCGGAGGTGCTCACAAGTCCAGCCGG
This sequence comes from Lissotriton vulgaris, assembly GCF_964263255.1. NCBI lineage: Eukaryota > Metazoa > Chordata > Amphibia > Caudata > Salamandridae > Lissotriton > Lissotriton vulgaris. The sequence continues at coordinate 134,454 of NW_028248786.1, read as the reverse complement.
AGCCCCGGGGGAGCGGGGGACACACAGAACTGACCCAGGAGTCCCGGAGGGTCCTTGAAGCGCCGCAGCCTTCCTGCGCTGTTTGCTGAGGGAAGAGGGAGCAACCGGACTACATTTCCCACCGCCCCACGCGACCGGAAGTCGCGCACGCCCTGTCCCGCCCCCGGAGGTGCTCACAAGTCCAGCCGGAGCCCCGGGGGAGCGGGGGACACACAGAACTGACCCAGGAGTCCCGGAGGGTCCTTGAAGCGCCGCAGCCTTCCTGCGCTGTTTGCTGAGGGAAGAGGGAGCAACCGGACTACATTTCCCACCGCCCCACGCGACCGGAAGTCGCGCACGCCCTGTCCCGCCCCCGGAGGTGCTCACAAGTCCAGCCGGAGCCCCGGGGGAGCGGGGGACACACAGAACTGACCCAGGAGTCCCGGAGGGTCCTTGAAGCGCCGCAGCCTTCCTGCGCTGTTTGCTGAGGGAAGAGGGAGCAACCGGACTACATTTCCCACCGCCCCACGCGACCGGAAGTCGCGCACGCCCTGTCCCGCCCCCGGAGGTGCTCACAAGTCCAGCCGGAGCCCCCGCGTCGCGGGACGCGCGCGGGCGCCGCCGGGCTAAGCCCGGGCAAAGGGCGGGCCCTCTGTGGCCCTCAGAGGCACGAAGAGGCCGGGTCGGGCCACCCTATTTGGCTGCTACAAACTTGGAGGTACTTTATCTATTTACACCGATCCTGATATTGTACGGTTTTAATATCATGTCCATTTGGGAGGAGCTGAATGCCCTATGTGGGACGAACTATGCCCCCAATGTATCTACCCCCCCCTATAGGGAGTAGAGATGGAGACGAGGTTAACAACATTGATATTGAGAATACCGATATAATGTGCACTAGTCCCTCACTACAACCCTCCAACCCTCCAATAATATCGCCCACTGAGGCGGTGATCAAAACACCCGACCCAATTTCTCCACTCCAATTGACCTTACTGGCACAGATCGAACAATTGTTAAAAACTGCTCTATCACCCCTGATTATTAAAATCAATGAGCTGGGAGACAGGCTGACCAGTATTGAAAACAAATTATCAAGGAACCCCATCTCAACGGAACCAACTGCTGCACCCATTCGCCCTATTCTCCCCTGCATCAAAGAAAAATTCAAATCCATTACACCTATGAAAGCTCAAATTCTTGAACCCCTCATCTCACCACCCAATCCAAGAGGGCGGAACATTATCTCTAACTCTAACTACGTATCTGCACCCCATAGACTACCCAGGCTTGCACACGAAAGCAGGAATTGGATCAACCTACCTCCAGAAGCTGCTCCTTTTGTGACTATTCTTTCTGGGGTCCCTGCACCTACTCATGGCAAATTTGAATCCTATCAGGACTTGTTAAATAAAACCATCTCCTGGCTAAAACACCATAGACCATTGCCACCTGCCTTAGATGGGGGCATATTGAGGGTCAGGAGGGTGGGGTGGCTTGGTACGTCGCCCAAAGACATCCCGGGCGACCTTATTTTAATTAAATTCAAAACTGCGAACATTGTCCCCTATTTGCGATTCTCCCAACCCAGAGAGGGAGATGGTCCCATTCGCATTTGGGACTTGTACGATTTTTATCCCGGCCCCCGACCCTACCCGTCCCTAAGGCAAGCTAGAAATAGATACTGAGTTTTGATGAAAATTAGCTCTAAGAAAACCCTTGCACTGTGATATTATTCTTTTAAAACATGTATTGTGATTTTATGATGGTTGAACTGCAATGCTTATTTTATGTATACTTTTATGATTTCTATATGGAATCGAATAAAGTTATTTGATGATGATGGATTGTCACCGCATATGCCAAGCAAACAGGAAATTGCTTACGGCGAACATATACGTCTTTTACAAGCAAAAACCTAGCTGTGCAACGACCAATTAGCTGTACTTCCTCAATGCCATCAAATTTAATTTTTAAAAATTCAATTCCATCTCTATTTCTGTATTTCTCAAAATCAACAACATTACCCATTGATCCATTTAGCAGACCTCTTTCAACATGTAAATTCCTTCTCAAAATGATACGGCAATTTAAGAACACATTCAGAGTCTTTTCAAAACCAGCAGTTTTAGATACAGTCTTCTCTAATGAATCCAATTTAGATTTCAAATTCTCAGACAAAACAATTGTTGCACCCATATGCTCTATTCTGTCAATAGCTTTCAGTTTCACAATCTCTTGGTTTTCTAAATTCAACATTTTGTTGTTGAAGATGGAACATTCTGCAAGAGTTGGCATCAAACATATTCCCGATTTCTTCTCAGTAATTTTATGAAAAATATTCTCTGGCAGAACGTCTTCTTCTGGATACAAATTTGAAAGTAATCGTGCATGTAAAGCTTCTTTCCCACGCTCAGTCACTTTCCCGATTCTAACATCTTGTAGAATATTCTTGTAATCTTCATCCTTCGCCTGATATTTTCACGCAGCTCAGCATCATTGAAGTTTAACCATATGTTAACGTTGCCAATGCTCCCTAGGCACTTCCTGGTATCTTCATGCGTAAGCAGTTTAAACACTGGTTGTCCTTTCACTGGTGTCAGCTGCAAAAGATCACCGAAAACAATGATGTGTTTGCCACCAAATAACACATCATACTCTGTTTTAAGAACTTCCTGCATTCTCAAATGCACAAAGGCAAGCATGAAATTGGAAACCATGCTTACTTCGTCAATGATAAGAAGTTTCATCTTCTTCAGGACTCTAGATACTTCACATCAAGCATCTCCCGATAACTTGTGGTATTGTAATTTGTTATCATGCTCCACTGGCAGCATCAGTAGCCGATGCAAAGTAATACCTTTAATATTATGTGCTGCCAGTCCAGTTGGAGCGGTGACAACACAAGACAGCGATGACTCAGTTCTTTTCTGCAGATAACATGAAATTGCTTTAGTGAGGAAACTTTTTCCAGTTCCTGCTTCTCCAATCACGTACAGTCGGACAGGCTTCAACGACGTACATGAGCATTCTTTCTTCTCATGACTTAATCCATGATCACTTTGGCTGGCAACTTTGTCATATATTTTCCTCTGCTCAACATTGAGTTGTCTTTCCAAATCTTCTAAGTTAACCACATCCTCCTGAGCATGTGCCATGGCTCTTTCGACTACAATCATGGCAGTGGCAGCTTCATTTTCGATAACTGGTCCTCCTAGTGGATCCTGACTCAATGAAACAGAACTCTGACTGTCCTGAGAACTGTCTCTAGCAATCTCGGCTGCTATTGTTGCTTCCTGCTCGATTTCTGCATTCAACATTTCTAGATATTTTAGAAAAACAGGACATTCTATGGACTCCTTGGCTGCATTGAAAGAGTCTTCGTAACAGAGGAAATCTCCAAGCAGTTCCTCTTCTGCACGCCAAGGCTTGAAAAGTTGCAAAAGAGCTAAATAGAAAAACTCTTTTCTTTCTGGAGATTCGCAATCCAATTTTCAATGATTTCCCAATAGACATTTTTTTTGCTTGACCAGACATCCCTCACTTCCAATTACAGCATACACTCCTTTATCAATATCTTCTGTGATGTTCCTCTTGAAAATGTAATTTTGTAGAACCTCATACAGACAAACATTCTCCAGGTGACTGCTTCTATTTGGATAATATGTATCCAACATGTTGGTCTTCAAAATATCTGTACTGCTTGGCTCCTTCTCCGCCAAATACTCAATTTCCCGTACAGGTTTGAGAACTCGATTACATTGTTTGCAGCAAGACCAAGACTTGCCCAAATGATACTCCTAGATTTGGCATAGAGACTTGCTGAAGATAACCGGTCAGAACATTCGTAAGCTCCGATTTCTCGATGCGACAACATCTTCAGACTGAAACTGTACAACTTCTTACTGAGGCTCTTTTCATGGGAAATGTCCTCCCACATATCCTTGAGTTCTGTCTTTTCTTTCTTTGTGATGTAAGACGTCACATACCGAGCCACAGCCATACAGTTGTCAGCCACAAACTGTATATCCATGTTAGCATTCCACATGGACAAAATCACTGGGTTGTAGTCATTGATGTTCTTGGACTCTTCGTTTCTCTTCAAATTGTATGTATTTTTGGGTGATTTCCTCGTCACATTATGTCGCAGCGAAGACATCAAATTGTTCACTCTTCCTTTAAATATCACCGATCGTGGAAATCCAAAATGACATTTTGTACAGTACTTGTTCTTGTTTCTGAATTTACGACAACAGTACTTTCCACAACGATGGCTTTGAAACCGTAAAACTTGTTCTCTTAGAATTTTTTTGTCTTCCTTTTTCTTTGGAACAGCACATGTAGAATACTGTTCTATGAAATTCATCACTAAGTCATCCGGATCTGTTCCAAATTTGGGTGCATCTTTGATCCATAGCAGCATATGTATATGAGGAGCACCTCGTGCTTGATACTCCTTTCTCCAGAAGAAATCAAACACCTCTCCAAGAGGTGGATTTTTCTTGTTCGTGATGAAAGACATCATAGCTTCAAATCTATGATTGAAGTACCTGCATACATTGACTGGATCCAAAGAGCACAGTTCTCTGGGTGTCTTGAATTCAATATTTTCAATGTTTCCATTTGCCTCTCGTAGAAATTCAAGTAAGTCTTCCCAGCCATACTCAGCACAGCTGAGAGTGAGGAACCATGTGGGAGTTCCTAAGTTCCTCAACATACCTTTTAGGTCACCATGACGACGGTACCAATACTCATTAGTACCACGCTGACATGCCATCAGATTAATCAGGTGAGAATCCAAAATACTGTCTTGCACAGTGACTTTATCCATAAAGTCCCTTGCTGAGATATTTCGCAGTTGTACACCACTTTTCAGGATGTGGTTCACTGCATAAGACAGTCCAGACAGATCACTTTCAAACAGTAGATGAAACAAATAGGGAATGCATTGACGAAACCTAGGATCTTCTGCATACAATCGTAAAGTCCGGTATTCAGAAGCAGGAATTTGATCAGGTCGCTCATCATATCGTCCTCCTCGACCTGTGGGAAATAACTGTGGAAAACACCGAGCTTCCAAACTTTCCTCCCAAACACTAATGGGACTCCCTTTGGCTTGTTTCATTTGAAACAACTCAATAGCATTCCCCATGACTTCCTTGGAATGCAAAGGATGAACACTATAATGTTCATAGATTTCTTCGTTTTTAGAGGCTTCTACTTTCTCAATTTGTCCAGCACACAATTCGCTGTCTTCTTCCTCACTTACTTCCTCTTCTGCAACACATACATTCTAGTAGTACTCATTGTTTTTTATCAAATACAATGTTGCCTTTTTGACTTTCCTAACATCCACTAAATCTTACCAGATTTTCTTACTCTTTGTCGGAACCCCATTAACTAGGATAACCAGAGGTTCCTCTTCCATTTTCTCTACTCCAATTGTATTAATGTTTTTCTTCAAATCTAAAGGCAAATAAACAACTCTTCCCTTTAATCCTCTCTGTAAATCAGATGGAGGCAATTTCCCTGTATTAGGCTCCATTCGTACAATAGCCTGAAAGGGATGCACACTTTGAATCAAAATAGATTCATAAGTATTTAAATCCTTCAATTCAGAAGGAATGTCAACCAATTCCAGATTATTATAAACCGTCCTAGCATGTATCCAGTTTTGGTTTAATTTGTTAAAACAATAAGTACACATACGTTGGTCCGATCCCAAATCAAAACAATTTTCTACCATCAAGTATGTGGCAAAATCCTTCCATTCACTATTGTTTTCCATTTCACTTTTTGCATATAAATCCACTAACTTAGTCTGATTCTTATAATAAGTCCGTCGACAACACACACAAGTGAAATTAGGCCTCTCACTTGATTTCACCTGAAAGATGGAAATTTCCTTGTGAAACTTATCTATATTAGAAATCTGTACACTCATTTCCACATTACCTTCTTCTACTGGGTCAATTTCAACATTGTTCTCTTTACTAGCAAAGTATCAGAACTCAATTTCTTCATAAATATTCTTCACATGTAGTTCTGAACCATGCAAAAGAGCACTGCTCAATTGTTTAAGCATAATTGCTGGACTTTTAGCATAATACAACATTTTCACTAATTTCCTCACTTTATTATGATGCACTGCAAGCATCCTGAAATGATGATAAACACTCTGGCATATTCTCCTGGAAAGACAAGCCAGTGAATGCCCATGCAAACCTGTTACTTCTCTCACTCTGCAAGGATCTAATTCTTGCAACAACTTCATTTTCTGTTTTAAACTTTTCTTATTAAATGTACGAACAAAATCACAAAGCAAATTGATGGAATCCTGTTGCACACTACAAATACTACTACATTTCCAGGTGTAGACTGGTCCCTTAGGACGTCTTCCTAAAACCTCATCGCCTAACACCTCTTCTGCATCTGCAGACACAAGTTTTTCTTTTTCAACCGGACAAACATCTTTTACCTCATATACTCGACCACTGGTGTCAACTGCATGCACCAAATCATTGTCCTGAAAGTAACTCTCCTCATTGAAAAATGCCTCACAACTTGAACTATGCATCCATTCTCCTGAGAAAACTTCACAAAAATTACTACGATAAACCTTTTCCCTTCTAATGCCATGCACAGACTTATCTCCTGCTCTAGCAGAAACTTTTTTGACTGGCCTTTCCTTTTCCTTTAAATTGTCTCTCTTCTTATGCAATAAAACATGTTCAATACTGGTATTTTTTTGTCTGCAAATTCTTTTTAAAAATGATTTTATTTTCTTACCCGGAGCTTTTTTGGCGACTTGATACGATTTAATAGTAGAGGACTGCTGCAAATCTTTACCAAAGTGGAGTGTAAGTCGCTTTGCTTCTTTTTGTTTTCTCTGCCTTGAGGGCATTTTTAAAGTTTTCTAAAGATCTTCAGTTAAATCTGTGGAATTTTTTTTAAAAAAATTGATATTAACCACTATTACCAAACAGTAAACCAATAACAGTAGGCAAACAATTAACACACTAGTTGTCAATTATATCTACAGTAATTTAACAACATAGAGAAAGGAAGCGTAGTGAGTTAAAATTCCAAGAACACATGGGGTCGTATTTACAAGGCCCTTGCACCAGGGGAAAGTGACTTAAAATTGCCAAGCAGACATGAGGGCATATTTACCACACCCACGCACCAGTGGGAAGTGAGTTAAAATTGCCAAGCACACATGAGGGCGTATTTACAAGGCCCTTGCACCAGGAGGAAGTGACTTGAAATGGCCAAGCACACATGAGGGTGTATTTACAAGACCCTTGCACCAGGGGGAAGTGACTTAAAATTACCAAGCACACATGAGGGCATATTTACAAAGCCCTTGCACCAGCATAAGGTGTGGCCTATCTAGAGGTATGCTGGATTGTCTGGCAGCCATGGTAAAATCAAAAAATATCTAGAAGCAAAAAGGCAGGTCTTGCAGTCACAAAAGTTTGTTTGAGGTGAGGCCTACTCAGGGTTGCAGATGAAATTTTGGCTTGTTGAAGAGTACAGAGGACATAATACATGTGCAGGCCAACAGATAAAGTGAGTCATGTCCACTGCACACTTCAAAAAAGGCCAGACCTCCTCTGTCTCCCTGGACAGGCCTAAACCTCATCTGCACAATGTGATTAGTAATGTTAGGAAACACAGGTGATGTAATTGAAAAACGTGCAAATATTTTTGCTCATTTCACAATCACATCACCTGTGTTTCCTCAGCTTAGGTATCTCATTGAGCAGATATAGTCTAGCATATCCAAGAGTGCGCAGAAGGTGAGGACTGTATGCAGCAGTGCAATGTACATAATTCTCCTCCTTTGACAATTACGGAAGCCTCAGCATAACCATGCCCCCTAAACAGTCCTAAATGTATATCATTATTATCATAGTGACTATGAAACTCTAGCAGTACATATTGTGAAACCTAAATGACTTCAAGAAACGAGTTTTTAAACCGACAAACAAGCAAATTATTCTCCCATATTCATGGTGGCAAGTGAAATATTTATTTAAAAAAGCAAACCCCATGTTGTCCTACTCATAAATATGAAAATGTTTTTCTGGTCATAATTTGAAAACACAGCACAGCTCCTATGTACAAGCACACCCTAGCTGGCTTCCTTATTTTCTCCAAAAAGCATACTAATCTCTTTCTAAATTAAAGAAACCTTTTCTCACCTTAGCACAATTTTTAAACACATCATGTAAGCAAATTCATCTCCCAGATTCATGGGAGAAGTAACTTAAAATTGTCTAGCACACATAGGGGCGTATTTACAAGGCACATGCACAAGGGGAAAATGACTTAAATTTGCAAAGCACTCATGAGGGTGTATTTACAAAGATCTTGCACCACATTTAAAGTCACTTTTAAAATGGGGAAAATGACGTGAATATGGCTCATAAGCCTTGTAAATATGCCCCCATGTTGACTATGTAACTCTTGCACAACATATTGTGAAACCTAAATGACTTCAAGTAACGAGTTTTTAAACCAACAAACAAGCAAATTATTCTCCCATATTCATGGTGGGAAGTGAAATATGTATTTAAAAAAGCAGACCCCATGTTGTCCTACTCATAAATGTGAAAAGCATTTCTTTTTTTTAAAAAACGATGTTCTGGTCATAAATTGAAAATACAGCACAGCTCCTATGTACAAGCACACCCTGTCAGTACTAATACTTCACATTATCTATAATTATAATTTGTCAAATAAGCAAAATCTTTTTGTAAAACACTTGACACAAAGGAACATTTTAAATGCACAGCTGGCTTCCTTATTTTCTCCATAAACTATACTAGTCTCTAAATTAATTTTTTCTCACCTTAGCACATGCTTTTTGAATTTCAAAACAGTCTCAGACACACACCAATTTTTCTTTAGCAGAGCAAAGGGTATGCACTCCAGAGGCTGGAACCAACAAAGGCACAGACATGCTGTATTTCATCACACATATCTCTCATGTCACTCAATCAAAACTCTTCCCTCACTTTTTTCAAATCAACAGCCTTCCCCCCTCTGCCCGTTCTGCTCTTTTTCCATAGCAACTACCTCCTGAAAGACCTCTCATGTTTACAAGTTCACACAATGTTTCAAATGAACTCTGAACTCTCAGTACACCTGCTAATCCACTGCAATGTTCCTTAAAATCATTTTTTCTTAACCATTCAAATTACATCTTTCAAAGAACACATCCATGCACCCTAACTTTCTGTTTTCAGAAATGGAAATCCACCAATCACTGCTAGTGAATCATTAGCACTGAAACTCCACAGTTTTTTTTCTTTACAAACTCCTACTGTTTCAACTGCCATTTCATTCCCACGCTTCATCTGACTGCAGCAGAACCTCCTCTCACCATGTTTTCTGTCTGGATTCTTGGACATAGCTACATCCACTGGGCTCACAGGTATGCTGATAACAGAAATTTAGACAACCTCAATTTACAAAATGTGGAAATCAAATGGGCCAAAGAGGATTGAGATGTCACCAATTGATACCATTGGTGAAAACCTTTTTACATTTGCCAAACCCTGACCTCATATTAGTGCACTGTGGAGGAAATGATTTAGGCACGTTGACTGGGGTAGGTCTGGAAATGCTTTTAAAGGACACCTTTGAGCAATTGATGACACTTTTTCCTCAAACTGCCTTGGTGTCTTGTAATATATGCCAAAGACAGAAATGGAGGTGGTCCAATCAATTTTGTCCACAAATTGAGAAAGCGAGGAAGCATGTAAATAAGTCTGTTTCAGCTTACATGAGAGACCATGGAATGGGCTCCATCTGCAACAATAACTTGCGTTACTACATGCAAGATATCTACAGAGCAGATGGTGTGCACTTCTCAGATGAGGGCAACAGAGTTTTCATACAAAATTTAAGACTGTGTATTGGTACCTACTTATAAGTACCTAGAACTTACATAGAACCCAAAAGCTCTTTTCAGAGCTACCTTAACTATAATAACTCTTTAAAAATTTCGAATGTACCTTTTTTCACTAATTTCACTTATGTTTTTTCACAAATTTCACTTATGTTCGCTACCCGGTTCGCTTACCGGCAGCTAACCGCGCGAAAAATTCAAATTGTTTTTCCCGACATATATGAGCCTCCTCAGCCACCCTCAGAAAACCTAGGGGGTCAGGATACGTCTCCCGTGCCCCCTTATACCCATTTCCCCACATTGTTTTTCCACCATCTTGTGATTAAATTCGACTGAAACACAAAATGGCGAACTCCCGTTACGCTACCGGTGAGCTACCCGGTTTGCGTACCGGGAAGCGCTTCTACCGCGAAAAATTGAAATTTTTATTTTTTTTATTTTTTGCCCCACGGGACCCTTTATTAACCCCCACATCATTCCTAGAGGGTCAGGAGGGGTCTACCTTGCCCCCTTTCATTAAATTCCCCCTTCGTTTTTCTCCACCTCTTGTCTCTTGATCCTACCGAGAGACAAGATGGCGGCCGGTCCGGACTGTTTAGAATATTGACAGACACCGGAGAGCCAATCAGCTTCGCTTCGCGAAGTTCCGTTACGCGTCAGGTACGCGAACCGGAGCGCTAACCGGAGCGCTGACACAGATATATCTGTTTTTTAAAACGTTAATTTCTCGAAATCCACTGGAGCACTTATATTGAGACATAGCAAAGGCACGTCGGGCAAACCATATCTACAATTTTGCCAAGTTTCGTGTAAATCCATTCAGCCGTTCGAGCTAAAAGTGATTCCAACCGCCCTATGGAAAAAATGAATGGGAAAAATGCGTTTGGGACCCCCTTTTTTCTTGGCCCCCCTTGACAAAACCCCCCCAAATTTTCAGGGGCTGCTCAGAAACAAAATGTGCCATTTTCCTGAAAATTTCAGCCAAGTCCGTCCACAAACGCCAAAGTTATTCGACATAGAATTTTCAGAAATCCCATAGGAAAAAAATCCTAACTATATATACCTACTGGCGACCGCCAGTAGGTAATATATATATATATAATTCAAATTCAAATTTATTTATTATGTTTTGGCTCTCAAAGAGGGCCACATAAACATGTACATCCAAAGCAACAGAATCGATATTAAAAATTACAATCTTAAAAACATAGTATTCAAGCCATAATAGGTACACTGCAGACCATCAGTCCCACAAGGCCAGGCCGGCACCGTCTTCCAGAAAATTTAATAAATAGCTAAAAATCCTTTAAAAAAGTTAAAAACATAGGCGCAAAACATTTCATTAGGTGGGCAGTAAAGTGCAAGAAGAAAATCTTGTAAAGTGACAATGCTGAGGCGTAGACAAATTACTTTAAGCCATCTATTACGCAAACTACGTAGCATAGGACAAATCAACAGTACATGCATACAGTCCTGGATATTCAATTTACATAAGTTGCACAGCGGAGAGGTGCCATGCCATTTGGACAGCAGCACGTTAAGAGGGATTAAGTCGTAACGTAATAGAAACCAGAACCTACGTATCCCGTGTGGTAAATTCCACAGGGCATACGGTTGGGGCTGTTTCAACCTATAGGATGAGATGAGCAGCTCCACATTCCTTTTACCACTAACTGTTTTTTTATCAGATAGAAAACAATACTCCCACGAAGCCTTCTTGAGGACCTGCTTTAACTGCGTGGGAGAGTAGGAGAAAAGAGCGCTTTCATCCAGTCTAAGGATTTTCACAGCCCCTCTAAAATTGCTAACAAGTTTGGAGAACTCCTTAAAATTGCCCAAAAGCTCATTTTTGAGTAAGACTCGCAGGGTTCCCTCCCTTGCTCTGGCCAAACTGGCTACCCACCTTATCAAGGCGCACAGACCCTGAACCCAGGCACTCCTGAGTCCAAAATCCAGCCTACAGGCGGCCAGTTGGCAGGCATTATTAAGAGACGAGAGGGATCTCAGGAGTTTTCCCTCAACCTTGTGGCAAAAGTCCCAGTACTTAATCTCTATTATTTCTATACCATACAAAATGGTAGCGGGGATTTTAGCTCTGAATACTTCCAGAAGGCTAGAAAAATGTCTTTTCCCCGTTGCCAGGTATAGGGACTTTAACCCATTGCCATGGGCAAGAGCTTTGCGGGAGCAGTGCTCTATATGAAGATTCTCGCTCATATTGGCCGAGAATATTTTCCCCAAAAAAGTATAACAGGTTACGACCTCCAATCTATGCCCTCCAATGGCCCATCTAAAATTTGTCGAGCGGCATTTCTTCTTGCCGGCAATACACATCACTTTACTTTTATTAGTATTGATCTTCATGAAATGCTCCCCAGCAAAGTCCTGAAGAGCCTGAAGCCGATTTGCCAGACCCACAGGAGTTAAGTCAAGCAATAACACATCATCGGCATACATCAGACAGGCTATTGGCATTCCTCCTAGCATTGGTGCGATCCCCTCACTGTGGGACACAACCTCAGGGAGGTCAGATGTATACAGGGAGAACAGCAGGGGCGCCAATAGGCAACCCTGTTTCAGGCCATTCTGAGCTGGTATTTTGGCTGAAAGCCCCCTTTCGCCCCCCATTAAGACCCTGCACCAGGTATCTGTGTGCAGAGCCCGCACCAATTCCAGTAGGGGAGTAGGGACACCCAGCATCGCCAATTTTCTCCACAGCGTTCTCCGATCTACTTTATCGAACGCTGTGGAGAAATCAATAAAGGCGGCGTAAACAACACCCCCCCTCACCTGGACATATTTATCCGTAATAATCTGAAGGGCAGTCAGGTTGTCCAAAGTGCCATGTTCCCTACGGAAACCAGTCTGTTCCAGTGGCAAAATATTGCGCTCCTCGACCCAATCAGTGAGAGAACTCAGGAGGCATTTTGCAAATACCTTTCCGATGGAGTCGAGGAGCGCAATCATACGATAATTACTGGGGCTGTCCCTAGCCCCCTTTTTAAAGATGGGGACCAGAATGCTTCCTCTCCATGATGCAGGGACACATTTGGACTGATGGCATGCCCTAAACAGGGGGTACAGGATTTTGCTCCAGATTAGAGGGTCTTGTTTTAAGACCGTCATCGGGAGCTCGTCCGGTCCCATGGCCCCAGATGGTCGCATATTTTTTATGGCTAACTCGATTTCCTTCTCAGAGGGAAAGAAAATCGAGTCATCAGGGTCAGCGTGCGTAAAATAATCCACACCTGTGGGCTCATTCCCTGCGTATAGTTCTCTAATATGGGAGGACCATAGGTCTTCTGGTATAGCTATGGGAGAAGGGGAGTGGCGCGTACCACATCCTTTCCCGATGATTGCCCAGAAATCTTTAATGTTACCATGCGCCGCAGATTCCCTTAATTTAATCCATACTTCATCCTCCCTATCCTTTTTAATTTTTAGCTTAAGTCTGCTTCTCTTTCTTCTTAACCTAGCGATATCCCTCCCACGTTCAGGTACCCTTTCAATGTACTGTGCACGGATTAGTTTGTTTACATCCCTATTCAAATTACGTAGGGTCAGAGGAACTGCCTCTCCTTTTTTCCTAGGGGGGACAATTTTTTTGACATTCGATAAAATCTTTTGCATGAATTCCTCGAAACAAACTATTTCATTTCCGTGCCACACTTCTATTTCCCTGAGGGTGTCCATCAATAACTCCTGCACCCCATTAATGGCGGCATTATTCCAGAAGCATCTTCCAGATGTTAGGTGGAAGGTAACCTCCTTGCCGTTAAGCGACCAGGATGCCGTATTCAAAGAATTTAACGAAATAGATAATGATAAAATGCTATGGTCGCTCAGGGTCGTGGGTATGATCTTTAGGTCAAGAATCTGGGGAAACAGACTATAGCTGGCGATAGCATAGTCCAAAATTGAAGATCCGAAGGGGGATTTATGGGTGTAATTTGCGGGGACGTCAGATTGAAATCTTCCGTTTAAGATAATGCCATCCCCGATCGCAAGTTCTTTTAACAGAATCTTCCCCCTTTTATTTGTTCTTAAATTTTCAGGAAAAAGCGTCTGGGGGATGCAATATGCTTCCTCCTTAGCTTTATCCCTGAAAAGTTCTAGACTAGTATTTGAAACTTTGCTATTCAAATCCCCAATAAGCAGAATTACAGGGAAAGGAGGTGAATTTTTTACCTTATCCATATACTGGAGAACCCGCTGCAGTTTGTCGTTAAAACATTCCTCAGGCGGAATATACACATTAAAAATTACCATAGAATATTTTACATTATCATAAAACATATTTTCCAATGTAATTGTGTGGAAAAGTCTGCTGGGATCGATATAATGGGAAAATCTCCATTGGAACTTATTTGATAGTAAACAGGCAAGCCCCCCCCTGGCATGCCCTTTCTTAGAGGGCGCAGCCGGAACTTCCAAAATAAAGAAATCATTTAAAGGCGTTAACCTATCTATGCACCATGTTTCCTGGATACACAGTATATCAGGATCCAGAGTGGATAAAAAGGACATTTTCTCCGGGCTGCAATGAAATCCGGCCGCGTTCCAAGAGATTATGTTTAAGGCTGGGTTAAAGATGTTGGAACAATTTGGGGTTATCCTTATTTTTTTTGGATAATGCACTATGAAGCCAATTCCACCGGTCGTCATTAAGTGTGGAATTCTCAACAAGTGGGAGAGGCATCACGTGTGATACTGAGCGTTTTCCCCTGGAGACCCAGATTTTCAGGTCTCGCAGAGGAGAGGTTACCCCATTTTGCACACCATCTCTCACCCCCAGATTATCAACAGAATTTGGCTTGCCTGGGGTGGCGATAGGCAGGATATCAATGCCCAAGCGTTGAAAATTTTCAGCCTGTTCGAGTATCAGATTTGTTATAATAGGGGAAAAGAATTTCACCCGAATACTCAACACCCGACTACCTCCCAACAGAGTCACCAGTTCGATGTCTCTAGACTGAATATGATAGAGACATTCAACCTCGCTAAAACGCTTAAGAAGCCAGGCTCTATTAAGTAAGAGGTCAGTATCAAATAATGGCACAAAATCTAGTATACGCACATCCGCAGGTGCCTTAGTCATACTTGCTTTAGGCCAGGCCGGAGGGCGAGCATTTACAGAGTCAACTGTTACCATAAAGGGAGGGGCAAAAGGGTTTAAGGGCCCGGATGGCTGAGCGATTAGTCCTCCTAATGCGCTCCGAGACGGAGAGCCCGGTAAAGAGTCCCCAGATTGTGGAAAATCCTCTTGAAAAGGCAAGCTGCCTTGATCATTTTCCTCCTCCACAGATGTTGATGTGGTTAGGTTCACCTCCGTGTCAACTTTTAAGGAAGTAGATGAGGGTTCCCCATTCCTTGTTTCATTCCCCCTTGCCTCTATACATTTTTGAAAAATGATCCTCCGTTGCTTCTTCTTTCTATATTTTCGAACTGGTTTCCTCTTGCTGGCTTTGGTAGTTATTTGTTTACCGTATTTTCTCTTTTCTACAGTGACCTCGGGATTGTCGGCCAGGAGATCTTTTCCGCCGTCCGGGGCAAAGATGGGAAATAACTCCTGAGCCGGTTTGAGGTCGGGCAAGACTTTATCCTCCTCCTCGATCTCCAGGACTATATTCTTGATACAGTTAGATGCTGCAGTATGAGGCATCTCCTCTTGAGAACCCATAGGGGGTATTTCATTTTTCCTAACTGGTTCGCTTCTTGTGGCTTTAAATTTCCCCTCCGGTGCGGATTGTTCAGGATTGGGGGAGGAGGCCTTACTTAGGTCCGGCACTTTTTGCAGCAATAATTTTAAGATTTGGGTAACTGATTCAAGGATACAGTCCGAGCTGCCTACAAATTTCCCTAGAAGCAGCAGAATAGAAGCAAGCAGTTGTTCCAGCGCGATCATAGACTCTGAGATCGGCTTTTCTCGTGCTTCGGCCGTACAAATATTATCCAGGAGATTCAAGTCGGGGCTCTTGGAGGAGTTTAACAAGTCAGATATTTCATGTCTATTTAGGGAAGGGGTGCTACTATACAACATTAACCCTGAAGGAGTGGCGCCCCCCTGAGCTTTAAATTGCTCCAGAGATTCCACTTTAGCCGGGCTTACGTAGCGTCCCCATAGTTCCAGGTCAATGGATAATGCAGACAGGTCATCCCTTGGCCTGTCAATCGTGGATACTTGAGGGATCGATGAAGTGTGCAATGGTTCACTTACAGTCATCAGCTTCCCATCTGTATGATCCCGAATGGGAGACCCCCCTACCATGATTTGGGAGGCCCCCGGCTGGACTTGGGGAGATCGGGGCTCAGAGGTGGTTGGTAAGTGAACTTCCTGTACTTCCAGGACTTTAGGATCTTGGTTATGTGAAGTCGCACAATTTAGTTTTTTTATAACAGGTAGATCCCAGAGTTCGGATAGCTGACATTGACCTTTCAAGGGTGGGTTGTTTACTGACTTGGTTCTTGTACGGATTAGAGTGAATTTTCGGGCAGGTTTTTCTCCCACTACCCTTCCAGATCGTAGAGTTTTTGACATTTTCCACAACAACAAATAAAAATGTAACAACTTAAAACGGATAAAAACTGGAGTCAAGTCGGTCCCTGGTAAAACAGGTAGGACCAAGGTGCAGTGTAACTATCATAAGACTTGCATCAAATTGCCCTCCAACTAAGATGGGCACTAATGCAATTAGGATCACAGAGCAGTGAGTAATAAATGTAAGGGACAGGGCCCAGCCCGGCCTACCTCGGTCACTGAGGGCCACAGAGGGCCCGCCCTTTGCCCGGGCTTCGACCGGCGTCCCGCTCGCGTCCCGCGAAGCTGGAGCTATGCTGTAATTTATGCGCCTCCCGACGCGCTGCTCAGCGATGTCACTTCCGCCCCTGGGAATGCTGGGAGTTGTGGTTCCAGCGTCCCTCTCCACTGCGGCCGCGATGAACTGGAGGCTGCGGCGGCGGGAGGGACTCGACCAGCGGGTTTTTCGGATTCAGCGGGAGAAAAGCAGGGCTCTTTGGCCACAGGCAGCTTCGTAGCAACAAGGTACTCCAAACAGCATGGTATGCTCGCTCCACCGGAGCTATGCTGTAATTTATGCGCCTCCCGACGCGCTGCTCAGCGATGTCACTTCCGCCCCTGGGAATGCTGGGAGTTGTGGTTCCAGCGTCCCTCTCCACTGCGGCCGCGATGAACTGGAGGCTGCGGCGGCGGGAGGGACTCGACCAGCGGGTTTTTCGGATTCAGCGGGAGAAAAGCAGGGCTCTTTGGCCACAGGCAGCTTCGTAGCAACAAGGTACTCCAAACAGCATGGTATATATATATATATATATTTATTTATACCTTCAGGCACAGGAAGACAGGGGGCGGTGTATGCGGTCATTGACTGCACTGTGGCAATGTGTACTTACACATTTGCTCACGCTGAATCGATCCCTGATGTCTGAAGGGTGCTGCAGCGTGGGGACCGGAGGAGAAAGCAGAATTCGCACTAACTTGGACTTTGGTGTGCTTAATTACGTTGCTGTTCCCCTCGCAATACCTCCCCAACAAGAACAAAGCATTTTGGGACATGTAGGCGCCTGCCACTGGGCGGCCCACAAAAGGTATCAGCGCAAGTGACTCACCTGGGGGAGGAGCATCTGAACACCTATCAGGACGGGACAGGGTATTTTAAACCCGTGATTGTGAACCTGCATCCTGATCACACTCCGGGCGCTGAAGAAGGCTACGACGCCGAAATGCATTCGCCATTCCGTGTGAACTGTGAATAAATGCTGGCTCCGAAACTTCCCCTGTGTGGCCTCTGCTCTTTCTTTCGAGGGAGTGTTTGCTTTGACATTTGTCCGCGTAGTTCCAGTACTGCGCTCAAGAGGCTCTCGCAGCTCAAAGTTGGTCCTGGCCTGCTGGACACTGCTTTGGCGGCTTCTCTTGTTTCTCCAGGTTGCTGGATTTGCCAAGACCCACCTTCAGGCACAGGAAGACAGGGGGCAGTGTATGCGGTCATTGACTGCACTGTGGCAATGTGTACTTACACATTTGCTCACGCTGAATCGATCCCTGATGTCTGAAGGGTGCTGCAGCGTGGGGACCGGAGGAGAAAGCAAAATTCGCACTAACTTGGACTTTGGAGTTCTGTGCTTAATTACGTTGCTGTTCCCCTCGCAATACCTCCCCAACAAGAACAAAGCATTTTGGGACATGTAGGCGCCTGCCACTGGGCGGCCCACAAAAGGTATCAGCGCAAGTGACTCACCTGGGGGAGGAGCATCTGAACACCTATCAGGACGGGACAGGGTATTTTAAACCCGTGATTGTGAACCTGCATCCTGATCACACTCCGGGCGCTGAAGAAGGCTACGACGCCGAAATGCATTCGCCATTCCGTGTGAACTGTGAATAAATGTTGGCTCCGAAACTTCCCCTGTGTGGCCTCTGCTCTTTCTTCGAGGGAGTGTTTGCTTTGACATTTGTCCGCGTAGTTCCAGTACTGCGCTCAAGAGGCTCTCGCAGCTCAAAGTTGGTCCTGGCCTGCTGGACACTGCTTCGGCGGCTTCTCTTGTTTCTCCAGGTTGCTGGATTTGCCAAGTCCCACCTTCAGGCACAGGAAGACAGGGGGCGGTGTATGCGGTCATTGACTGCACTGTGGCAATGTGTACTAACACATTTGCTCACGCTGAATCGATCCCTGATGTCTGAAGGGTGCTGCAGCGTGGGGACCGGAGGAGAAAGCAGTATTCGCACTAACTTGGACTTTGGAGTTCTGTGCTTAATTACGTTGCTGTTCCCCTCGCAATACCTCCCCAACAAGAACAAAGCATTTTGGGACATGTAGGAGCCTGCCACTGGGCGCCCCACAAAAGGTATCAGCGCAAGTGACTCACCTGGGGGAGGAGCATCTGAACACCTATCAGGACGGGACATGGTATTTTAAACCCGTGATTGTGAACCTGCATCCTGATCACACTCCGGGCGCTGAAGAAGGCTACGACGCCGAAATGCATTCGCCATTCCGTGTGAACTGTGAATAAATGCTGGCTCCGAAACTTCCCCTGTGTGGCCTCTGCTCTTTCTTCGAGGGAGTGTTTGCTTTGACATATATATATATATATATATATATATATATATATATATATATATATATATATATATATATATATATATATATATATATATATATATATATATATATATATATATATAAATATATATATAAATTAAGGCACAAAGAGGGCCGCACAACCGGGTACTTTTAAGAAGCCTTTATTAGCACTCCACAACACCCCACCGACACGTTTCAGCCTCACAGCTTTTTTCACGGTCAGCAAGTCCTTTTTTACTTTTCATTTATATACTGCCCCATGTTAGCCTTAAAGTGGCATTATGGGATACGTAGTTTATGAAACGATTTGTTAAAAAACCACAATTATAACAGACAAAGGACTGGTGTGTTCTTTTCGTTCATGTATAGTACATTACGTCCAAAGTTAGTTTCACTTGGGGCATGTAACATTTCTTTATCTTTATGCAGGTAAGTTTATCATTGTTATGGGTATAGTACCCCTTTCCATTTATTATTAGCTGGTTAAGTTCATATTTACTCCATATGTATGTGGAGGTCCTCCAAGGATCGTTTTTGTGGAAATATATATATGTATATATACACACACATATATATTCAGTTGTTAAAACGTCAGATGCCTTGTAAAATAACACAACGATATAAAACAAAATGTTGCAAAAGGCAAAGCTTCGTGTTACATGCATGAATGACAAAGGAATGGGTTGTAAGAGTTATAAAAGCATGCATTGTGACAATTGATATTCAAATCCAAGCCCTAAATTAGATTAGGCACTAAGGCACTTATCTGCATGCAAACAAGGCAAAAATGTTGCGTCTCCTAATGTAATGATGCCACAGTCTATTAAAAAATTGGACAAGTTGTTTTCACTTTTTGCATTATGTCATTACAAACAAGATCAACATAACAGCTGGACTTGTGGTTATATGCCGCCTTCACAGTGTGAAATAGCTGTTTGAATCTTACTGCTTCCGCTGTCTAGCACCTCCTACGCTCCAGCAGAGTGTAAATACGCCACCTTGCAAGAAAAAACAAGTAATGGTGGCAATGCTGAGGTTCAGAAAAGTGCACATCCAATCTGTAAACCGTAATGCTCAGGAGTGCACAACAAGCGCATTTGCCCTGAGCAGTTTATAAAGCTTGAGAAAATTTGGTAATGGTTTCTTGTTTGTGTTTTTGACAGGTATAAAAAGCGAGTTGCGTTTGAACATATTTCACCCTTGACATCTTCGGTTAATGGCAGACTTGCGATGTCTGGCTGCTGAAATGACATCCACAGCAGGGAACATGAAATGCTGCAATCCCTTAAGAGTAACCTAAATGGCGCCTTTAGTGATAGACCGTGGACGTCGAAAAACTTTTTGTTTACTGTCTCACTTTTTTTTTGTTTTGCTATTTTTTTTCTCTTCCTTTAAGTTACATTGTAAGAATATCATTCAGGAGCTATTTAACTTCTGCTTTCTGGGCAATCGTGCATCAAACATCACTTTGTCATCAAGATCCTTATTTTACTGCCAGTTATATATCTGTTCGTTTTTGGTGACTTAAAAAAATACTTTGCTGCCAGCGCAACTCATAAGCGCAGAGCCTATAGGCATATGTTTCCATTAAATAGCCCAGTAAATCTTCAAGAAGACATGGTTGATTCATGTGTGCGTAAAAAACTAAGCAATATTCCCTGAAATAGGAAGGGGCTTTTTATTCTAGCATGATATACCTCAATGGTCCCTGTTAAAGGCAATGGTTCCTTTAAACACACACTAACACAAATACACCAATCACTGGCGACACTACGCTACATTGTGAGGGACAAAAAATGAATAACTTATCTCACTTTGCTGTTTCCGCAACAAAATGTGTACCTCCTTATACGTTTATATAAATACCTTTAAACTATTCTTCAGCCAAAAGGTAGAAGCTAGATATGTTGCAACTGAAAAAAGTAAATTACCAAAATTGTGAACTATAAGGAAAAGGCAGTAAAGAGAACCACACTCCTATTTTTAAGGTTTTTTATTTACTAGTATATAAAACCTGTTGATTGCCAAATATGAAAGACAAATCTTTCCTGCCAGTAAGGTTGACGGCGACGCTGTGCCTCACACTCTGAAAAATGAAGGCCCGTATAAACTAGGCTGTGCACACAAGCACATATGCATGAAGCACACATATCACTGAAGCGGCGGGCACACGACAAATGAGTCTCCCATGTGCTCATGAATTCTTGCTGTCAGGCGTGGACTGGGAACCTAAAGCAGCTCTGGAAACAATATGTCAGGCCCAAATCGCACCTGCCAAGCGCACTGACAAACAAACTCTCTACTGTGAATTTGGGATGTACTTCCCTCAAAGTAATCCAAAATTAGCATACACGTTTAAACGTATGGCATTACTGCACAGTTTCTTAATTTATTCTCAAAAGAATTCCCAAGAGCAATATTTATCTGGTGAAGCAAATCCAGCAAATTCTGTATGTGGCTATATAAGAACGGTATGCCTAATAGAAGTAGAGGATAAACAGCAGGCAATATTTGTGATACAGTTGAAGCACTGTCTCGCTGGAAATGTGATGCCGAGAGTAAAGTCAACTTTTAGTAATGTTCCAGGACATAATTATCATGCATGTTCCTGTATCATTTAACAGCCCGTTAAAATATATTCACAACACAATGACTAATCTATGCCTGGAGAACCTTAGTTTTCACCCTCTAAATTAGATCCACTGTCCTTCAATCTCTCCTTGTGTCATAAGCATTTTTTTAGGTACATGAGGTTGTAGCCTTACGGCGAGCGCAGTCGACCTTGAAGCTGGGGACATGGGGGCATATTACCAACAAGTAGCGATATTTATCTCTAAATAGGCTTAGCGATGATTTTTTTATCGTTGAGCATCGCCGGGTAACGTGCTATTAGCAACGTTTTTCTCCAAAGCAATACATTTTCCGGGGATAGCGGCGAAATGCGTGAATATTGCTGAGAATACAGCGATATTCATGCATTAGCGACGAAATGCTCTTAACCATGTTATCCACCTCACATTGGATAACAAGGCTAAGAACTGGTCTGGGCAGGTGTTAGTAGTTGGAGATATTCGCGCTTAGCGCAAATATTTTCATCGCTACGCCTGCCTTGCTAATAGGCGATAGTGATGTTAGCGACTGTTTTCAGTCGCTAACAGTTTGGGTACACCCACTTTGCATGTCATTAGCGATAAATATCGCTAACATGCAAAGCGGGCCCCAAACCGCTCGCTATCACCTAAAAGCTGTCGCTAACTGCTGTTAGCGACAGCTTGATAATAGGGCGATAGAATTATCGCCACTTAGCGGCCGAAAAGGGCCGCCAAAGCGGCGAAAATTTCCTATCGCCACCCTTGATAATATGCCCCTCGGTTTCGAGTCTCGCGAACAAGCTCAACATCCTGTTTCTGATTCTGATCAAATCACTTAATCTCCCCGTGCCTAACAAAAATGAATGTGTCCATTTGTAACTAAACTGCTGCCCATGTAAAGGGCTCAGATAACCGAAGTCTCGGGTCTAGTTTGTGCTATTTAACCGCATCGCTGCTGCAGTGATTTTTCCCCTATGCGGCTTTTTTTCAAAAGCCGCGTTAGATGACGAGCTCAGCTCGTCATCCGCACACGCCCCCCGTGGCTGATGACGAGCTGAGCTCGTCATCAGCATCGAAGGGGTTAAAACTCTATATTAAAATATCATGCAATATATTGCCTCTGTCGTTGTCAAGTCACTGAAACACATTCCATGTATATAACGATCTCAGTGGTTTTCATCACTTTCACACTTTTAGGTGACTACTCATGAACCTGCCATGGCTGAGTCCGGTTTCCATCATACTTAGGTTTATAAATGAGTTCTAATATTGTCATGATTCAATCAATCATAACATTTGTATAGCGCACTACTCACCCGGCAGGGTCTCAAGGCGCTTGGGGGAAGGGGTCCGCTATTGCTCGAACAGCCAGGACTTGAGCTGTCTCCTGAAGGCGATATGGTCCTGGGTCAGCCGAAGATGGATGGGAAGGGGGTTCAATGTCTTGGCCGCCAGGTAGGCGAAGGATCCACCTCCGGCGGTGGCTCTTCGGATGTGTGGTACGGCGGCGAGGGCGAGGCTTGTAGAACGTAGCTGGCGGGTGGGCGCTTAGAAGGTCAAGCGGTCGTTGAGGTACTTGGGGCCCAGGTCGTGGAGAGACTTGTGTGCGTGGGTTAGGAGCCTGGACGTGATCCTCTTGCTGACGGGGAGCCAGTGCAGGTCCTTCAGGTGGCCGGAGATGTGGCTGCGTCGGGGGATGTCCAGGATGAGTCGGACGGAGGCGTTCTGGATGCGTTGGAGTCTTTTCTGTAGCTTGGCTGTGGTTCCGGCGTAGAGGGTGTTTCCGTAGTCCAGTCGGCTAGTGACGAGTGCTTGGGTGACCGTCTTCCTGGTTTCGGTCGGGATCCATCAGAAGATCTTGCGGAGCATGCGTAGGGTGATGATTGAAGACTATGTTATACACATTTATGTGATATACATTCTGATGCTAGTGCAAAGTGTTCTATTAAAACAAACTTTCCTATGAAGAGGTATAACTAATAATAATAATGATTAATATTGTTGTTGTTGTTGCTGTTTTTATCGTTATTAATATTGTTAATCAAGGCCATCAGTGAGTTCTACTGCTGAACTTCTTAGGCTTACTTCCATGATTTTCTTGTAAACTCTCTGAATCTAAAGGCTTGTACCCCACCTACCGTCTGTTCCAGAAAGTGACCAAGATTGTCCCTGTTGCTGCTGTCACGTTTGGTGGGGGAGGCACAAAGGGAGGCGTCCGAAGCAGTGACACAATAAATACTACTAGGTAAAAAGTGCATGTTTTTTTTTTTCAGGAAAAGAATTTTGTTGAATTAAAAAATCTTTTACTTGTTAAAAATGATACACTTGTCAACCAGGCTATGGACGGTCCAACTTGCATTGAATGTAAAATAGCAATCAACTAAGCAGTAGATCAAACACAATTATCATTTCAACTGACCAGGGATCTTATTTCAATTGACCAAGGCTCTCGCTAAAAAATGAAGAGTTGGAACTAATTTGTATCAAATCGACCTAGTATTAATACATTTTCTTTCAATACAAGTCATTGAAACCTGATCACATGAAACAAACTTGTGACTCACAATGTTGCGCCCTCGGCCGCCACTTACCTCTGGGCCCTTTTACCATGCCCTTAGCTCCTACCCCATGTGCGCATCCCCTATGGTGGTCAAGACTTCATGGCTCCATTCTTTGTGCCTCCATGAAAAGATCCCAGGTCCCTGTGTGACCCGTTTCCCTCTCAAGCATCACAGTCTTCATCACCCCATTAATAGACACAGAAACCCTGAGTGCTGGACTATAGCCTTCCACTTTGTGAATCCCACGAGATATCTCAAGATTTTGGCAACGTCACATGACCGGTGACCATTTTGTTGCAAGGCAAGTATAAATACCGCTCCCTGCCCTCATACATGTGCTTGGATTCGTTTCTGCTTTGGAGAAGTCTTGCCTTACCTGAAGTCAGCACTTCTGCTCTGCATCCGGATCCTGCGCTCCAGTTCTTGCTCCTCTGGATAGGCTCCTTCGAATCTGTTAGACCTCTTCAGCCTTATCCAGTGCAGCACAATGCCTGCACAACAGAAAAAAAACAACCATTGTTAAAGTAGCAACAACAACCTTAATGTCAGTAAATAAATGTGATTAATATTTGAATGACATAAAGACTATTTCTGATTCTCCTTGAGACTGGCGCTCGTCTCCACAAGTGTGCATGACTCAAATACGAGGGCTAAACATGGTAAACACAGTCGCAGTTGTGATGGAACAATGGGGATTTTACTGGAGAGTGTAAACAAATGAGGAGAACTATTTTTTTGCTAGTACGGGGCACATTGGTGAAGAAACAATATTGCTGGCACTTGTCCTGACCTGATAGACCCTGGCAAATGAAACATTGTTGTGACTGCAGAGGATTGGCAGGCACCAATAAATTCAAGACATGTTTACACTGGCACATAAAGACACTGATTCTACTGGTGATGACTATGTTAACACATTCAAGACATTGTTATTACTGGTGATAACCCCATAGTACAGATAACATTGTTATAACCCTTGACAAAAACTATAAGCTACATGTATTTTGAGACAATGAGACATTGTAGCAAGGGACCCTGTAACTAGAGACATTGCGTTTCCAATGACTGGAAAGCCCTGCAATGTGAGTGTAGTCTCATAACCCAATGTACTTTAGAGAATCCAAGAAGGAGTATTATACTATGACTGATTTGTGATATTTAGCAACTTTTTAGATTGCTGATGTGCCCAGCACAAGAAAGACCATGCCCTCCATCCAGAGCCACATCCCATCTTGCTCCAGCCCTGCTGTGAGGAAGACACCAAGAGGCTCTTTCTTTCTCTTTTCCAATCCCCTTCCCCTTTTGGGACAACTGCTTCCGCGAGTTGCAGAGCCTCATTGATGGTTGTCCAATACGGGGGTGTCACTCCTGCGGGGGTCCTGTACTGTACAGGTGAGTGACTAGTCTAACAAGCAAAGAGAATTTATCTAATATGCACATTTCAGGATCTTCTCCTCAAGTAAGTGTAAAACGGCCTTAAGGAGAAGATATAATTCAAGTACACAATTCTCGAAACTGGCTTGGTAGCAGAGATCTCCATCCAGTAAAGTAGAGGGAAAAGTAAAAAAGTTGATGAAACTTGAAAACATGTAGTAAAATATTGTTATATTAAGTATTAAAGTTTATTAATTTCATATGAAATGAAATGAAATGTATATTTGTAAAGCGCGTTTGCTGCCCTGAGGCGTCCAAGCGCTAATTGACAGGTGTGGTTTGCTTAGCAGAGGGATTTCGCTGGGGGATTAGTGAGGAACACTAAAAAGAAAGGTCTTCAGCGGCTTCCGAAAGGCGGACAGATTAGGGTATTTATTTTAAACGTGGAATGACATTTTTAAAAATGCAACAGCTCTATTTACATACTTTAGAATTAAATAATTAATTAATCTAAACATATCAAATTAAATCACAATTTTTTCAATCAATTTATAACTAAAAAACCAACACCTCATGTATTTTGTATTAAATATTAAAAGTCATGTTTAGAATTAATTAAAACTGTTAAAGTTAGATCTTAATAAAATAATGTTCCTCTTTCTAAATTGGTAAAGGGTTATTCAAATATGATTTAAAAAAGTAAACGTTATATTTAAATAATTTTAAGGATACAATTATATTTCTTCATATTTGTAACTATTTTTAACACTTGAATTTACATTATTTCTGAGGGGATTTTATTTTAAGTCCATACATCCATTATTTTGGATAAGAAGGTGTTTCAGTTCAAGTGGTTGGCCGTGAGTGGTACTGCACAAACTCCAACTCTGCACTGGAGTACATTTCCAACTCTTTTTGATCTATTGTAGCTGTAGTAACTAAAGAAGTGCAGTTTGTGAATAGCAACAAGCTTATTATTTTGTGTGGGGTGCATGTCCTTCTATAAAGCCCCTCACTAACCCTCCCAAAACATGTCCCTATTGCTCAGTAAACTCCTAATCTGCACTTTCATAACATAATAAGTATGACCATTTTTCCAGCAATCACCCAACACCTCTGGCATTACTACTAAGGCCTTGATTACGATGTCAGACGGACCTGAGTCCGTCCGACATCATTTTTTGGAATTAGACCAAACAACCTCCTGTCCTCGGTCCCAACCCAGCAATTAGGATGTGAATCCTATGCATTCCTAATCTTTACAATGGAGCATGCATCCTGACTGAAATGCATGCTCTCATTGTAAAGAGCTGAGGTGCAGGCAACTCGAGGTGCATGCCTCTGGGTGCTGGGATCAACTGTGGGCACCATAGCGGCCTCCTAGGCCACCATCCGGCCTTGTACCTGGGGGGCCCCACTGGGGGCCCCAAAAGTGGGATTCCACGTCTTTTCTATGTCTGAAAGGTCAACAGAGAAAGGCTGTGGGAATCTGCCATCATAATCCCTTTTGTTTTTTTTAATTTTATTTGAGATTTAAAAGTGCATTACTAACAAACATTGAAAAAAATCATTTTAACCAAACCATTATATACATAACTGAGATATCAGGCAGAATAAATACAATTAATAATGAATACAATAGTAGAAATTAGGGACAGCACAGTTGATGTAAAAAAGAAAAGGATTGGTAATACACAGGGACATTTTAAAACCCATTACTAGCTGTAATTGCAGATAAAAGCATAGCAAACAAAGTCAAGAGCTTACAGCCTGACCACCTTCCATTTTGTAATTGGAGCCCAAATACCTCTTCCGAAATCCCTAGTTTTCACGCCCTTCTGTTCATATAAGCAGGACTCTATATTGTGTATTCCGAGAAATCTGGAGAGCCACATTTGAAAGGACGGGTCCACAGCATATTTCCACCCCGCCGATATTAAAATCCGGAGTACCGCCACTGAGATAAAAACCAAGGCTTCCTCTTCTTTTTCCAACTTCAGGTTTGAATCGGTACCCATTAACATCAAAGTAGGGGATAGATCGATCTTATGACCTAGCAGCCCCTCCCAGAATTTCTCTATCTCCAACCTGACTGGGGCCAATAAACTACAGTTAAAGAACATATGCAATAAGTCTGCTTGTCCGACACTGATCTGGGACATCTATCATCTTACTGACCCCCCAAGAAAATAATTTTGCCGGCGTATGAAACAGGTTAAACACTGTCTTGTAGTGCTGGGCCCGCAAATTTGAGGCCCGACATACATTTTTATTCAAATAAAGGGCGAGATCCACATCAACATCGGGATTCCCCAATTTCATAGCCCAGGCAAATTCTATCTTTTCCAAGTCATCTTGAATTCCTGTTAGAAGAAGATGATATATTATCTTAACCTTCTTGCAACCCCTAGTCAATAAATCCAGCAAGGGGATATTTACCGGAGGCTGCGATTTGGGTCTAAGTGCCTTCAGGGATCGTATAATTTGACCATACAAAAACCAATGGTTCGATGGAATTCCAAACCTACATTGCAGGACACCAAAGCCCACTACCCTGTCTCCCTCCATAATGTCCCCCAGCGTCTTAATCCCCATCCCCCTCCAATCCTGCAGGGTCCTATCTACACCCAGCTGTGAGAAGAGGTTTGAATTACATATATGTAAATATGAATTCATCTTTGCTACGTTAAAAACCTTTAAACTAGACATCCAAACCCGCCAAACCCCGTCCAATATCTTAATTCGAGCCTTCTTATAAAATCTCCGGTCTACTTCACACAACAGTAGGCCAAAAGCCTTTCTCCCTAACAGCAACTCAAAAATAGAAGTGGGGCTCTGATCATCAATATTTCCAACACCAGGACTCGCCTCAGAATGAAAAAGAACCGACATTTGTGCCAAAAGACAGGTCCAGTGGTATAATCATAAATTTGGTAAAGCCAGCCCACCCCTTTCCCTAGGGAGTGACAACAGGTTAGTGGAACGCCTAACATTCCTGTACTGCCAGATAAATCTGATGAAGACGGATTCCAGATTTTTAATTATTTTCTCCTCGAGAAGTAGTGGTATGGCCCGGAAGAGGTACACCACTTTGGGAAACATAGTCATTTTTAGTGCGTTTACCCTCCCTATCAGTGATAAATAAAACACATCTATTCTTCTCAAATCTGCCTCTATAGATTTAATAAGCGGGATATAATTTTCTTCTATTATTTTATCAACTGAGGCATTAATTTTCACACCTAAATAAATGGCAGCATCCACAAATCTAGAATCAGATTTAACAATATTTTTAGTGCAGATTATCTGTGTTTTGGATTCGTTTAGTGAGTACCCAGATCGACGACCGAATCCCTTTGCAAGTTCGGCCAAAACAGACATTGCCTGCTGAGGATCAGTCGTTAAAACCGCAAGGTCATCCGCATAAGCCAGAATTTTATTTTCGTAGCCATTAAAGACCACGGGACTAATCCTTGGGCACCCTAAAATTTCCTGAATAAGAGGGTCAATATGAAGAGAGAAAAGAATCGGGAAGCACGGGCACCCTTGCCGTGTTCCTCTCTTTATAGCTATTATTTCAGACCTCTCACCCATAACCACCACTCTCACTACAGGGTCTGAATACATAGCTTCCAGGGCTCTGATGGTTTTGTCCCCGAAACCTCCCCTTGCCAGGATGCCCCAGAGGAAGCTCCAGACTACACGGTCGAAAGCCTTCTCTGCGTCGAGCAGGATCATGGCCATCCCCCCTGTGACAGCATGGGCGTCAAACAAGGCTATAGCTTTTCTTGTATGATCCGTCTTACCACGCCCGGGAACAAACCCATGCTGCCAAGGGAAGACGCGACCACCAATGATCCTGCCCAACCTTTTACCAAGATCTTGGAATACAGCTTGGTATCCGCGTTTATCAGCGATATTGGTCGATATGACCCTGGGTTCTTGCTTGGTTTCCCCTTCTTGTGGAAAAATATTATATTTGTTTCTCTCCAAGAATCTAGGATCACCCCCGAACATAGTATCCCATTAAAAAGATCCACAAGAAGTGGGTTGATCTCGGATTCAATGCATTTATACACCTCCAAGGGGATTCCATCTGGGCCAGCAGCCTTGCCCGAGGCTAGCTCCTGAATTGCATCCGTGACCTTAATCTCGGTTATATTCTTATCCAATTCCTCCCTTGCTAGATCATCTAATCGCAGACCATTATCCTGACACTCTTCCCCCTGACCTCCATCCCGCTCTTCCTCATCATACATTTTTTGGTAGAAGTTCTTAAACACCTGTAAAATCTCATTGGCCTCAGTATACTCCTTATCATTCTCAACTATGTTGGTAATTACATTTTTTGATTTTTCCTGTCTTAATCAAAGTGCTAGGTCTCTACCAGCATGCTCTCCTGTTTCATACCACTTAGCCCTAGATGCTTGACACTCCCCGATCGCCTTCTGAGTTATCACTTTCTGCAAATCTCACTTAATAGTCAGGATTGTCTTTTGGCTCTCACTACCATCCCTCCCAAGGGCAATATCCTTTATATGTTGTTCTTCCGCAACAGCTAATTTCTCCAATAGTGGCTCCACCTCCCTCCTATCCTCTTTTCTCAGCCTAGCTGAAAAGCTTATCGACTCGCCCCTTAGAGCCGCTTTAAAAGTCTCCCAGACAACGTTACATGAGGAGCTGTATCTATTAGCTGCAAAAAATTCCCCAGTCCACTTCGTAAGATGCTCAACAAATCTATTATCCACCAGTAATCTCCTTTCAAATGTCCAAGATGTCCTTTTCCTTTCCACCAAATCCATTTCATGTGATACTACCAACGGATTATGGTCGGAGATTGTCCTCAGCAGTTTGATTATGCCTACTTTACTAATTTCGGGAGAGGAGATAAAAAATAGTCTAGTTTAGTATACTTCTGAAAAGGGTTTGAAAAGTAAGTAAATCCAGGGTTTTGGGGCTCTTTAGACCCCCATGCGTCTATCAAACACAGTGACCTCATAAGGGCCTTTATTGTCCTAAAAACTCTAGGTTTCCACCCCACATAGGTTACCCTATCATCCCAATCCGCAGAGATATTTAAGTCTCCGCACAATATTATAGGGGTAGGCCAACTGACTAATTCAACTTCTAGAAAATCGTAAATCTCTGGGTCATCTTCAATAGATCCATAGACTACACACAGTGTATAGCCAATTTCCATCTCTGCTATTACCCATCTCCCACAACTATCTACCTTAACCCTTTTAACCCCGCCCAGAGACGTCCTAGCTAAAATTGCAACCCCCCCTAATTGTCGAGGATTGCGATGAGCAAGCCACCAACTCAAACCGATTCAGGAACAAGAGATTCCTCTTTGCCCATGGAAGATGCGTCTCTTGGAGGCAAAGAACGTTAATTCTATTACATTTAACAAAATATGCCAATCTTTGAAGTTTCCTCCAATCATTCAATCCTCCCACATTCATTGTGCAGATTCTAATGTTCGCCATCCTGGCGTTTATCTCGACCAACCATAAACGCCTGAACCTCGTTCCGTCTGTCTTTTGCTAAACATACTCTTGGTCCAAAAAAAACATTAAAAAAGCACCTTTTTCTCCCATTTTCTTGTTTTCCCCCCGGGCACCCCCCACCCCCCTCTTCTCTTCTCCCCCGTCTTTCCCCCCCACCCCACCCGCCTTTGACCCAACCGCTCCTGAACCCCCCCCACCCCACTCTGTGAAGCGCACAGACCTGGTCTGTGCATGTGATGGACATGTGATTTTGCCATCTTTAAAAAAGTGTTAAAGACTCACCTGTTCCCCAGAGCAATGTAAATAGAGTGGTAGCTGGTAAAATCATGTTCTGTGTCATCATAGTCTAAGCGCCAGGATGCCCGTCGAGTGACAGTGATAGCGCTATACAAGAACGCCTATACATACATACATACATGCAGTGTTAGCTGTGATGTCAATGCAATAACAGAAACAAATACCAAACTGAAGAACCCAAACACCAATGAAAATCATACCCAAATTCCCCACCAGAGGCAATTGCCCGACACTCTACAAACATCATTTTAAACTTTGCCCACCCTATTTGCCCAGAGTGTCAAGATACTCTTTGGCCTTAATTTCTGAGGAAAAATAAACTGTCCTCCCATCATTAATAATTTTTAACTGCGCCGGGTTTATCAAGAAGGCTTGAAGTTTTTTGTCCTGAAAAGACTTGATCATACCCCTGAGACGCCAACGCCTCTCTACAGTCACGTGACAGAAGTCCGGGTGGACGAAGAATGAAACCCCATCACTGCTTCTCCTGGCATCTGGCCTGGCCCTTTCTGCGATAGCCTGCCTGAGGATAAAATTTCCCAGGAAAATGAGCACTGCCCTGGGTTTGTCTCCTTCCCTGGCGTTCCTTCCTATTTTAAAGGAGGTACAGTGAACTCTCTGTAGCTTGTTTGACCAATTCCAGCTGGATAATTCGTGGAAGGCTTGCTGGAAGAGCCTAATAATATACGCCCTAATGTCCGAAGCCTCGACCCCCTCCGGGATTCCCAGGACCCTCAGGTTGTTCCGGCAAAGCCTATTTTCCATCACCTCCAGTTTCCACTGTATGTCCACCACCTGGGAGCAGTGGGCATCGACCTTGGTGACAGCTTCAGCCACCTCTGCTTCAGTTGCCACCACCCGCTCTTCCAGATTTAAAACTCTTTCCCCAGTATTAGCACACGCCTTGGATAACTTCCTCACCACGCCCTGCATCTTCCTCATTGCAGCCTGGGATTTACGATTGTCTTGGCGTGTTTCCTCCCTATGCGCAATTATTTCTTGGTGAATTGTCTCCAAAAGGGACATTTGTGCGAGTCCCACACGTGGGCTACCCTGTAAGGGCATGGCGGATGAATGGTCCCAGCTCAGTTCACGTTGATCAAGCACTTGACCCCTAGCTACCGCTAAAGACTTTAACACGGTCGCTGGCTGGTCGAGCTCGGGGTCACTCTCAGAGTCCAGATAAGAACTGCGTCCCTCTTCATCCTCTGACCACCCAACCCCATCTGAGACCGAAAAAAAGGCTTCACTCGGAGCACTCTCTTTTTCCATTCCGGCTCCGCCACCTGCTCCACCTTCCTCCAACCCGGTCTCTAAGACCAGGGACTCCATAGTATCCGGGGCCCCCACATCTGACGGCTCCACCGTTTTGACATCTTTAAGAACCTGTGGCATTGGTTGGGCCCCACCCGCTGTCTGTACCTTTACCGAAAGCCCTGCATTAGTCTCAATATTTTTTTCCGTACTTGGAATTTCTAGTCCTGGAGTCATTACCTCAACTAGGCACCCAACTTCATCCAGAATTTCTCCTTCACGCACCGGGGTAGTTTGCACCGTTGGCAGGGTTCGATTAGGGAGCACTTCGCCTAATGAGGCCAGGTCACACACAGCTGGCACAATTGATACGCTCCCCCCAATCTTTGGCCCCCTTTTCCTTCTCCTTACCCACTTTGGAGAACCGGTCCACTATTGAGGCTGTGGCCAGGCGAGTTCTTGGAGCATGAAACACACCAAAGAGCAGAACAGGTCTGGAAATAATGTATGACCATAAAAGTGACTCTGAAACAGTAGGATGTGTATGTGAACAAAAGTTCTTGAGAGTTGTAGGTAACCCAAAGCTAGAATGATTCCCATCAGACCACCTTCACGATGGAGTTAACGTCACATGGGAATTACTGTACAGTCCATACCTCATCCGACCAAGTAGTGCCGGCGTGGAGAGTGGATGTCAGAAATCTAGCCATGATGTTTACCATGAAGTGGACTAGAGTATGTGCAGTGCTCAAGTGGTGGTGATAATTAAAATTGACTACGCTGATTCTATGAGGACATACATGGAGGAATCTGTGTGTCAAGAGTAAAAACACGCCAGTATGGTGACTGCCCACTGGCGCTGTGTAGAACGGTCGACATGTTTCAGCCAACGGGGATTTGCCCCGGCTTTCTTCAGGACCTTCAGTATCAACTAGCTACTGCAACCATTACTACAGGTAATGTGTGACAAAAAATATTTGTAAAAAATAATAATAGTGAGTTTACTAATAGACAGTTAAATATCTACCAGGAACTTCAACGCTTTAAACGTCCACTGGCGTGGGAGAAGCTTGTCTTCTTCCTGTCAACAAATAAAGATTCATTGTACCACAACACTAATTTACACAACCACAACCATCTGTATACAGAGAGACTATGTAGGAAATACTCATGCATGAAAAATTTACGTTCAGCATATAAAGAACAGCATAATAGCTAAACCACCAAGAGGCATTTCCTCCAAGTGATACTCACCCAGCCTTGTGTGGGTGAAGGCCTCACCTCACCCGGCAACCGCTCGGGAGTATGAGGCCCCGCTCTGTGGTGTAGAAAAAGGGGACACCATTAGCATACTGCTCTGTAGTGTCCCAGCTAATCGCTCTACCCATCTAACCCAACGAACGTGTGATAGGTACCTAACTGACCCACCAAAGTCCCCGCACAACCTACCCTGTGACACAATTAGTGCGATATATCCCATTTCGCAAGGCTTAGTCTAGACCTTTGATAGTGTCTCTAAGCTGTCTGTTGACAAAAAACTTTAGTTTCTCATTTACTTATACAAGCTGGAAGATTAATACATAGACCAGTCACCTAACATTAGTAGGAGTAACTGGAAAAAGGCCCAGAGGTGACCAATAAGTGACCATTATGGCTGACCACTGTTCAAAACTACTGTGTAGTCCCCTAACAACATCCCATTTCTACAGAGACGCGGGACCAAACCATTAGTCTTATTAGATCTAATGAAGTGACTGGAAAAGGCCCAGAAGTGACCAATAAGTGAACAATAAGTGACCAATATGGCTGCCCACTGTTCAAAACTACTGTATAGTCCTCTAACAGCATCCCATTCCTACAAGGACTCGGGACCAAACCGCTGGTATTATTAGATAAAATGCCGGCTCTGATCTACAGGAAATCACTTAAAAAACGGGGGAGAGCCCAAAGGGACACCCACCTGTCCGTCGGTGCCTCCGATCATAAGTAGAGCGGAAGTGGAGGTGGTTGAGGGGCCGCCAGTCGCCCTTAAGTAACCGCCGATTGTTTGATGATAAGGCTAGGAGCCACCGCCCTAGCTGTGAATGCAGGCGCGAGGGAGGAACACTAGTCCTTCGCGCATGCGCAATTGCTTACAAGCAAAGGCAATGTTTTTATTAAGCACATAATCGCGCGTTAGTATGGCCAGATTACCATGCCAGTCTCTTTTATATCTGCAACGTAGTCTACCCCCTGTCTGTGTTTTTAAATTATGTTTCTATTCAGATTATGGGTTGACAGGCGCGAGGCGGGAACACTAGTCCTTTGCGCATGTGCAAATGCTTACAAGCAAGGGCAATGTTTTCATTAAGCACACATTTGCGCGTTAATATGGCAAGATCCTTTTATATCTGCAACGTTGTCTACCCCCTGCCTGGGTTTTCAAATTGTGTTTCTATTTAGATTATGGGTTGACAGCTGCCCCTGAAATTTCGTGCAAGAGTAAACCAGGGGATACTTTTCCCTTAAGCATGCGTCTAGAGTGTAGCGCTAGAATGGACACAGTGTCCACATGAAAATAAGCACCGAAGGGACAGCACTGCAAAACGCCGTTGGTAATTTACAAACAATGGTGGTTTGAAAAGCATGTTTAAACGGGCAGGAATCACTTAGTGGCAGTGCAAAATTTTTTACCCCATAAGGATAGTTATATATACACAGTTAGGTCTTTGCTTGTTAAGTGAGGGAAAAAAATGTTGTTGTTATAGTAAACTGCGTCATTTGGGAAGGGCCGTGACAGTGATCAAGCGGACAGAAGGGTAACACACACAATTTGGTTGGGTGAGCTTAAGGATGCAAATAAGCATTGTTCGCAACCATTTTCAATAGACCCGCAACTATACAGTTGCTCTAAATACTAAATACAAAACCTGTGTGGGGGGGTCAAGGGGAATATTTTACGACCTGACTGCTCGCTCCCCTATTGTCAACATGAAACACACCAAAGAGCAGAACAGGTCTGGAAATAATGTATGACCATAAAAGTGACTCTGAAACAGTAGGATGTGTATGTGAACAAAAGTTGTTGAGAGTTGTAGGTAACCCAAAGCTAGAATGATTCCCATCAGACCACCTTCACGATGGAGTTAACGTCACGTGGGAATTACTGTACAGTCCATACCTCATCCGACCAAGTAGTGCTGGCGTGGAGAGTGGATGTCAGAAATCTAGCCATGATGTTTACCATGAAGTGGACTAGAGTATGTGCAGTGCTCAAGTGGTGGTGATAATTAAAATTGACTACGCTGATTCTATGAGGACATACATGGAGGAATCTGTGTGTCAAGAGTAAAAACACGCCAGTATGGTGACTGCCCACTGGCGCTGTGTAGAACGGTCGACATGTTTCAGCCAACGGGGATTTGCCCCGGCTTTCTTCAGGACCTTCAGTATCAACTAGCTACTGCAACCATTACTACAGGTAATGTGTGACAAAAAATATTTGTAAAAAATAATAATAGTGAGTTTACTAATAGACAGTTAAATATCTACCAGGAACTTCAACGCTTTAAACGTCCACTGGCGTGGGAGAAGCTTGTCTTCTTCCTGTCAACAAATAAAGATTCATTGTACCACAACACTAATTTACACAACCACAACCATCTGTATACAGAGAGACTATGTAGGAAATACTCATGC
Source organism: Lissotriton vulgaris (assembly GCF_964263255.1). Lineage (NCBI taxonomy): Eukaryota > Metazoa > Chordata > Amphibia > Caudata > Salamandridae > Lissotriton > Lissotriton vulgaris. The sequence goes on along the minus strand of NW_028248786.1, from coordinate 98,190 downwards.
ATGAAAAATTTACGTTCAGCATATAAAGAACAGCATAATAGCTAAACCACCAAGAGGCATTTCCTCCAAGTGATACTCACCCAGCCTTGTGTGGGTGAAGGCCTCACCTCACCCGGCAACCGCTCGGGAATATGAGGCCCCGCTCTGTGGTGTAGAAAAAGGGGACGCCATTAGCATACTGCTCTGTAGTGTCCCAGCTAATCGCTCTACCCATCTAACCCAACGAACGTGTGATAGGTACCTAACTGACCCACCAAAGTCCCCGCACAACCTACCCTGTGACACAATTAGTGCGATATATCCCATTTCGCAAGGCTTAGTCTAGACCTTTGATAGTGTCTCTAAGCTGTCTATTGACAAAAAACTTTAGTTTCTCATTTACTTATACAAGCTGGAAGATTAATACATAGACCAGTCACCTAACATTAGTAGGAGTAACTGGAAAAAGGCCCAGAGGTGACCAATAAGTGACCATTATGGCTGACCACTGTTCAAAACTACTGTGTAGTCCCCTAACAACATCCCATTTCTACAGAGACGCGGGACCAAACCATTAGTCTTATTAGATCTAATGAAGTGACTGGAAAAGGCCCAGAAGTGACCAATAAGTGAACAATAAGTGACCAATATGGCTGCCCACTGTTCAAAACTACTGTATAGTCCTCTAACAGCATCCCATTCCTACAAGGACTCAGGACCAAACCGCTTGTATTATTAGATAAAATGCCGGCTCTGATCTACAGGAAATCACTTAAAAAACGGGGGAGAGCCCAAAGGGACACCCACCTGTCCGTCGGTGCCTCCGACCATCAGTAGAGCGGAAGTGGAGGTGGTTGAGGGGCCGCCCGTCGCCCTTAAGTAACCGCCGATTGTTTGATGATAAGGCTAGGAGCCACCGCCCTAGCTGTGAATGCAGGCGCGAGGGAGGAACACTGGTCCTTCGCGCATGCGCAATTGCTTACAAGCAAAGGCAATGTTTTTATTAAGCACATAATCGCGCGTTAGTATGGCCAGATTACCATGCCAGTCTCTTTTATATCTGCAACGTAGTCTACCCCCTGTCTGTGTTTTTAAATTATGTTTCTATTCAGATTATGGGTTGACAGGCGCGAGGCGGGAACACTAGTCCTTCGCGCATGTGCAAATGCTTACAAGCAAGGGCAATGTTTTCATTAAGCACACATTCGCGCGTTAATATGGCAAGATCCTTTTATATCTGCAACGTTGTCTACCCCCTGCCTGGGTTTTCAAATTGTGTTTCTATTTAGATTATGGGTTGACAGCTGCCCCTGAAATTTCGTGCAAGAGTAAACCAGGGGATACTTTTCCATTAAGCATGCGTCTAGAGTGTAGCGCTAGAATGGACACAGTGTCCACATGAAAATAAGCACCGAAGGGACAGCACTGCAAAACGCCGTTGGTAATTTACAAACAATGGTGGTTTGAAAACCATGTTTAAACGGGCAGGAATCACTTAGTGGCAGTGCAAAATTTTTTACCCCATAAGGATAGTTATATATACACAGTTAGGTCTTTGCTTGTTAAGTGAGGGAAAAAATGTTGGTGTTATAGTAAACTGCGTCATTTGGGAAGGGCCGTGACAGTGATCAAGCGGACAGAAGGGTAACACACACAATTTGGTTGGGTGAGCTTAAGGATGCAAATAAGCATTGTTCGCAACCATTTTCAATAGACCCGCAACTATACAGTTGCTCTAAATACTAAATACAAAACCTGTGTGGGGGGGTCAAGGGGAATATTTTACGACCTGACTGCTCGCTCCCCTATTGTCAACATGAAACACACCAAAGAGCAGAACAGGTCTGGAAATAATGTATGACCATAAAAGTGACTCTGAAACAGTAGGATGTGTATGTGAACAAAAGTTGTTGAGAGTTGTAGGTAACCCAAAGCTAGAATGATTCCCATCAGACCACCTTCACGATGGAGTTAACGTCACGTGGGAATTACTGTACAGTCCATACCTCATCCGACCAAGTAGTGCCGGCGTGGAGAGTGGATGTCAGAAATCTAGCCATGATGTTTACCATGAAGTGGACTAGAGTATGTGCAGTGCTCAAGTGGTGGTGATAATTAAAATTGACTACGCTGATTCTATGAGGACATACATGGAGGAATTTGTGTGTCAAGAGTAAAAACACGCCAGTATGGTGACTGCCCACTGGCGCTGTGTAGAACGGTCGACATGTTTCAGCCAACGGGGATTTGCCCCGGCTTTCTTCAGGACCTTCAGTATCAACTAGCTACTGCAACCATTACTACAGGTAATGTGTGACAAAAAATATTTGTAAAAAATAATAATAGTGAGTTTACTAATAGACAGTTAAATATCTACCAGGAACTTCAACGCTTTAAACGTCCACTGGCGTGGGAGAAGCTTGTCTTCTTCCTGTCAACAAATAAAGATTCATTGTACCACAACACTAATTTACACAACCACAACCATCTGTATACAGAGAGACTATGTAGGAAATACTCATGCATGAAAAATTTACGTTCAGCATATAAAGAACAGCATAATAGCTAAACCACCAAGAGGCATTTCCTCCAAGTGATACTCACCCAGCCTTGTGTGGGTGAAGGCCTCACCTCACCCGGCAACCGCTCGGGAGTATGAGGCCCCGCTCTTTGGTGTAGAAAAAGGGGACACCATTAGCATACTGCTCTGTAGTGTCCCAGCTAATCGCTCTACCCATCTAACCCAACGAACGTGTGATAGGTACCTAACTGACCCACCAAAGTCCCCGCACAACCTACCCTGTGACACAATTAGTGCGATATATCCCATTTCGCAAGGCTTAGTCTAGACCTTTGATAGTGTCTCTAAGCTGTCTGTTGACAAAAAACTTTAGTTTCTCATTTACTTATACAAGCTGGAAGATTAATACATAGACCAGTCACCTAACATTAGTAGGAGTAACTGGAAAAAGGCCCAGAGGTGACCAATAAGTGACCATTATGGCTGACCACTGTTCAAAACTACTGTGTAGTCCCCTAACAACATCCCATTTCTACAGAGACGCGGGACCAAACCATTAGTCTTATTAGATCTAATGAAGTGACTGGAAAAGGCCCAGAAGTGACCAATAAGTGAACAATAAGTGACCAATATGGCTGCCCACTGTTCAAAACTACTGTATAGTCCTCTAACAGCATCCCATTCCTACAAGGACTCGGGACCAAACCGCTGGTATTATTAGATAAAATGCCGGCTCTGATCTACAGGAAATCACTTAAAAAACGGGGGAGAGCCCAAAGGGACACCCACCTGTCCGTCGGTGCCTCCGACCATAAGTAGAGCGGAAGTGGAGGTGGTTGAGGGGCCGCCCGTCGCCCTTAAGTAACCGCCGATTGTTTGATGATAAGGCTAGGAGCCACCGCCCTAGCTGTGAATGCAGGCGCGAGGGAGGAACACTAGTCCTTCGCGCATGCGCAATTGCTTACAAGCAAAGGCAATGTTTTTATTAAGCACATAATCGCGCGTTAGTATGGCCAGATTACCATGCCAGTCTCTTTTATATCTGCAACGTAGTCTACCCCCTGTCTGTGTTTTTAAATTATGTTTCTATTCAGATTATGGGTTGACAGGCGCGAGGCGGGAACACTAGTCCTTCGCGCATGTGCAAATGCTTACAAGCAAGGGCAATGTTTTCATTAAGCACACATTCGCGCGTTAATATGGCAAGATCCTTTTATATCTGCAACGTTGTCTACCCCCTGCCTGGGTTTTCAAATTGTGTTTCTATTTAGATTATGGGTTGACAGCTGCCCCTGAAATTTCGTGCAAGAGTAAACCAGGGGATACTTTTCCCTTAAGCATGCGTCTAGAGTGTAGCGCTAGAATGGACACAGTGTCCACATGAAAATAAGCACCGAAGGGACAGCACTGCAAAACGCCGTTGGTAATTTACAAACAATGGTGGTTTGAAAAGCATGTTTAAACGGGCAGGAATCACTTAGTGGCAGTGCAAAATTTTTTACCCCATAAGGATAGTTATATAAACACAGTTAGGTCTTTGCTTGTTAAGTGAGGGAAAATTTTTTTGTTGTTATAGTAAACTGCGTCATTTGGGAAGGGCCATGACAGTGATCAAGCGGACAGAAGGGTAACACACACAATTTGGTTGGGTGAGCTTAAGGATGCAAATAAGCATTGTTCGCAACCATTTTCAATAGACCCGCAACTATACAGTTGCTCTAAATACTAAATACAAAACCTGTGTGGGGGGGTCAAGGGGAATATTTTACGACCTGACTGCTCGCTCCCCTATTGTCAACATGAAACACACCAAAGAGCAGAACAGGTCTGGAAATAATGTATGACCATAAAAGTGACTCTGAAACAGTAGGATGTGTATGTGAACAAAAGTTGTTGAGAGTTGTAGGTAACCCAAAGCTAGAATGATTCCCATCAGACCACCTTCACGATGGAGTTAACGTCACGTGGGAATTACTGTACAGTCCATACCTCATCCGACCAAGTAGTGCCGGCGTGGAGAGTGGATGTCAGAAATCTAGCCATGATGTTTACCATGAAGTGGACTAGAGTATGTGCAGTGCTCAAGTGGTGGTGATAATTAAAATTGACTACGCTGATTCTATGAGGACATACATGGAGGAATCTGTGTGCCAAGAGTAAAAACACGCCAGTATGGTGACTGCCCACTGGCGCTGTGTAGAACGGTCGACATGTTTCAGCCAACGGGGATTTGCCCCGGCTTTCTTCAGGACCTTCAGTATCAACTAGCTACTGCAACCATTACTACAGGTAATGTGTGACAAAAAATATTTGTAAAAAATAATAATAGTGAGTTTACTAATAGACAGTTAAATATCTACCAGGAACTTCAACGCTTTAAACGTCCACTGGCGTGGGAGAAGCTTGTCTTCTTCCTGTCAACAAATAAAGATTCATTGTACCACAACACTAATTTACACAACCACAACCATCTGTATACAGAGAGACTATGTAGGAAATACTCATGCATGAAAAATTTACGTTCAGCATATAAAGAACAGCATAATAGCTAAACCACCAAGAGGCATTTCCTCCAAGTGATACTCACCCAGCCTTGTGTGGGTGAAGGCCTCACCTCACCCGGCAACCGCTCGGGAGTATGAGGCCCCGCTCTGTGGTGTAGAAAAAGGGGACACCATTAGCATACTGCTCTGTAGTGTCCCAGCTAATCGCTCTACCCATCTAACCCAACGAACGTGTGATAGGTACCTAACTGACCCACCAAAGTCCCCGCACAACCTACCCTGTGACACAATTAGTGCGATATATCCCATTTCGCAAGGCTTAGTCTAGACCTTTGATAGTGTCTCTAAGCTGTCTGTTGACAAAAAACTTTAGTTTCTCATTTACTTATACAAGCTGGAAGATTAATACATAGACCAGTCACCTAACATTAGTAGGAGTAACTGGAAAAAGGCCCAGAGGTGACCAATAAGTGACCATTATGGCTGACCACTGTTCAAAACTACTGTGTAGTCCCCTAACAACATCCGCTTGATCACTGTCACGGCCCTTCCCAAATGACGCAGTTTACTATAACAACAACATTTTTTTCCCTCACTTAACAAGCAAAGACCTAACTGTGTATATATAACTATCCTTATGGGGTAAAAAATTTTGCACTGCCACTAAGTGATTCCTGCCCGTTTAAACATGCTTTTCAAACCACCATTGTTTGTAAATTACCAACGGCGTTTTGCAGTGCTGTCCCTTCGGTGCTTATTTTCATGTGGACACTGTGTCCATTTTAGCGCTACACTCTAGACGCATGCTTAAGGGAAAAGTATCCCCTGGTTTACTCTTGCACGAAATTTCAGGGGCAGCTGTCAACCCATAATCTAAATAGAAACACAATTTGAAAACCCAGGCAGGGGGTAGACAACGTTGCAGATATAAAAGGATCTTGCCATATTAACGCGCGAATGTGTGCTTAATGAAAACATTGCCCTTGCTTGTAAGCATTTGCACATGCGCGAAGGACTAGTGTTCCCGCCTCGCGCCTGTCAACCCATAATCTGAATAGAAACATAATTTAAAAACACAGACAGGGGGTAGACTACGTTGCAGATATAAAAGAGACTGGCATGGTAATCTGGCCATACTAACGCGCGATTATGTGCTTAATAAAAACATTGCCTTTGCTTGTAAGCAATTGCGCATGCGCGAAGGACTAGTGTTCCTCCCTCGCGCCTGCATTCACAGCTAGGGCGGTGGCTCCTAGCCTTATCATCAAACAATCGGCGGTTACTTAAGGGCGACGGGCGGCCCCTCAACCACCTCCACTTCCGCTCTACTTATGGTCGGAGGCACCGACGGACAGGTGGGTGTCCCTTTGGGCTCTCCCCCGTTTTTTAAGTGATTTCCTGTAGATCAGAGCCGGCATTTTATCTAATAATACCAGCGGTTTGGTCCCGAGTCCTTGTAGGAATGGGATGCTGTTAGAGGACTATACAGTAGTTTTGAACAGTGGGCAGCCATATTGGTCACTTATTGTTCACTTATTGGTCACTTCTGGGCCTTTTCCAGTCACTTCATTAGATCTAATAAGACTAATGGTTTGGTCCCGCGTCTCTGTAGAAATGGGATGTTGTTAGGGGACTACACAGTAGTTTTGAACAGTGGTCAGCCATAATGGTCACTTATTGGTCACCTCTGGGCCTTTTTCCAGTTACTCCTACTAATGTTAGGTGACTGGTCTATGTATTAATCTTCCAGCTTGTATAAGTAAATGAGAAACTAAAGTTTTTTGTCAACAGACAGCTTAGAGACACTATCAAAGGTCTAGACTAAGCCTTGCGAAATGGGATATATCGCACAAATTGTGTCACAGGGTAGGTTGTGCGGGGACTTTGGTGGGTCAGTTAGGTACCTATCACACGTTCGTTGGGTTAGATGGGTAGAGCGATTAGCTGGGACACTACAGAGCAGTATGCTAATGGTGTCCCCTTTTTCTACACCACAGAGCGGGGCCTCATACTCCCGAGCGGTTGCCGGGTGAGGTGAGGCCTTCACCCACACAAGGCTGGGTGAGTATCACTTGGAGGAAATGCCTCTTGGTGGTTTAGCTATTATGCTGTTCTTTATATGCTGAACGTAAATTTTTCATGCATGAGTATTTCCTACATAGTCTCTCTGTATACAGATGGTTGTGGTTGTGTAAATTAGTGTTGTGGTACAATGAATCTTTATTTGTTGACAGGAAGAAGACAAGCTTCTCCCACGCCAGTGGACGTTTAAAGCGTTGAAGTTCCTGGTAGATATTTAACTGTCTATTAGTAAACTCACTATTATTATTTTTTACAAATATTTTTTGTCACACATTACCTGTAGTAATGGTTGCAGTAGCTAGTTGATACTGAAGGTCCTGAAGAAAGCCGGGGCAAATCCCCGTTGGCTGAAACATGTCGACCGTTTTACACAGCGCCAGTGGGCAGTCACCATACTGGCGTGTTTTTACTCTTGACACACAGATTCCTCCATGTATGTCCTCATAGAATCAGCGTAGTCAATTTTAATTATCACCACCACTTGAGCACTGCACATACTCTAGTCCACTTCATGGTAAACATCATGGCTAGATTTCTGACATCCACTCTCCACGCCGGCACTACTTGGTCGGATGAGGTATGGACTGTACAGTAATTCCCACGTGACGTTAACTCCATCGTGAAGGTGGTCTGATGGGAATCATTCTAGCTTTGGGTTACCTACAACTCTCAACAACTTTTGTTCACATACACATCCTACTGTTTCAGAGTCACTTTTATGGTCATACATTATTTCCAGACCTGTTCTGCTCTTTGGTGTGTTTCATGTTGACAATAGGGGAGCGAGCAGTCAGGTCGTAAAATATTCCCCTTGACCCCCCCACACAGGTTTTGTATTTAGTATTTAGAGCAACTGTATAGTTGCGGGTCTATTGAAAATGGTTGCGAACAATGCTTATTTGCATCCTTAAGCTCACCCAACCAAATTGTGTGTGTTACCCTTCTGTCCGCTTGATCACTGTCACGGCCCTTCCCAAATGACGCAGTTTACTATAACAACAAAATTTTTTTCCCTCACTTAACAAGCAAAGACCTAACTGTGTATATATAACTATCCATATGGGGTAAAAAAATTTGCACTGCCACTAAGTGATTCCTGCCCGTTTAAACATGCTTTTCAAACCACCATTGTTTGTAAATTACCAACGGCGTTTTGCAGTGCTGTCCCTTCGGTGCTTATTTTCATGTGGACACTGTGTCCATTCTAGCGCTACACTCTAGACGCATGCTTAAGGGAAAAGTATCCCCTGGTTTACTCTTGCACGAAATTTCAGGGGCAGCTGTCAACCCATAATCTAAATAGAAACACAATTTGAAAACCCAGGCAGGGGGTAGACAACGTTGCAGATATAAAAGGATCTTGCCATATTAACGCGCGAATGTGTGCTTAATGAAAACATTGCCCTTGCTTGTAAGCATTTGCACATGCGCGAAGGACTAGTGTTCCCGCCTCGCGCCTGCCAACCCATAATCTGAATAGAAACATAATTTAAAAACACAGACAGGGGGTAGACTACGTTGCAGATATAAAAGAGACTGGCATGGTAATCTGGCCATACTAACGCGCGATTATGTGCTTAATAAAAACATTGCCTTTGCTTGTAAGCAATTGCGCATGCGCGAAGGACTAGTGTTCCTCCCTCGCGCCTGCATTCACAGCTAGGGCGGTGGCTCCTAGCCTTATCATCAAACAATCGGCGGTTACTTAAGGGCGACGGGCGGCCCCTCAACCACCTCCACTTCCGCTCTACTGATGGTCGGAGGCACCGACGGACAGGTGGGTGTCCCTTTGGGCTCTCCCCCATTTTTTAAGTGATTTCCTGTAGATCAGAGCCGGCATTTTATCTAATAATACCAGCGGTTTGGTCCCGAGTCCTTGTAGGAATGGGATGCTGTTAGAGGACTATACAGTAGTTTTGAACAGTGGGCAGCCATATTGGTCACTTATTGTTCACTTATTGGTCACTTCTGGGCCTTTTCCAGTCACTTCATTAGATCTAATAAGACTAATGGTTTGGTCCCGCGTCTCTGTAGAAATGGGATGTTGTTAGGGGACTACACAGTAGTTTTGAACAGTGGTCAGCCATAATGGTCACTTATTGGTCACCTCTGGGCCTTTTTCCAGTTACTCCTACTAATGTTAGGTGACTGGTCTATGTATTAATCTTCCAGCTTGTATAAGTAAATGAGAAACTAAAGTTTTTTGTCAACAGACAGCTTAGAGACACTATCAAAGGTCTAGACTAAGCCTTGCGAAATGGGATATATCGCACTAATTGTGTCACAGGGTAGGTTGTGCGGGGACTTTGGTGGGTCAGTTAGGTACCTATCACACGTTCGTTGGGTTAGATGGGTAGAGCGAATAGCTGGGACACTACAGAGCAGTATGCTAATGGTGTCCCCTTTTTCTACACCACAGAGCGGGGCCTCATACTCCCGAGCGGTTGCCGGGTGAGGTGAGGCCTTCACCCACACAAGGCTGGGTGAGTATCACTTGGAGGAAATGCCTCTTGGTGGTTTAGCTATTATGCTGTTCTTTATATGCTGAACGTAAATTTTTCATGCATGAGTATTTCCTACATAGTCTCTCTGTATACAGATGGTTGTGGTTGTGTAAATTAGTGTTGTGGTACAATGAATCTTTATTTGTTGACAGGAAGAAGACAAGCTTCTCCCACGCCAGTGGACGTTTAAAGCGTTGAAGTTCCTGGTAGATATTTAACTGTCTATTAGTAAACTCACTATTATTATTTTTTACAAATATTTTTTGTCACACATTACCTGTAGTAATGGTTGCAGTAGCTAGTTGATACTGAAGGTCCTGAAGAAAGCCGGGGCAAATCCCCGTTGGCTGAAACATGTCGACCGTTCTACACAGCGCCAGTGGGCAGTCACCATACTGGTGTGTTTTTACTCTTGACACACAGATTCCTCCATGTATGTCCTCATAGAATCAGCGTAGTCAATTTTAATTATCACCACCACTTGAGCACTGCACATACTCTAGTCCACTTCATGGTAAACATCATGGCTAGATTTCTGACATCCACTCTCCACGCCGGCACTACTTGGTCGGATGAGGTATGGACTGTACAGTAATTCCCACGTGACGTTAACTCCATCGTGAAGGTGGTCTGATGGGAATCATTCTAGTTTTGGGTTACTTACAACTCTCAACAACTTTTGTTCACATACACATCCTACTGTTTCAGAGTCACTTTTACGGTCATACATTATTTCCAGACCTGTTCTGCTCTTTGGTGTGTTTCATGTTGACAATAGGGGAGCGAGCAGTCAGGTCGTAAAATATTCCCCTTGACCCCCCCACACAGGTTTTGTATTTAGAGTTCTTGGAGCACCCTGCTGCCTTATTTTCAGTTGCTCCACCGGGGGTGTTTCTTCACTACTCACGTCCTCAGCTCCCTCAACTTTGACTCCTTCTCGCGGGGCTCTTTTCTTCTGGGCAGCCGCTTTTAACCCCAAATTGACTTTTAGAGCCATCGCCTTCTTCCGCACCCACCTCCTCTGTCGAGGTGAGCTCAGGGCTTCTTGCCGGTTACTGCTGCCGATGAGCTCCGCTCCGAGCTCTGCTCTACTCCGCCGACTTCGGACCTGGCTCCGCCCACCTAGACCAGCGAAACGATTCCGGCAGGGAGAGAGAGTTTCCAGCACCCGGAGAAATTGCTTGGCTGACCCACGACAAGTAAGCGCCATCTGCATCCCTTCGGTCTTTTCTCGAAAATTGTTTCCTCCTTCTCCTTCTCTCCCCGTATAGTGTCAGGAGGCTCCCGGCTGTAACGTTATGCCACCATCGGGTTCTTCCTCCTTCGCGTCCTCACCGCAACACTGCAACAGCCACACTACGCGGCCGCCATCTTGCTCCCCTTCCCCCTCCTGTCCCTGCCATCATAATCCCCTTTGTAACTGCAACAAATGATGGAAAGAATGCTGAATGATTCAAACATTATTCCCCAGTCAAGAGATCTGGGTTAAATCCATTGTTTTTTGGCCACTACGCCACCCCAGTTTGGATCCAACAATATGCAAATCAGTCTTGACCATGTGCCTCATGGGAACAGTCCAGATCGAACTGCCAAGCCAGGTCTTCCCTGGACTGGAAACAAGCATCCTGGGACCGATTTCAGGGTATGTCATCCTTAATCAGCCAGGCTAGCTTAAATTCAGTGGCACAGTGAGCAAGGGACCCACATCTGGCCATACCGTCCCTCTTAGGGCAAAACGTGTAACTGCAACAAATGATGGATGGAATGCTAAATGATTCAAACATTCTCCCTCAAACAAGAGATCTGGGTTGAATCCATTGTTCTTTTGTCCACTACTCCACCCCAGTTTGGACCCGCCATATGCAAATCAGTCTTGACTCAGTGCCTCATGGGAACAGTCCAGACTTAACTGCCAAGCCAGGTCCTCCCTGGACCGGAAGCAAGCATCCTGGGACAGGTGTTGGGGTATGTCACCCTTCATCAGCCAGGCTAGCTTGAATCCAGTGGATCAGTGAGCAAGGGACCCTAGTCTGGGCATACCCATCCCACTTAGGGCAAAAAAAGTAACTGCAGCAAATGATGGACGGAATGCTGAATGATTCAAACATTCTTCCCCAGTCAAGAGAACTGGGTAAATCCATTGATCTTTTGCCCAATACACCACCCCAAGTTTGGATCCAGCCATATGCAAATCATTCTTGACCCTGTGCCTCATGGGAACAGTCCAGACTGAGCTCCTAAGCCAGGTCTTCCCTGAACTGGAAACAAGCATCCAGGGACCGGTTTTGGGGTATGTCACCCTCAATCAGCCAGGGTAGCTTGAATCTAGTAGCACAGTGAGCAAGGGTCCGACTTCTGGGCATACCTGTCCTACTTAGGGCGAAAGGTGTAACTGCAACAAACGATAGACGGAATGCTGAATGATTCAAACATTCTCCCCTAGTCAAGAGATTTGGGTTAAATCCATTGTTCTTTTGCCTACTATGCCACCCCAGTTTGGACCCAGCCATATGAAAATCAGTCATGACCCTGTGCCTCATGGGAACAGTCCAGACCGAACTGCCAAGCCAGTTCCTCTCTGGACCGGAAAGCACCACCCTAGGGATTACTGGAGGCTTTCTGAATGACAGACAGGCTCTCTAAGCCCGTCATAAGCCATTCAGAAAACCGGTTTGATTTCCTTTCTGACTGACCCCATCAAAATGGGTCAGTTGGAGAGAAATCCGAACAGCCAATTACAATGCCGCAGGAACGGCTCTGACCGAGGGTCTCAGCAGTTTCCTACGGCATCGTAATTAGGCCCTAGGTACTAAACTTACATTTGTGAGGCTCCGCCCTTAAAATAAATAGGAGAAGTAGAGGTGGAAATTGTAGGTCTGCAAAGTGCTTTTTGTAGTAAGTACTGCTGCTGCGGTTTGTGAATTGGGTCCTTACGCTCCTAGGTTTGTCAGTTGCACTTTGTAGTGATTAAGTAGTACTTATGTAGTAAGTATTACTTTGCCCACTACAAAATCCAGTTTGTGAATCAGGCTTATACATTTTTAGATATTATGTTTTGCATGCTAGTATTACTTTTCTGTTATTCTGAAAGCCCAAGGGCAAGCGAGGAAAGGTCCACTCAGACTATTGTGCCATATCATTCTTCCTACTCTTAGTGAGGCCTAGAAGTGCTCAGATTTCCACCTCGTTGCTGGCCGAACCTTTGTTGGGTTGTTTGGTTGTTAGATGTATGGGAGGTGTTAGGTGACCTATTTCTCAATATTACCATGACATCACTGCAGATATGGCTCTTGAAGATCATATGCTGATGACTCATTGTCTTTTATAGAATGTTTATGCAGGGGTTTTGAGGACTTCATAACTTCTGTGTTATCGTAGTATTTCTAAGGCCATCTGTATTTAACGACCCCAACCTTCCAACCTCGGCATTAACTCTATCTAAGTGTCATACTCAACCTCTGCTTTAGTGTCAAGTGCAACACTGGCCGCTGGTCCACTCAGACAGAACTCTAGTACTGATAGCTTAGATGCTGACAGGGCTTGCGAGCGGAGGAAATGGAGGCGCTACAGAGCATGGTTTCCCATGCATGACTTTCCTTGTCTTGTCCTCACGTCACTGCATAGTACACGTTGAAACACGTTCTTTGTTTCATTGTGAAAATATAATGATCGACGCTGCGCTATCTGATATAGTTTGTATTCAACTCTTCTTCTTTGTCTTACTCTTTTATCTGTGTACAAAGAAGTGATGGTATCATCAATTCAGTTTTAGCTTTGGGCGGAGGGTACGGGTCGCTGATCTCTAAATGGTGATTGGGTCCTTAAAACGAGCCATTTTGATCCTTTCCAAAGTTATTGCAGTACTGGAACCGGACAACCAACTGCGACCTAAATTACATGCATAACACCAATCATAGAATCGTTTTGCGCTGGTCACTTCCCAATTTTTCTCCATTGTCTGGCATAGCACCGGTTGAAAATAAAATTTTGTAAGGTCGATCAGTGTATTACCAGGGCACAAATGCAGAGCCAGTTCAATTTGTGTAATGTGTGTGGACCACCATCGCTTTAGAAAATGCTCTGCACTCCACGGATAATCAGGTATGCGTGAGCTTTAATATTCCGAGCATCTGATTTTCAAACGCCTCCATTGAAAGCACCTTATTTTCTTTTCAAGACAATGAAGAGTAATGGTCAGGTCTCTCGTGGCGATCAAAACATAAGTGGCAATTAGCCATATCGGCCGCGCAATAATAAATGGCACACATAAGTGGCTCGGTTAGGCACCTAATATCACTTAAAAGTACATTTGTTGATAATTCATGGCATTAAGCGACGCCGCTATTTTTGAAAGCATTTCATACAGACTGCTTTCTTCTTTCTACAAAGCATCAAAGTATCATTTTGTGAAGCATGTCACATTAGCGCTGGCGATAGTCACTTAATGTACAATATTTAACATAGGGCTGTCAAAAGAGTCGAGAAGAGACAAGAAACACATGCTAGGCGACCACTTGCGCACGTTCTTTTGATTAATCCATGTATCTCGCCGTGATTCACTGCCTATCTCTTATGACTGAGGAAATAAATATATCAAAAAAGCTTCAGAAATATGACATATGTAAGCAGTAAAGAGCGGGAAAGAGGAGGGGATCCCAGGCCATGCGGCAATACCCACAGTACTGCGGAGTGTGTGTGCACTCGGGCAAAGTTGAGGCCTGGTGGCACCAAACTCCATACAACACTAATGTGGCACCCTGTGGGGACGTTAGGGCACTAGAGGGAGTCCAGTGAGTGTCACAGAAACACACAACTGCTGTGCACCCTTTACGAACCAAGAACCCCCCCCCCTCTCCCCCCCCCTCCGTTGTAATGCACCACTCCCCTAAACTTCCGTGCTGACGTTTTGGAGTTGCTGGGCTGTGCATCACACTACATTATTAAGCATCACCAATTTCGAGCGTGCCTCAAACCTTAACATCCTTCAATAAAGCAATGAAGGAAAGTGTTGTGTGCATCAGGATTGGGACAAACTGGTGGACCACTTCATGGGCCGAGAATAGACTTGGGCTCTAATACAGAGCAAGCATGTGTCCTCCCGTGAGTCCACAAACCGAGGCTAGGGCCAGAGCTCTATTGCCTTAGGACCTCGTTTGTGATAGGACCTCTCTTTACGAGTCAAGCTAATTGACTTGGATGTATGTTTTGTATGGCTTTTAAAACACTTTTACGCTGCAACAATATTCATTAAGAGATAAAACCTGAGATTTAGCTATTTTAAGTATGTTACTTGAAACGGTGGAGAATTTGTAAAATTCCAGAAAGAAAGCTTGAATGGAGGTTCCTGGTTTGGAAATATTAGTAGTAGTAGTAAGCTTTATTTCGATATAAAAGCATATCATAAAAGCAAGACATTACATCATTAAAAACAATTTAACAATAATCAAAACAAAGTACCCTACATGATTGAAAAGTTAAAAAACATCTCATAGTTTTTCATGAATAAAAAACGATAACAGGCAAGTTGGGAGGGAACACATTATTGGATCATCAGTTTTTTCGCAGTTCTTATACGCCAAGCCCAGCCTAAGTATTTTGCCATACAAGTGGCAAAAAAGGGTCTAGCATCTGTACGCAATGTTCGTAAAGCTTCCAAATGTGAGCGAGTTCCCAAGCTCCTACAAAGGGGCTTCAACCACCTCCGTCTAGGCGCCGCATAAACTCTACACTCGAACAGCAAGTGAGCAACAGATTCAACCTTTAAGTCGCAGAACGGGCAATAAGGTACAGTTTGTAGGGGCGGTTTCCAGGTGGAGGTAAACTGGCATAAAGGTAATACCCCAACCCTGAATTTGAAATACAATGCTCTGTCGTATGAACTATGGATTAAATCCAGATAGGGTTCCCTGTAAGGGATTTCTTTAACTAACAAAAATTGAGCGACAGATTTAGAATGGTTTGTATTACATACTCTCTCATTGTCCACCCATGACCAATAGGCCTTCTTCAGTAGTTGTTTTGAGGGTGCTGATTTATTTTCCCACGCATCTCCAAGGCCCAGCTTATAGAGAAGCCTCTTGACCTCCCTAAGCCAGGTAACCTTATGCCAACCTGGTAGAGACAAATGATCATTTAGGGCATCTGCATAGCTGTGGAGTTCGGGGACATTCCAGATTCTGGACCATAGTAAGAGGGGGCGTAATTTGGCTTGCTCACATATTGGGCGGGTGCCTGCATCAAGCAAAAGGGGGATTGTGGGAGTATTGTGGGGTAGCCTCATCAGATCTTTGTGAAAGTTGTTTTCTAGGTGGGCCAAGGTGTCTACTCTCTGAGTGCCCCACAGTTCTGCGCCTTGCCCTATAGATGTCAAGGAGTGCCCCAATTGGTTTTAAGGAAGAGGCACGCTGTTCTTTGAGAAGGGCACCAACAACCCTCTTATGAATCAGAAACACCTTTTGATGGTGTGCCTTCCAACTCATAGTGTTGCTAAGTCGTATGCCCAGATAGTCAAATTCTTTGACTCTTTCGAGTGGAACAGAGTCTAGAACGGGGAGAGTAACGGATTTCTTGGGGGGGTTGAGGACAAGGAATTTGGTCTTACCTATATTTATAGCCAATCCCTTAGTGTCGCAGAAGGCCTTGAAGCTGGAGAGCAATGACTGGATGCCCATAGGTGATTTCGAAATTAGAAGGGTGTCATCCGCAAATAGGAGCATCCGGATTTTCCTTCCGGCCAGGGAAGGTGCGTCTGATGGATGTTGTAGGAGATGCTCCACCACTCCGTTGACATAAAGAGAGAACAGAGTGGGGGCAAGCACACACCCCTGGCGGACGCCCCTATCTACAGGGATACGAGGTGTTTTTTCTCCCTGGGCACCCCATCTAATTTGGGCAAAATTGCTATCGTGGAATTTTATGAGCAAGGCCAGCAGGTATGGGGGTAGACCTAATCCATCGAGGACATTCCACAATAATGCACGTGGGACCAGGTCGAAGGCTGTTCTCAAGTCTATAAAGACTAGATATAAACTGCCCCCTCCTAGCACCA
The DNA here is from genome assembly GCF_964263255.1 of Lissotriton vulgaris. NCBI lineage: Eukaryota > Metazoa > Chordata > Amphibia > Caudata > Salamandridae > Lissotriton > Lissotriton vulgaris. Next base: position 81,552 of record NW_028248786.1, on the reverse strand, counting down.
CCACTTTCCAGTAAAGCATTAAAAGGCGAAATGTCTGCTCGACGGTACCTGTCCCTGTTCTAAAGCCTGCTTGAAAATCTGACAGGATCTGATTTTCGTCTGCCCACTGCAAAATCCTGCCCAATACCACTTTCCCCGCTACCTTTTGGGTTGAATCCAGCAAACTGATGGGGCGATAATTTGCTGGGTCGTCCCTGCAGCCTTTCTTAAAAATGGGGACGACCTCAGCGCCCCTCCATGAATCAGGGAAGGAACCTCCCAACAAAGCCTCATTAAGGAGGGAAGCAATTAATCTACTCCAAAATGAGGGGTTATTCTTTATCAAGTCACCCGGAATCCCATCAGGGCCTGCCGCCTTATTGGGAACAATACACCTAATTGCCTTCTCTACTTCCAAGCTAGTAAATAAACCATCGTTGGATGGAAGATCAGCTGTGAGGCTGGGTAGTGGGGCCAAAAGTAATTGAAATGACCCCAGAGGAGCCGAATACAGTTTTGAGAAGTGGGCAAACCAGACATCGCCAGGGATATTGCAAGTTAACTGATGATCAATAGGCTTTTCCCTAGATCTTAACAAATCCCAAAACCCCTTGGCATCTTTCCTTGTGCTTGCCTCTACTAGCTCCCGCCAGAAATTAAAATCATGAGCCTGCTTGGCCTCTATCACAGTTTTTCTATAAAATTTCCTCGCGGTCCTGATGTTGGCTGGATCTTTGTTCTTTACTGCAGTGATAAGTCCCCCCTTAGCGGCTCGACATTTGGAGGAAAACCACTTTTCTCTTGCCCTGGGAGCACCTTTCGAAGCAGCCCTGGAGCTGGGTTTGGGAATGATGAACAGGTCACTTAATGCCGCTATAGTCTCTGTAAATAGCGGTAAGACCTTTTTGCTGGTGGGATTTAAGGCGTCAAGCCGAGGTTCCACCTCTGTCAAGATGTTCCCGGCTTGCATCATCCTTGCTTCGTCTGCAAAGACTCTAGCCCATTTCAAGCGCCTGCCACAGTTTGAAGGAAGAATCTCATGCGAAGCTTTCCATTTGTGATCAGAGGTGCCTTGATTTCCAACCTGCCAGGGAATAGTGATAGTTAGAGAAAGGGGGTTATGGTCGCTATCACAAGACTCTATAACCGCCATATCCTGGTGGTATGACCAGAGGTTATAGTTGAGCATGATAAAATCAATTCTGGATGAGTGGCCCGTCCTGTTATATGTGTGGGCACCCATAGAGTCCGATTTGGAACGGCCATTTGTTGGTCTCAGGTTGTGTTCCAAACAAAGAGCGTTTATGTCTATCGCGCTTTGTGACCATTTAGGGATCGGATCAAGGGTCAGGATAGGAATACCTCTCCTAGTATCCTCATCGAAGGTATCCAGAATGTCTTCCCTGGCCAGAGGCTCAAAACAGCAATTAAAATCGCCTGCAAGAAGGACATGAGAGTCAGTATTACAGGCAGCTAGGTTGCTGCTTAGGCCTGTTGAGGTTAAAGATGATGTCCCACTCCTGGCGCCCCTCAGGTAGAGATTAAATACTTCTAAGTTTCTTCCCCCTTTACAATGTAATGTTATCCACTGAAGATCAGACGATTGGGTGGTCCTTTGAGTTACTCTGAGACCTAGTGCAATGCTGACCCATATGAGAAGGCCGCCGGACGGGCGACCTTTGGATCCTTGGTGATGGACAGCCGGGACAAAGTAAGTTGAAAAGCCCACTCTGTGTCTGGGTTCCTGGCACCAGGTTTCCTGTAGTTCCTGTAGGAGACAGATGTCATAAGGTGCCAGGAAAGCATTCCATTCAGGGATGTCAAAGTTGCGTACGAGGCCTGCCACATTCCAGCTTAAAATCTTCAAAAAAGGTTCACCAAGTATAGAATGTTTGGGGGAATAGGTAGGCAGAGGAAGGTTGGTCACAGCTGGTCTAGGAGACCTTAGAGGTGGCTCAGTCTGCTGGTAAGTAGGAGTCGCAGCTGTATCAAACAAGTTAGTCCCTGCTAATTCAGAATGAACAGGTGGAAGGGGGATCAAACAGGGTGGGTCAATCCTTGCTTCCGCACTATGGTGGTCTAAAATATTCGGTGCGATCGGCCCCCTATCGATAGGCAAGCTATTCGATGACCCTCCTAGGCCTGTTGGGGAGTCAAGAATTAAGCATTCAACGTGACCTAAAGCCTGTAGTGGCGTTGCTTTTTCCAGTTGTGGATAGACGGGATGCATAGAGAGTCAATCAACCTCCTCTAGGCCACCAAATCTGTTGTAAGTTGAGAGGCCATTCCAATGTGGGAGAATATCCTTTTGTCTCTTAGGATGACTATTCCATGGGCGATGTTGTACCAATGTCCAGTTATCCACTTGGGTGTGCAATTGTCGAGGAGGGTAGAAGAAGGATAGCGGCCTGGGTATGACAGAGGACTCTTCACTGCTCGGCCAGGAACAAATATGGTGCGCCGTGTGTGGGTCCTCAAAAGTCACCACTATACAGTCCCTAGGGTTAGTTTTCTTTGTTGGACCCACCCAAGGTGTTCTACGGACCATCAAAACTCGACTTCTTCGACCATTGGGTATCGGTCTGTTCACGTTGAGCCAATACATTATCTTATTTTTCAATGACCAGTGGTTCTCGTATTGGCCGTTGCCAATCGCAGGGACACCTGTCAACACAACCACATAATCATTGGCCTCTGGGGGAAGATCAATGTAACCCCCTCTAAAGTTGTCTTTTACGGGAGGGCCCTGAGTTTCAACAGGATTAGGTCTAGGAGGCACTCCCGATTTAGGGTTTGCTACTTGGGACTTGGGACTCCGTTTGGAAACCTGGGATTTGGGAGCCTGAGGTTTGGCGGTAGTGGAAACTTGGTCCACAGCCACGGTCCTCGGTTTAGGAACAGGCCTTACAGTAACTGGTACTGGGAGTGGGAGCTGCTGAACTTGGGAGACAGGAGCTGATGATATTGGGTCATTCGGGGGCGGGCCCTGATTTTCAAGGCTTCTCTAGCCGAGAGTGGCCAGAGCAATAATGCTCTTTTCCATCTCGAGCAAGTTATTTTCTATCCTTGACAATCTAAGGTCAAGGGGTGAGAGTAGTTTTTTAAGTGTTTCCCAAACCAGATCTATAAATTCCTTGTCATTCCTACCCAACCCCTCTACCTGTGAGCCCTCATCCTCTAGAGTGGTGGTGGGGGGTATAACTAGACCCTCTCCCTTACCCTCCCATGATGGCTGTATACTCGGAGAACACTCTGGCATAACATTAGATACTGGGACATTAGTCAGTGCCAGATGTTGGGAAACTGCAACTTTTACCTTCTTCCGAGAATAGGCAGAGCGTCAGTGGCGTTTTCTTTTGGGTTGTATGCCACTAGCGCAGGTAGTGTTCGAAGATGCCTGAGGGGGTGGGTTAGGGATAAAACTCTGGACACAAGAAGGTGCGGGCCGATTTGTCTTGTCTACATTAGGTTGCTCTAAGGGCAAGAGAGGGGTGGGAGGGATCGGGGACTGGTGGACATCGACCTGTGTAACTTTACAATGGGGACGAACAGGACGATCCGGAGTAACTGAAGCAGCTATGTGGCCTAGGGATGATTTTTTTGAAAGTGCAATTACTTGAGACAACCTTCTGGCAGCTACTAATTCTAGAGAAACCCGGGTTTGAAGTTTGGATATCTCTTCGTCTATAGCTATATTAGTACGGGTAATGAAGTCATCCATAGGGCCACTAATTTGTGGACCACCTTTGGAAGCCTTACTACGTGTCACCCTAGTGCTCATGGTGTTTAAGATGGGAGGGCAAGCGCCGATCAAACAACCAGAATGAGATATTAAGTTATTTAATTACCTATATCGGCTTGATAAGGAATAACAGGTTGTGGGCGAAAGGGGGGTGGGCCAGTCCAGTCCGCTCAGTCCTCAAACGGCCTCAAACGGCCCGCTCTTAGCCCGGTCTTCGCCCCGTGCTGCGTCCCGCGCTGCGGGAGTCTAATGATGTAATATAGGGGACGTGAAGGGCAGGGGGCGGGCCAGCGGGGAGAGCGGACCGGATGCTGTGTCCGTGGTCTCGCAGGGACTCCTGGTCGCTGGAGTCCCCGCACGCTCGCAGCCCCTCCGAGCCTCTGACCCTTACCTCTGCCTTCCTCCCTGTTGCCGGTTGTAGATGGACGGCGCACTTCAGTGCGACGCGGCACCCGCGAAGCGGGTGCGGCGAGGAGTTGCCTCGAATGTAGCCTCAGTAGACGGCAAAGTCTTTCAGCAGTCTTTTACCCAGCAAGGTGAATGCCCCAACAGGTGATGGTAGGTGATGGCTTTAACAACGCTAGGATGGCGGGGGGCGGGCCAGCGGGGAGAGCGGACCGGATGCTGTGTCCGTGGTCTCGCAGGGACTCCTGGTCGCTGGAGTCCCCGCACGCTCGCAGCCCCGCCGAGCCTCTGACCCTTACCTCTGCCTTCCTCCCTGTTGCCGGTTGTAGATGGACGGCGCACTTCAGTGCGACGCGGCACCCGCGAAGCGGGTGCGGCGAGGAGTTGCCTCGAATGTAGCCTCAGTAGACGGCAAAGTCTTTCAGCAGCCTTTTACACAGCAAGGTGAATGCCCCCTTTGGAAATATAAAAAAGCATCATCAGCATAGGCTGAAATATTAACCGGTTTAGATTTGTATGTTAAAACAGAAGTAGACTTTTTTTGTCTAATATATTCACAGTAAGATTCCAAAGAAACTATAAATTAAAAAGGAGAAAAAGCACTCTGCAGATGGAAATGGGGGGACAAAATGCCATTAATATAAACACATGTTCTAGAGGATGGATATCACAACAATTTGTAACTCAGGGCCTTATTTGTATGTCAGGTGGGCCGCCACCAACAGGCCAAACGGGTCCTTTGTTTCCGGTCCAAGGAAGACCTGGTTTGACAGTTCGGGCTGGTCTGTTCCCATAGGGAACAGGGTCAACACTGACAATGAGTAAGCAAAACTCAGCCAACACGTTTCATTCCCTCAAGGGGAACGTCATCAGGGCTGTGAATGACATGTAAAAGGACACAAATCAAAACATGGACATAGACCAGCATGCAACCAAAACTGTGTAAGGAAACAAACAAACCCTGTACAAAAATCAGAGGCATAACACTAAAACACAAACCCACATTTACTAAAAATGGAGAGGTTAAACACATATCAAATACACACATATATAAATTACCAGTAAGTACTATAGTACTCAAAGTTAAAAGTACATAAGGGTAACAAATAAAACTACCTAGCAACAAACATATAATTTAAAACATAGCCCCACACACTGCGCCCATTGAAGTAGTTTAGGCGATTAAGTACCCATGTATACATAGAGATAGAAACATGAGCAGTATAGGTCAGACTCCGGAAACACCATATCCCCACTCGCGAGAAGATGGAGAGAACGAGAGGGTAGGTAGCGTATGATATGCTATACTTAGTCAGTGACAAACAGAGAGGGGGATATTATGGAGGGGAAAGGGACCGGTTCAGCAGATAAATAAATATTACTGTTTAACTGATGTCACCTAGGGGTAGAAAGGTAATATACCCTCTAGGGTCGTCAAATGATTTCCAAAGGTGAACTATTCACATAGGAATTTTCCATATAGGAACTTTAGAACTTTCACATTTTCTCCTGTGTATTCCGCTGGAAGCACTTGGAGTTACTTTAGGCATAATACTGCCCGCATGTCGCAAACCTGATGTCAACATAAACTCCATGTCGGCTAAAGAAAATGAAAACAATGAATATGTTACACCCCTTCCATGCCACACCTGTTAGCACCTACGGTAATGATAGGTAAAAATCTAATGTTGTGTTGCACCTAGCCATGTGCCAATGTTCATCTTTCTCGCTATCTGATCCCTCAGCACTTTCACTAGACATTAATAAATCAAAAAAGTCAACAAGATGCAAGCCCACCTATAGATATCTCAGAGGCGTGCCACGCCATAATGCGCCCTTATCGATGTGGTGACCCTGCCTGTTCATCAAGAATAAACAGCTGTCTTAAATGTGCCTTAAGTCTCATAGTACATAGTTCTACCCCGGTAGTACAAAACCATGCTCTGTATCCCTGGTTTCCTTTTCGTGTTTGTAAGCATGTCACTCTTTAATGATGGTAGGGAGAAGATAGCGCAAGACTTATATGGTAAAAATGCAGCCATACCAGCACCAGGGTGGAGTGCTCAGAACACCCTGGGCCTACTCGCATTGTTCCTAAAACTAGAGCATCTAAAAAACAGGAGTTAGCCCAGTGGTGGGATGGTGTGACCTTTCAACAATACATTGATAATAAGAAAACACAGAGGGGTCTGCATAGTCTGATTTTTGCAACATTTGAAGATCTTAGTGATGACTTCCTTAAGGAAGGGTAGAGTTATTTTGAGGGGGATTCACTGGTGATGATGCAGATCTTAATCAGGCATGCCATTGAGAAAGGTGCTAAACTCATATCGGAGATTGGATTAGTTGGAAAGGAGATTGAGGCTATAGATAACAAAGACTTAATTGACAAAAACTATGATATACTTAAAAAAGCTATTGAGGGCCATCAGAACTATATAAAAGAAAAGAAGATGCGTAAATTAAGCACGACGATAGGGACTACAGAGAGGGGCGGATATATACATTTGCAAAAATATTGATAATATCCCAGGTAATGAGGACAGGAAGACAGCACTGGAGGAGAGTGATGAGGCAAGATCTGCTAGCAGTATCTTAATATCATCAACAAGTAGTCTAGCTTCATGTAGCACTGCCAGTGAGCACCTTTTGGGGGAAGGAACTACATGCTTCCAGAGAGAATTGGTGAAACATAGGATCAGAGCAAAACAAAGAAAAAAGGATCCAAGAAAACAAGCAGAGGGGGTGCAGGACAAAAGGAAGGTTCAGAGGCAAGTGCTGAGGACACCCTGAGGAGGTCAACACGGTCCAAAAACAAGCAGAAATAGTTTCTATGTTAGATGGGAACATGTTGCAGGTAGAAATGGCAGGTGACAATGATCTGGAAATTATAAATGTATACAAGAGAATGCTTGACTCAGATAAAAATAACTTACTCTGTAAGGGTCTTAACTTCTGTCCGACGCAAGATGGTGAATTGGTCATTGTTCATGTAGATCTCTTTAAATTTGTTAGATGACTTAAATTAAAGAATTTGTTCAGTGATAAAGTACAGCCTATGACTATGTCCAACAATGCAGTTAGGCCCATTGAGCACACCATGGCCGATGTAAGAAACATACACTGTCTCCTTTCACTTGGGGAGAATGAAGGGGTGGACATGCAATCACTAATGGAAGAAATTAACATAACTGAAATCCTGACGATTATTAGTGGCCCACAATCTAAGTCTAAATGTACCATCGCAACATTGACCTCTTCTCTGAAAGAGTTAGTGAGGGTTTGTACAAAATGGAAGCTTCCACCAAATTCAAACACAAGCCAAAACATAATATCATACTGGGGGAGAAGAAGGCACTGATTAGACTTCGGGGTGATGAGGAAATTGTTATCAGGGAGGCCGACAAGAATGGCAATGTCATGGTCATGAATACCTTTGACTATGTTGGGGAAATAAACCGACAGTTGAATGATGGCCAATGCTATGAAACGATTGGTGGTAATCCCATTTGGGAATTAAGGTCTCTCATTAACCTTAAATTAACTGAATGGAAGGATATCTGCTTGTTGAGTGACCAAGATTAAAGGTACCTTAGGGTTGAGAATCCAAGATTTCCCTGCATCTATATACTTCCCAAGGTGCATAAGAAAGGGGACTTTCCACCGGGGTGACCGATTATATCGGGGGTAGGATCACCAACAGAGAAACTATCCGAGTTCATTGACCTCAAACTGCAGAAACATGTACATAACTTGCCATCATACATTCGGTACAGCAAGATCATATTGTCAAAATTCAAAGACATGCCATGGTCAGATGACTTAATGTTTGTCACAATAGATGTGGCAAGCCTGTACACATGTATCCAGCACAAATTTCCAGTTTTGATGGCCAGATCATATCTGAACAGAGAGGGGGCAGACTGTAATGAGCAAAACAACATGGTCTGGGAGAGGTGCATTGATGACATTATATGCCTATGGTCGGGCACAGAATTCTCCCTTATGGACATTTTTCAGTTCCTCAATGCCAACCCCTACAATGTCAGTCTCACCACTGAATATCATAGAGAGAGAATCAACTTTCTTGACTTGCAGTTTTACATAAGGGACGGGATGGTACAAAGCCTGATTTACCGAAAGGAAAAGGCTTGCAATGAGGTGTTGCATGCCAGCAGTGCACATGCTAGTTCTGTTATAAAAAACATCACTTATGTGGAGATGGTCCAGATTAGACGGAATTGCAGTGAGGAAGAGACCTTTGTGAGCAATATCCAAAAAGTTAAGGAAAGATTTGGTGCTGTAGGATACGACAGGAGGGTCTTGCAATTCAGCAGAGAGAAGGATGCGGACACTTGAGAGGGAAACTACCTCGACTGGCAGTTATAGAAGAACAAGCAACAACGGGGACAATACTGATGTTCGTTTTATAACGCAATACACAACATTCAGTAGTCAGCAATATTTAAACAAGAGCCACAGCAGACACAAAAAACGAGTGAGACACAGAACAGAAAGGCACAAAAAACGAGTGAGACACAGGACAGAAAGGCACAAAAAACGAGTGAGACACAGGACAGATGGGCACAAAAAACGAGTGAGACACAGGACAGAAAGGCACAAACAACGAGTGAGATACAGGAGAGAAAGGCACAAAAAACGAGTGAGACACAGCCAGACAGAAAGGCACAAAAACGAGTGAGACACAGCCAGACAGAAAAGCACAAAAAACGAGTGAGACACAGGACAGAAAGGCACAAAAAACGAGTGAGATACAGGACAGAAAGGCACAAAAAACGAATGAGACACAGCCAGACAGAAAGGCACAAAAAACGAGTGAGACACAGAACAGAAGGGCACAAAAAACAAGTGAGATACAGGGCATAAAGGCAGAAAAAACGAGTGGGGCACAGGACAGAAAGGCACAAAAACCAGTGGGGCAGAAGGGCACCAAAAATGAGTGGGACAGAGGGCAGAAGGGCACCAAAAACGAGTGGCACAGAGGTCAGACGGGCACAAAAAACTAGTTGCAAGGAGGCAGAATACAGAAATATAGGGGCAGCTAAGAACAGAATGTACTTATGATTAGACTAAGGGGGAAATTTTCTTGTGAACAAAATCAAAGCAATGAAGATGTTGGGAATATGTAAAATTCTCTGCAAGTAAAACAAGATCGAAGGTTATTCCTCTTGATGCAGGTTTTTAAATTTAAGGCTGCGTTTTTACAAATGTTTTATTTACTGTTCAAAAACACCCTTAAGTTATTACAATCAAAGCTGTTACTCTTCTGCTCTTCTGATCGCTTCTGTCTGTCGCAGGTTTTCTGCCATTGTTTGGTAGTTAGTAGGTTACTGTTCTATATTAGGATTTAAAGTTATAAACTGCAAGTAACAAAATTATCTTTCTGACAGAAGCAGTAATGCCCTGACCTAGTTACATTGCATGTGATTTTTGATCTGCATGGTTCACCAGCTTTTCATCAGGCATTTTAACTTCCTCAGCTACTTAATGAGTCAACTTCCAGTAGGCAAAACTTAGATCTTTCCGCAGCAGGTCCATCATTCTTCAGTTATCTTGACATATTTATGGTTGCCTGAAATTTGCTTGAACGTAGTCAATCATATTGTTTGCGCGCCACTGCAGCATCTTCAGGTGGGATCTTTTTATGGATTGTGTGCTTCTCAGCCATCCTGTGGGTTACCTTTTTTCACCCACCTCAACCATTTACAGTCTGTATTTTGTGTTACACCTTCTGTGATGCTGCTTTCCCCTGGGATTCAGATTTATAGACCAGTTTAGGATAATGGATGCTAATAATGGAACACATGGGCACACCCCTGTTTGTCCTAGGCTGGAATCCCAGGTAATTATTTGGTCATTTTTCGTCTTGGGCCTCTTGACCGGTCCCATGCACAGTTTGTAATTCTTCGGGCGTTTGCTGACTTACTTGTCTTCACTTGTAGGTTTCCAGTCTGAACGGTATTTGGATTACAGTGGTCAGGTGCAAGTACCACAAAGACAAGGTAATTCTGTTTACGTTCCTCGTTGGGTTGGGGTTGCTGGGTAAATAGATTCACAATCTGTACCCCTTTTTCTGTTGCAGGTTCGTGAGATCGTACTACAAAGACAATTGCACAGGCAGACGTGAGTGCAAACAGAAGAGGTAATTTTTGGGTTGAGTTAAACTGTGGTGCATCTTGAACATTGTAGTACCATATATACTTACCCATGTGTTCTTCTTTTGCAGGTTTCACAGCCAGAACCCCATACATTTAAAGAGGCGCACGTGAGTGCAGTCAGAAGAGGTAAATGTTGGGTTCAGTTAAACTGTGGTGCATGTTGAACATTGTAGTACCATATATACTTACCCATGTTTTCTTCTGTTGCAGGTTTCACAGCCAGAACCCCATACATTTAAAGAGGCGCACATGAGTGCAAGCAGTAGAGGTAATTGTTGGGTTGAGTTAAACTGTGGTGCATCTTGAACATTGTAGTATAACAGTTTGCATTCATGAGCTAGGCGTCAACGTAAGCCATGTTTCCTTATTTTGCAGGCTCTGTGGGACAGCAGGCTCAAATCGGCGGGTACGGAAATGTTCAAGCGCACATCTGTAACTTCGGGAGAGTGCAGTGCTTCACCACAAAGGAAGAAATGTTGCCTTGTATTCAAGGAAGAGTGGATGAAGGAAATTGTGGAGGCTGAGACACAGAAGTCACGAAGCAAGGTTCGCATGCAACTCGGGGAACTATTTCAATACATTACAGACGTGGGCTTGATTTGCAGAGCATGTGCCGAAGTCAAGATTGTTGGGGACTTTTCCACAGGGTAGAAATGGAGTGATGGCTGGAAACTGGACTACATGAAACGCCATCTACTTAGCAAAGTACACGAGTCTGCCATGGTGATATTGAGAAACAGAAGTGCTGCTGCCAGGTTTGGTTTTGGAGTACGGGCAATGCTGACAGAAACTGCCACTGACAAAGCGAATAGAATGGAAGTAGTTGAACGCCAAAGATCTATGCCTGAGGAGATAAAGATTCTCATCAACGACGTGTTGCTGGCAGTCAAGATGAACACTTCAATGTTATCTGTACAATACATCCATGACCACCTAGCTTTGTATGTGAAGATACCAGCCAGCTGGAGGAGCAAGAACTATGCCTTTGAGTTCCTTGAGGCCATCAATAGCATGATACACTGTGAAGCTATGACAGAACTTCGGCAAGCTTTGTATCACACCTTGATAATTGATGAGAGCACAGATATTTCTGTTACAAAATACTCATACATCAACTGAGCACAAAACGCAGTTTGGGGGCATAGTGAAGCTGACTAGCTGTAATGCTGAGGCTATCACTACTGCCGTGAAAGAATTCTACACTGCCAATGAACTGGACCTCATGAAAATGGTCATGTTAACATCTGATTGTGCATCTGTGATGCTGGGGAAGAAAAATGGTGTTGCTACTCGCCTTAAACATTCCATTCCTCATCTAGTTGAGTTGAGCAGCATTGTGTCGCCCATCGAGAAGATTTGGGAGTTGATGATGCCTGGAAGAGGGTTCCAATGATTAAAGAGATGGAGACATTATTGAGGACTGTCTACACTGGGTTCTCCAGATCTCCAGCAAGGAAGTCTAAGCTAGATAAAATTGCATCGGTCACTGAATGTGAAGTTGTCTCTTTTCGACCACTGAATGAAGTCCGTTGGCTTTCAAGGCATTTTGCTGTTGGTGCACTAATTCGTAATTACAAGACTGTTCTTAAGTACTTTGAGCATGAGAAAGTTGAGGAGAATGATCCAATTGCTAAATATTGTTATAAAAAGCTATCAGACTCCAACTACCATATTTCCCTTGCAGTACTTAATGACATTCTGGGTGAATTTGCATCTTTGTGCAAACTATTCCAAAAAAGTTCTTTAACTACTGTTGAAGCCGTACAGTATGCAAGAGCAACATTCGGCCAAATTAAGCAACAGTATTTGGGGGACACTGTCTTTTGGAGAAGCAATGTAAGAGAGCTGATGGTGTTGTACAAGGAAAGGCAAGAGTTTGACAGTGGGCCTATTGTGTCTTTTGTTTCCCTTCTTTGTGAGCACATGCACAAAAAAGGTTCCCTGAAAGTGAGCTAAAAGAATGGGCAAGTTTTGAGATCCAGGCAATAGCCACACAATCACATTTTGATTTTGGGACTGAGAATATTGAAAGACTTGTTGAAAAGTATAAAAATGTCTTGGCCCTGGGTGATTGTGAAACACCAGAAGATGTTGTTCGACAGTACAGAGACTATAAATATGTGGTGACAGAACATGTTAAGGGTGGGTTATTTACCACCTTTCAAGACATGGTGACTTTCACTGTACGCAATGCTGCTCAGTATAGTGTGGTGTCTCAGCTTGTTGATGTCTGGGCAACATTTCAAGCATCTAGTGCAGACTGTGAACGAGGATTCAGCCTCACGAATACTATCAAGAGCAAATTGAGGAATAGACTAGAGAAGAAGCATTTGGACATGCTGATGAGGACAAAGGCCTACCTCCTGAATGGGAAAGTTGACCTAGACCGAGTTTATCAGCACTGGAAAAATGGCAAGGATCGCCGTGAGATGCAACCCTGTCACCCATCTAGTGACGCCACTTGACATGTCTGAACAGCCCTCTACCTTCTTGTTATATGTGATATTGTATAGGCTCGCAACATTTCCCCACTTAATGAACTGTGCTCCAGTTAAGAATATTTATTAAAATCTTATGATGGTACCACCATTGAAGTCTTGTGCTTTTCTACACTTGAAATGTACTTGCCAGTGTAACCAATTCATGCCATGGCGTGCTTATCCAATTTGCAAACTGCCCTTAAGACCTTATTGTGGCGCTGTATGTGCGAAAATGCACTAGCTTTTCACTTTTTAAAGTAAAATTTTGGAGTGCCATTTGGCGCCGCAGACACGCGCGGTTTGGTTCCTGGCGCACATAGCCATGGTTGCAGCGCACAGAGACCCTCCACTGCCGCACACAGAGGAAAAAAACTAGAGGGAACATTGGTCACCACTATTAGTAAAGGGGCCACTTGGTTACCGGATAAACCCAAATGGTTCCACACATGCAGTACTTGCAATATTTGTAAATTTGGGGTCAACAAGATCAAGAACTTCGGTTACAATGGGTCAGCCAAGTATGCAATCACATGGTTTATTTACTGTAACACCACCTTTGTTGCATATGATGATTGGTTGCCCATGTAATAAGATATATGTGGGTAGCATTAAGAGAAGCCTTACAGTACGTATTCAAGACACCGAAGGGCAATCATCAATAGGGTTATGAGGTACCCAATGGAAGAACACTATGGCAAAACCCACCCAGGGGATGCCAACTTTTGGTTCCATGGTGTGGAGCAAGTGGAAGCTGGAACTCGGGGTGGTAATATGGAGCAACGTCTGAGGCAGTGTGAATCCAAATGGATATGCAAGTTGAGAGCTATTGAGCAGGGCCTCAACACCGATAATGAGATGCATTTCTTTGTGGGCGAATGCTTGCATACTTATGAAGCATAATTTTCCTGGATAACTGTAAACCATTAATGAAGATTGTATGTCTGTTACTATACATGTTCTAGTTTTGTCTGAGCTTAACTAATGATGGTGCTCTCTGGTGAATTTATGCTGGGCAAAGGTGAACAGGATATATACCAGTCTTGCGTCAGTATCCATGACAATTTAACCACCAATTCTGAACATGTCTCACACTGATCTCACTCATGTGTTGCCAACAATTTCAATAACACTTAATACTGCAGTTAGGCACCCCACACCAGATATGGATGTTAAATGACATATAGTGTAGTTGGTTTATCTTATGCTTACCTTCATCAAGAGGACTTGTGCCCCTCGGACCATGACCCCCTTGTGCTAAGCTTAACCCTTGCTAGAACTGGTACCAAACCATGTGCTTTCTCATTTGATAGGAAATTGTTGTGTGATGCACTGTTTGTAAGTAAGATCAAAATTTGGATTAAGCATTTTTTTAAATAAATCAGAATACTGCAGGGATCGGATGTGTTTGGGATACCTTTAAAGCTGCATTTAGGGGGGAGGTGCTTAGCTATGGTTTATACAAGCAAAAGCAACTACGTACTGTATTAAAGAGCCTATATGCTGTGTTAACGTTCGCAGAAGAGAAGCTTATGGTAGGTATACATGGGGGCTTGGATATTACGGATATTTTTACTGAAGTAGCTCACTGTAAAGCCAAAATCAATCTCTATTGGAGCATAGATACCGCTAAGAAATACTTGACTAAAAAGCATTTGAACTATGAGTATGGGGAGGCAAGTGGACGGTGCCTTGCTCAGAAATTAAGATCTAAAGAGGCGGCCCAGTGGATCAATGCAATTAGAGATGTTAGGGGTGATCTTATAGAAACAGAGGCGGGGATTGTGGATGTATTTCATGACTGTTATGAGACTTTATACACAAGGGAACTTTATGATGTACAAGCAGGGGAGGCTCTGGCCCTGCGTTTTTGTGATAACAACCTTAGTAAACATGAGGCTGACCTCTTGGAGACTCCTATCACTTTGGAGGAGTTGGAGCAGGCCATTAATAGTTTGGCACTGGGAAAGGCAGCTGGGCTGGATGAGCTCCCACTTGAAATATATACAATCTTTTTATGATAGCTTGAAGTTGGATGTGCTTGCTATGTTTAGGTAGATGCAGACGGGCATCCGGCCTTGGTCCTGGGATGAGGCGAGCATTATTGTCTTTAAAAAAAAAGATAAGTCTGCGGAATACCCGGCCTCATACTGTCCTATCTCTCTGTTTAATACAGATAGTAAGATCTACACTAAAATCCTTGTGACCCAGTTAGCTGAGGTTATAACCCCATTGGTATCCATTAGACAACATGGCTTTATTCCTAAGAGGGGGACGACTAACCACACTAACAGGGTGGTGACTCTAATGGATATTGCAAATACCACGGGGGTGCGCTCAGTCTCATATTACTTGATACTGAAAAGGCTTTTGACCGGGTTGCATGAGGATTTTTGTGGGCAGTGCTACAGCAACGGGGGTTCCAGCCAAATTTTATTTGAGCTATACAATCGCTATATCACCAACCCACAGCAAGAATCTGTATTATGGGTCTAGAATCTAGTCCGGTGCATATTACCCGTGGAACAAGGCAGGGATGTTCCTGTTCCCCTCTGTTGTTCTCCTTATATATCGACCAATTCATAAAAATGCTTGAATTCAGTTCTACGATTGAACCTGTGATCTGGCAACAAGAACATTATTGGGTTCTGGCATATGCAGATGATATGGCTGTGGTAACACCGAATCCCTCCACCGCTATGGCAGAAATAGAGCTATTGGCGTTACAGTTTGGAGTCATCTCAGGCTATAAACTTAACACTGCCAAGACACAAATATTATGTGTTAATATAACAACTTTCGTGGATCAAAGGATAGTTAATAAAGTGACTTAACTGGGGATCAAATTGCGGGCCTGCCTAAATGCACTGGTAGAGGTTAATTGGCTATCTCCTTTAAGTGATGTAAAGAAGCAATTGGACAGGTGTGAATGTTTACATTTGTCCATGGTAGGGCGATGTAATGTCTTGAAAATGTTAGTCCTACCTAAAATTGTATACTTCCTGAGATCCATTCCACTTGGGATATCTCGGGCTAATGTTGCACTGTTACAATCTGTATGTGCTAGATTTGTGTGGGCACAGGGGAAATCACGGAGAGCTATGCGATTTATGATTTTGCAGCGCGAACAAGGTGGTTGGGCAGTCCCTGACTTTACCCTATATTAGTTTGTATGCATTTTACAGCACTTGAACATCTTATTAACAGGGATAAAATCGTGTAGTGTAGCTGAAGCCCCCTCCGTTTTTCAACTGCCACTGGGCAGTGAAGCTAAAAACCACTTGTTTATTAATTTGGACATGAATTACTATAAGAGGACGCGGTTTAAGGTTTTGATAGCAGCCTATAAGGTGTGGATGTCTGTAAAAAAATATTATAGCATTGGAAAAATATCTGGGTATACCCCTCTAACCAATGCTACACTTCTCCCGTCGATATTTTGGGACCAAATAGTAGACAACTGGCGAACTAAAGGGGTTCAACGAATAAGAGATCTATACTTTAACAGGGATTTGATGTCTTTTGAAATGTTAGTTGAGAAATTTCAAATTTGTCACTCTGATTTTTTCAAATATCTTCAAGTCCTTTGTCAGGGTTTGCATATTTGCGCCTGCCGAACTACAAATCCCATAATGCTAATATGGGGGCAGAACTGAATCTATATATTCCGGATGTCCACTAGGGGGCTTTAAGTGATTACTCTTTGGAACCTGTGAGTGTTGGAGTCGAGTTCTACGTTTGGGAACTACTATCCAGGATCAAAGACTTTGGAACATTGAGTTTGTTGTTATCTTTCCGTGTGCGGCTGCCGCGGAAGGAGAAACGCGAGTATCGGCAGAGAATCTTGGTTTGGAGAGCACGGATAACAGAGGGCATTTCCGTGTCCTAAAACTTACCCATTCCTGTGCGGCTGCCGCGAGGGAAGGTCTACAGCGGTTGGCGTCCTGTTTCCAGGAACAGTTTGGATTAGTCCTCTTGTGGTTCGAGCAAAGGAAACCTGCTTGTTGTTTGTTCTTTCCGCGAGCGGACGCCGCAAGGAAGAAAGGCCGCTGGAGTATTACCAGGAAGGCGAGAAAACGCTCGCAACCCAAAAACACTGACTGGTGTAAATATCGTCTACTGAACTGGTAAGCCTCGAAGGAGGTTGCATTCCGTTCGTTTCTATTTTTGTTAGTGTTCCCTATTTAGTTGGGCCCAGCTAGGAATACTATTTCGTGTACTTTTTGTCCTTGGTGAACTTGGCATTGTTTGCAAGACTATCCTGAATCCCTTATACTTCAGTGTTTGGAACTGAGGTGCTTTATCAAATCATTGCTCCGCTGGGTTACTGGAGAGAACTTTTATCATTTCAAGGGAAGCAAAATATGGGTATGTGTGTGGTTGGATTATTCATTGATGTACCTTGAGGTGTTGTTGAACAAACATTAATCAGTGATTTTCTTACAGTCAGCACTTGTGTATAGAGAAGTATCTATGGTATAGAGAGGCCGAGGTCCCCTCCTGATTTATGTGGTATGTATTGTTTCATTAGCGAGAATTGAAAGAGAGTAGTTAGAACTGATGTGATAATTCTTTCTTCTTGTCATTTCAGCTGTCCCTTCCATTCCTGTCCCTTCCCTTTCCTTCCCTGACTTATCCCTCGCTTGATTACCTCTACGCTCTGTGTTTGTTGTACAGTCAGAGTGTGGGGAAATCAGGAGGTGGACCCCTTTCAGCATCACCCTGATCCTGAGGCGACGAGAATCGTGACATCCTTGACTATTTGTGTAAACATCACTGGAATACAGATCAAAACCCGGTTATTGAAGCTGTGGGGAAGAATGCTCGTATTGGTCACTTGTACTCTTTATTATTAAACACTATGGGCAATGATTTAGAGACTCACAATTTAAAATGGGACAATTGGCTTGGCCGTGCTGGTACTCGGATTGAAACCTCTATCGACATGGCAGGAAGATTATTTATGGCAGCTAACTTACTTGCATAACACTATAAGACTATCTTTAATTTATATTACACTCCAGCCAAATTGTTTAGATGGGGGGGTCCAATGATGGGAAATGTTTTTGTTGCGGGTCTGATGATGCCGATATAGTACATATTTTTTACTCATGCACTCATCTAAATTGTTTTTTAGGGCACATTGAGACATTTTTGGAGGAGATATTGGGTGGAACGGCCAGGAGCGGTTGTGAGGCAATCAGGTGTGCTGCTTCTTTGACCGGCAGGGCTGCGAGCCAGAAGCGGGGGACTCCAAGTTCCAGGAGCCCCCGCGCGCCCGTGGTCACCTGGGCTGCTCTCCCTGCCGGCTCCGCCCCCACCTGGACGACTTTGCCTTTTCCTTTTGCCAAAACGGACCTACTGCTCCAGTGACCGAGGAGGGAGCTGAGGGCGGTCGCTGCTGCCTGTGTTGCTTGCCTGTTGCCTGCTCCCGCCGCTGCCTCTCGCCGGACCCGCTTCGCGGGTCCCGCTTCGCGGCCAGGAGCGGTTGTGAGGCAATCAGGTGTGCTGCTTCTTTGACCGGCAGGGCTGCGAGCCAGAAGCGGGGGACTCCAAGTTCCAGGAGCCCCCGCGCGCCCGTGGTCACCTGGGCTGCTCTCCCTGCCGGCTCCGCCCCCACCTGGACGACTAAAGAGGCGTCCTCCTTTCCATCCGGCGGATTCCTTTTGCCAAAACTGCGGACTTCGGACCTACTGCTCCAGCGACCGAGGAGGGAGCTGAGGGCGGTCGCTGCTGCCTGTGTTGCTTGCCTGTTGCCTGCTCCTGCCGCTGCCTCTCGCCGGACCCGCTTCGCGGGTCCCGCTTCGCGGCCAGGAGCGGTTGTGAGGCAATCAGGTGTGCTGCTTCTTTGACCGGCAGGGCTGCGAGCCAGAAGCGGGGGACTCCAAGTTCCAGGAGCCCCCGCGCGCCCGTGGTCACCTGGGCTGCTCTCCCTGCCGGCTCCGCCCCTAGAGTTCAACCAACCATCTACAAAGGAGTAGTGTCATCCCCGCTGCGCGGGAGCGCGCGGGAGCGTCCCGGGAGAAGCCCGGGACAAGGGCGGGACCGTCTGTGGCCGTCCGGGGCCGGAGGAGGCTGGGCTGGGCCCCATTATTAACATTTTCCTTCCTGACTTTTTAATTATTCCTAATTGTACCTTGGTTATATTTATATGGTTATATTTTGTGTAAACAGTGTTGTTAAAGTCCCCTTATTTGGACAGATTAACCTTGTGTCTTGAGTGGCTTTGCCACCTATTTAGGTTGGTCATATTTTTGCCTGCTATACCCTAAAAAGATTAACAAAAATGACCCTAAGATCTGGCAAGGAGAGGCAGGTTCAGGTCTCCACCTCTAACGGTACCTTTACTGGTACAATTGATCAATTTTTTAAACGTTCAACTGCCATATTAGAGAAGGAGATCGCCTTAGTTGAAAAACGCCTCTCGCTTGATATTATTACTGGCAAGCGTTCTTCACTAGGTAAAATAAGCGAGGCTGTCTCTCCTGTCCCACTTTCTACGTTGAATGCGGATAGCAATGTAGATGTAATGTTGGCACCTGTTCCTGAGATTCATATCGGGGAGATTACGAACTCTAACCAGGAAAATGTTTTTAATACTGCACATGAGAATCTAACCAATAGTGGGACTATTTGTTTAGACCAGTCCGGGGATAATTCTGGTCTCTCAGACTCACCAAAACTTAACATTAGTAATGATCTAATGGACTCTCCCTCTTTATTAGAGCAGACACCGACTCAGAATCCTGGGAAACGCAAGAGGGTTGCCTCACCAGTTTTGGAGGAACAAACAGAGGGGGTGGTAAATGCTTCAGTTTCGCCCTCACAGCCACCTAACACTAACGCTTCTACTCAACAAGGGGGGGGTGAGACTATGACTATGATTAGCATCACAGAAGAAATATTTTTGGCTAAAATTGAGTTGCTATTCAAATCTCTTCTTTTACCTCTCTTTGAAAGGACAAGGTTGTTAAACACAAAAATGGACACCTTAGATCTGCTGGTGAAGGATAGTATAGCGACCTCTGATAGAATTCTCTCCAGCCTAGCAATAGCTGGTTTGTCCCCTCCTGTCCCGTCCAATCCGAAGCCCACGATTGTGACAAATAATAAAGCAGGGGGTAACAACACACAAGTAGGAGCTTCTAAATCAAAGGCCCCGCAAAAAACAGGACCCGCTCATATGAAAATAGCCCCTACAGAGAATCCTGCAAGGCCTAAGCCCACCAAAAACCAGCAGGTTCAGAATAATCCAACACCAGCCAGGGGCCAAAACACCACTCATCAGCCCATTGCCAAACCCATCCCAAAGAAACAGTGTGTGAACCTTCCACCGGAGTCAGTGCCTTATACAATTGTTTTAACTGGCGTGGCTCCACTTGTACACGGCAAGAGGGAAACACACAAGGATCTTTATAATAAGGTCACATTTTGGCTTAATAAAAACCGGCCACTCCCTCCTAATTTAAATCCTGAAATACTCAACGTAAGGAGGGTGGACTGGATAGGTTATGGTAAGAAAGACCTTGAGGGGGACTGTGTGGTGGTTAGCTTCAGAGAGCCCTGGGTTGCCGAATACATCGGCAGGGAACCAAGATTTGGTAGAGTTGGGGACGTACAAACCTTACTATTGCATTACTTTTATCCAGCTTTACATGCTAATAGATCCCACACTCCGTTCCAACATTCGAGAAGGGTCAGGCCCAGAGGGAGATTTCATTTCGATACCCCGCTCTATCCAATGTTCTATCCTCACCTTGCAAACCGGTTTGCTCCCCTCTCCGGTCTAGAAGGTGTGGATTGACTTGATGTAGAACAACTGAATACTGGGAGTACTAGCGCTGTACTAACTTGCTCTCCAAAAAATGTGTATGTTTCAGGGGTAGAAACTGTCTCCATACCTAGCACAAACCCCAAGAGGGTGGAAAAAAGGGAAACATTCTTGTCAGGTAATCCCAGACAGAAAATCAATAAGGCCACTGTTAACCCATCTGCCAATATGGCAGAGAAAACAATACACACCCTTGCAGTCTTGTCTTGGAATATAGCGGGATTGAAGGGGAAAATGTCAGAGGCCGCTTGGGGTTCTTTTGTGGATCTACATGATGTAATCATCCTGCAGGAAAGTTGGTCAACAGAAGCTATCTATCGGGTTGGCTTTCTTAATTACTATAAACCAGCCAGCAAAGGACCGAAGGGCCGCCCGTCAGGGGGTTTAGTCATTTGGATCAGACAATCCTTAGCCATCACCATCACTGAACTCCCTACTTTGGGTAATGATATTCTAGCACTGAAATTAACAGACAACACTAATCAGGTCTTTTTTCTGTTTAATATATATGCTAGAGGGATACCAGGTGGGAAGCCTGCGGGAGTGGTAGCTGAACTTGACTTTCTATTGAATGACATTAGCAGTGATAGCTGTGTCATGGTGGCAGGCGATTTCAACTGTTGCTTCGAACCATTTCCCAACCTTGATAGTGGGGGATATGGGGAAATTGATCAGATCTGGAATATTCCCCCTTTGTCTGTTGCCCCTATCAAAAAAGTCACGGAGGCAGTTATGCAATGGTTGGGTTTTTGTCTTGAATGGGACTTACGCGCAGTGAATGGTAGGACCAAATCAGACCCGATGGGAAAAGTTACATTTGATAACTCCACAAACTCAAGTCGTATTGATTATTTTTTACTTAAGATAGAGTTCTGGAAAATGTTGGTGGATATGGAAGTAGTCAGTAGATCCGAGAGTGACCATAATCCCCTGGTGATATCATTACTAGTATCTGGGGGTCTCCGTATGAACCCTGTTACAAACATTGAAACTGCAGATGCTGGCCTTACAAATGACTGCAGAAGAGTAAAATGGGCTGGGCTCCAAGACAACACTGCTACTATTAGCAGGATCGCCATGGAGGTCCTAGCGGCCACAAAACAGATGGTTCCCATACTTGAGGCTGGTACTCCACTCGACCAAATTGGGACTATTCATGAGACTCTTTTTAATAAAATTAAGTCTTTTTTGATCAAAACTGTTAAGGGAGGAAGTAATAAAGCCCAAGCACATCCTAGGCTGAAATGGTACGATAAGACCTGTAGTATTGCCCACAGCTCTCTGCTAAGTGCCATTAAATCCAAATCATGTGTGGATATAAGGATAGCGAGGGTGAATTACAAGAAGGCATTAAAAGAGGCAAAAACTAAATGGGATGACCAGCGTTGGTTGGATTTATACCAGGCAAGTACCTCATCCAACCAACAAAGATTTTGGGAGGTTGTGAAATGGGGAGAATCGGGGGAACTACATAGTCCGGTAAACCACGTCCCAGCAGAGCAATGGGTCAAACATTATGAGGCGCAGTTCAGCCACAAGGAACGGATCTCCCTTACTACCATTAGGGAAGATGCCAGTGTGCAGCCTGAATTGTCCTCATTTGATCACGTTGTTTTTACCGAAACCGAAGCTATTTCTGCTCTTAAACAAGTGCAGAATGGCAAAGCCCCCGGTATAGATTGCATCCCCGCGGACCTCTTCAAATATGACCAAAAACACTGGGTCCCGTATATATTAAATTTAGCAAACGCTATAGCTAGGGGCACTAGGATCCCAAACTCCTGGAAAGGGGCTGAGATTTTGCCAGTGCATAAAAAAGGGGATAGATCTGATGCGGGAAATTACCGCCCCATCAGCCTCATCGACGCCCTTCAAAAAGTAATAGCCAGAATGTTGTTGGGGAAAATTCATTTGTGGATGATAGAAGTAGATATCCTGTCTCCAATGCAGGCTGGGTTTAGGGCACACATTAGCACAGTTGATCAGATTTTAAGATTTGTCATGATCTATTGGAAAACTGTGTTACTGAGAGATGGGAAGATCTTCGCTGCATTTGTGGACCTCAAATCAGCGTTGGATCTGGTCCCTAGAGGGAAGATGTGGGCTGCACTGAGAAGGATGGGGGTTCCCTCTGCACTTCTAGATCTTACCATTAGGATGCATGAGGGTAACTTCGCAAGAGTCAGATGGGGTCGTCAGGGCCAGGTTACTGAATCCTTCCCCGTGACCCGTGGTGTGAGGCAGGGTTGTGTCCTGGCCCCCACCCTATTTGTGCTCTTCATTAATCAGGTGGTTAAGTTCCTTTCAGACACCCCCACTGATGCTCCTTCACTGGGTGGGACAAAATTCCCCCTTTTAATTTTTGCAGACGATACCCTCATATTGGCCAAAACGCAGAAGGGTTTACAGGTTGCAATAAACAAATTTATGGATTTTTGTAATTTGAATGATCTTGAGATTAATATTAATAAAACCAAGTTTATGGTCTTGACCAAGAAAAAGCCATTGAGGGGCAATATTCTAATGAATGGGTCCAGACTGGAACAGGTCGATGTAATGACTTATCTTGGTGTTACTTTGGATTACAGGTTAAAATGGAAAGAGCAAGTAGAGGCACTCTGTCTGAAATTTGCCCGTTTGACTGGTTGCCTAGTAAAAGAGCAGCGGCGCTCCCTGACTAAAAGAGTACTGCCCGCGCTCAAAATCTACAGTGCTAAAATCAGCTCAGCGATATTGTATGGGGCAGATATTTGGGGTTGTGTGGACTTGGCTGTCCTGGATAGGATACAGAATAAATTTCTTCGTAACCTAGTTAGTCTCCCCCCAACAACACCAGTCCTTCCACTTCTGATGGACATGGGCATGCACACCATTAAACATCAGGCCCAGTACAGGATGGTGGCTCTATGGAGACGCATATGGTCCACCCCGGAACTGGCCATGTTTGCCCGTGAGCTTCAAGATGTGAGACTGCAACAAGGGGCAGGCAACATACCGTGGCTAAAGCAAATCAAGAACACCCTTACTGAAATGGGCCTACCTTTGCTATGGTCAGAGCCGGGTTCCCAAACCTTTCCTACTAAGGATGAATTCAAAGTTTTTTTCTGGTCCATGGTAAAAACGGAACATGTTGCACTTTCTGAGAAAGTGAACTTGACAGGCCAGTTTTTGCTCCACAAAGTAATTCCTAATAAAGAAGTATATTGGGATGTAATCCTTAAAACATTGGATAGGAAACTATATCATCAGTTCCGTGTGGGCACGTTGCCCCTGAGGGCCTTTACTAGCGGCTGGCAGGGGCTGGAGTCAAGCTTCTGTCCCTGTTGTGCCGTTTGTGAAGAAACACTAGGCCATTTTTTATTTGTCTGTACTGCCTATTGCGAACCTCGTAAAAAGTGGCTGAAACCTGTATGTACTAGACTAAACACCCGAGTGAGTAGTGAAGCATTGTACACCTTGAAAACGAATACTTCTGAATGGCTAACTATAGGATTGGCGAAATTCCTCGGGTGGGCTTGGTTGATAAGGTCTAAGTCAATCAGTTCATAATTCACGATCTAAACAACCTGTATACCATGTTCCCTGACTGTTTCCTTGGTCTATGAATTTAATAGTATTGATGATCTGCTACTTTTATATATGCTCAAATGATTTTACCATTTCCCTTGACGTCTTTATATGTATGTTTAATTGAGATCTTAACTTCACTTGTTTTTCTTTTTTTTAATGATTTGGTCTTGTTCCTTTCTTTCTGATTTGGCTATTGTATGTATTTGGATATTTATATCGTCATGACTATGTTTTATCTATTGTAGACTATGTAAATCTTTTGTATATATGTGTCTTTTATGATGAAAAATCGAAATAAAGACGTTAAAAACTGAACTGGTATGACTGTCTAACACTCATGTATTATTGGGGATAGATGAAGGAACCGAGAGGGACCTAGTGATGTATAAAGACAGGTACCTAATATTTATGGCAACCACCGTAATAAGACTATGTATTGCCTCAATGTGGTTACAGAAGGATTCACCATCTTTTGAAATGTGTAGGGCCAGATGTTTAGCATCCTTCAATATTGAATATTGTTTATATGCTCTGAAAGGCAAACGGAAAAAGAAACTTGGCCTCAAAATTTGGGGTTCGGTTGTGACTTATATGGGCTTATAAATCCCAGGGTGTTTGTTGTGTTCCTCTTCTCTCTTTTTCTTTACTGATTTATGTTTTGTAATAATTTAGGAAATTGTGTACCTCTGGCTGATGTATTCTTTTGTGATTTTTCTCTTTCTGTATGATCATGGATTAACAATAAAATCATTAAAAAAAAGAGAACTTGTGCCCCTACAGTTGCTGAGTCCTTAAACACTATGTTTATTCTTGAGAGTGATACCACCTTAGTATGTGGATAATAGATTGGCCATTCAATGATGGCTGCTGCAAGTAGCCTAACTCAGACAGATATCCCGGGAGGAGGGGGCAGGACCACTTACTTGGTAGCCTCCTTATGGTATTCAAACCAGATCCACGATCATAATTAGCATTTAGAAGTGTAGTTTTTTATTGTCCTGCTTATTTTCATTGTGAACACTGATGCCCTTACAGGTGCTGTGTACCTGAACACTACATTAATTCCTAATAGTGATACCACCTTGGTCTCAAATATTAGTGTTGCCATTTTAAAGATGGGCACTGTGAGAAGCCCAACTCTGACTCATTTCCTAGGAGGAAGGGGTGGGAACGCACACTTGGTAACCTCCTTACGGTGTTCGAACCTGATAGGATCAGTTGGCAATGAGGGATGTGCAAAGAGTACTTGAATAACAAATTCGGCTCACATATCAATTTTGCAGCCTTACCGGACAGACGTCTTGACAGTATGGATGTGGCAAAGGCTATTTTCTGTATGTATAGATATTTGGTCTCAAGGAAGGGTGACCGTGTACTGCAATAGCAGTGCTTCTGTTAGTAACGATAGCACCGTATGTCTGCCAAGTATGTTAATGTCATTCCTCATAGTGTGTCTCCTTTGCATTAACTACACTCGAGGTTTTTTGGTTTTGTGCGCAGCTTGGGTATGGAATCTCTGTGACCGGACTGGCACATTAAGGTCGTGATAAGACAGTAGCCCGTTATTCTGCATACCTGACAATCAGGGACACCCAGGCATGGTTTTACGCTACCGGGGTGATACCTTGAAAGCAACGTCAGCTCTGTTATTTAAATGACACACAACTTACATTAGAGGCTTGTTGGTTGTTGTTTATTGTTGGGACCAGAGTGACATGGTACAAATAGCATGCAATTCACGTATGGGGCTAGTTGGTTGTTGTTTATTGTTGGGACCAGGGGATGTATTAGAAATGTATCATTTTGATTAACTCACTTAGAGGCGGCAAGGATTATTTGATACAGATTAGTGGACCTTCACCTTTTAGAGGCTGCTCCATGTAACATGAGACTTAAAGCATTACTAACTCTGGGGGTGGTGAGGCAGCTGTTCGTTATTTATGAACTGGCAGGGCCACCACGTCGATCAAGGCGCATTATGGCATGACGAGCCTCTGAGACATCTATAGTTGGGCTCACATCTTGTTGACTTTTTTAATTTATTAATGGCTGGTGAAAGCACTGAGGGATCAGATCACAAGAAAGATGAACATTGGCACATGGGCACATGGCTATGTGCAACACAAGATTAGATTTTTACCTATCCTTACCATATGTGCCTTTAGGTGTGGCATGGAAGGGGTGTAACATATTCATTTTTTTCACTTTCTTTTTCCGACATGAACTCTATGTTGACATCAGGTTTGCGACATGTGGGCCTTACTATGCCTGCAATAACTCCAAAGGCTTCCAGTGCAGTAACCTGGAGAAAATTCTAAAGTTCTAAAGTTCCTAAATTGAAAATTCCTATGTGAACAGTTCATCGTTGTATACCATTTGATGACCTTAGAAGGTATGCATGTGTTTTATATTATCTTTCTACCCCTATGTGACATCAGTTAAATAGCACTATTTACTTTTCTCCTATACTTGTCCCCTTCCCCCATAATATCCCCCCTCTCTGTTTGTCACTCACTAAGTATAGCAAATCATTCGCTACCTACCCTCACGTCCCCCCTACCTTGTCGTTAGTGGGGATACAGTATCTCCTGACTCTGACCATACCTCTTATGTATTTATCTCTGCGTATACATGGGAACTTATTTGCTTAAACGACCTCAATGTGCGTAGTGTGTGGTGCCATGTTTTAAGCTATATGTGAGTTGCTAGGTCATTTTATTTGTATATACTAATGTGTTTTTAATTTGGATTACTACAGTACTTACCGTCAATTTGTATATGTTTGTTGCTAGGTAGTTTTATTTGTTACCCTTATGTGCTTTTACCTTTGAGTACTATAGTACTTACTGTTAATTTATATATGTGTGTATTTGATATGTGTTTGACCTCTACGTTTTTAGTAAATGTGGGTTTGTGTTTAAGTCTTGGGCCGCTGTTTTTTGTACAGGGTTTGTTTGTTTCTTAACACAATGTTGGTTGATTTTTGGTCTATGTCCATGTTTTGCTTTTTGTCCTTTTGCATGTCATTCCCAGCCCTGATGAAGTTCCCCTTGAGGAAGTGAAACACGTTGGCTGAGTGTTGCTTACTCATATGAAAAAACGAAATTTGAAATAAATGATTTTTTTACACTACTGGCAGTCTACTGGACTTCATTGCCTGGCGCACCCCCACTTGTAGTAATTGGGCTGGATCTGGAGCACAGAGGCGTCACGCAACGGCTGGCACTGGGGAGTCTTTCGCAGGACCAGGATTTGATGGAACTAGTGTGAGGTATAGAGCTAGGTGTCTTCCTTTGAAATTGTGGACATACTGATTTGCATATGGCTATTTCTGAACTGGGATGGCAACGTGACTAAAGAACGATGATGGCTTCAACCCAGATATTGTGTTTGCCACATACGTTTCATGTACAGTAATGGAGAACATGATTATAAGATACTTGTTCCTGTAGATACATTCAAGCAATAAAAATATTATTTGGGAAATATTGAAAGCAAGTTACGTTGCTATTTATGTAGCAGCATTTATTAAGAAAATTGTGTATTTTGTAATACTTTTATCATTCACACATAACTTATTTACCTTTTCCAACAAGTAAATATTTTATGTGGAAAGTGAAACAGGATGTTTTGTTATTTAAAACAATTTTCAAATAATGTCTTCATTCATTTTAACGCTACTAAATTATCTTTTTTATTTCTATTTTGCCATCACTCATTTTTTGCACCATTAACTGTACTTTGGGGTCTATTTTTTCATCAGTATGCAGTGACAATTGACTTAAATGGTGGTTCCTGAGTTGCAGCTTTGTATTTCAAGTAAGATCATTTTGTTTTTTGATTCATAGCTACTAGTACTAGATTGGTTTTGTCTACAATAAGGTTAAAGAAGGTTTGTAGGTTTCTTCATTGTGGTTTAGTAAGTGAGGGTAGTAAATGATTATATTACGTTTTTCAATGGCATTAAGACTAAGACAGAGCATGGCATCTATTGTATTTTCATGTTTTATTTTGTAATGGAAATATAGTGAAATTATGTGTTAAGCAGACTTTTGTTAATTGTAACTTATAGTGATTTAGAGTGTCTGTTCTTAATATTGAAAGGTAGTGAACTTTCTTTCTAGAAACAAATATTTTGCTCATGTAGAGTGATGTTCCAAGGTACTTGATTGAGTGCTCTTAGGCAGAGGGAAGGTTTCATTTACTGTGTGCTACCTGTGCAACAATGTGTGTGTTTGTTCTATTCCATATTCTACTCTTGGTAAACTAGTACTGTTTTCCTATTTTGTAAGTTTGAATTTAAATGAATAAAGTTTTATTCCAGTATTATTCTTTTTAGGAATTACCATAGAGGGAAGACCATAAGTAAACTATTAATTTTAGTTGTTGCTATGTTTATTGGCTGCTTCCAACACAGCGGCGAGGCATTGTCAGCCTGTCTGCGATTTTCGCTGCAAGATACATTTAAAGCTATGCTCATTTACTGACCCCCAGGCCCCAGAGGTGGTTTTCTGGAGTCCATCAGTCACTGCTGGAGGAGGGATTTTGTGCCAAAGCTTTCACAATTCCTGGCGATTTTAACTTTCTACCATGGGGACTCCACCAACTGAGATTCCTCAAGACTCATGGAAATTATGTTGGGAGGGGACCTCAGGCAGCAGGTAGAAGGCCCGACTCATGAGGCTGGTCACACCCTAGAATGAATCTTTACAAATTCCTCCAGCCTTTCAGTTTTGGATATACTGCCACTTGCCTGGACAGATCATGTTGCCTCCATTTTCACTAAAGTTCTGTCCCCCATCAAAGTATCGAACTCGAAGCCCAGGGAAAAGATATCTACATGGGCCTGGAAGGATATTAACTGTCCCAATTTTGATAAAGCTCTGATAGATTCAGTCCCAAATCTTCCTGCTAATATAGAGGAAGCCACAGTGGCCAATGGGGATTGAATTAATGCCGCTCATCACAGACAGGCCCCTGTCAAATGGTGTTCCCCCAGATGATGTCTTCCCTCCACCCCCTGGTTTACTCAGAACCTACAGGAGCATAAATCAGACAGTAAGAGAATGGAGTGGCTCTGGAGAAAGGGTTACAGTTTGACCAACAAGGAAGCTTAGAAAGCTAGTCTTACAATTTGCAAAAATTGACTATTTCTCCAAACAGATTACTGGAGCTAAACCCTCTGCGAAGGAACTCTTTAGAACAACGACCAACCTCATAACCCCCCTAAATGTATTACTCATAGCAGTCCAGAATTCTGTGATACCCAAGCCTATTTTTTTCAGAACAAAGTTGAGGTAATTTTCTCCTCCTTCAGCAATCAACAGGGTGAGGCCAGTGATCTGGCAACCGGGTTAAAGGTAACCAACAACTCTCCCACGTTTAATAATTTCACCCCATTGGTGTACAAGGAGGTTACCAATCTACTTATGGGTTGCAGATCGGGTTCCCCTAAGGATCATTGTCCAGCTGCAGTAATTACAATTTCCTCTGAGTCATTTCTAACACCCTAACCTCCTTACATAACCTCATAATGGGGGCAGTTCACTACCCTACAGCTTAGAAAACGACCTCTATTCTATCACTAATTAAAAAAACTAATTTAGAGCCCAGTGACCCTAATTGCTATAGACCCATCTCTCGTCTACCCTTACCTGCTAAAATTCTGGAGAAGGCCATGAACATGCATTTAAGTCTGTTCTTGGAGAAAAACAACACATTGGACCATCCTAAGTATGGGTTCCACACGGAGCATAGTACAGAGTCAGTGTTGATCAAAGCCATGGAGGAGGTTCGTGAGGCGGTGGATCATGGAGGCTCAGCCATTTTGATCATGCTTGATCTGTCGGCAGTCTTTGATACCGTCCATCACGATGTGTTGATAGGGTGTTTATCAAAGGCTGGGGTCCAGGGTGTGGCCTGGAATCTACTGAAATCTTTCCTGGCTGACAGAGTACAAACGGTAGATCTAGGAGGGGACAGAACAAAACCATTTACCTCCCCTGTGGAGTCCCATAGGGGTCCTCCCAAAGCCCGACTCTTTTCAATATATATGTGAGAGCGCTGGCTGTACTTGTAAGATCTTTTGGGCAATTTTTAACCTCCTACGTAGACGATACCCAAATTTCCCTTCAGAGAGGCAAAGAAGCGGAAAAGGCCCCCAGCTACCATATCTGCATGTTATCAATAACTGGCTGGATGACTGCCAACTGCCTGAAGTTGAATCAAGGCAAAACAGAGGTGATTAATCCCAACCTCTTGTCTCCAGCATGGTGGCCGAGTGAGATGGGCCTCCCCCACCCCCTGTGCATAAAGTTAAGCATTTGATGTGATCGTGGATAACACCCTCACATTTGGGGACCAAGTCAGTGGAGTGGTGTCAATATGCTTTTTTATCCTGAGAACCCTGAGGAAAATAAAACTCTTCCTTGCGGAAGAAAGTTTCAGAACAGTGGCCTCAGCCCTCATTCTGTGCCGTCTGGACTACTGTAACAGCCTGTATCTGACCAATAATATTAAACATCTTAACAGGCTTACGGGCACTCCGAGGTTTGTGTCAATCAGAAATGGCCCACAGTACCTTCACTGGCTCCCAATACAACAACAAGCCCAATTCAAGGCTCTCTGTACAGTCTTCAAATCCCTGATGGGGACAGTTCCTGAAGATCTAAAAAAGCACATTCCTTGGTATGTCCCTGGGAGATAGCTGTGCTCAATGGAAGCAAAGCAGGTGGCCGTTCCAAGGGAGAAAAAGGCTAACTGAGGTGGAAAGTGCTTATTCCTTAGAACCTCCAATGCCTGGAATGACCTTCTGTTTCATCTAAGGTCTGCTATGGTATTCCTATCATTGAGGAAAGGTCTGAAGACCTGGTTGTTTTCAACTTAGTTTCAGCTCGGGCTCAGGGTTGAGGGTACCATTTAGACAGTGCTCAGCGCCAGGACACCCTTTGGTAACAGTGTGCTTTATAAACCCATATAACATAACATATTGTATACTTTTGCATATTTAGGGGCTTATTCCGATGTTGGTGGGCCCACCTCCTACAGGCCGTCGGTGGTGGGCCCACTGATATCTACTTGAGCAGTCCGAATGCACGATTCTGAACGGATGGTTGGAGGCATTGGGTGGAGGGACCAACTACTGCTTCTCCGACTTTGAGCCCGTCGGTGGAGCAGACAGACAGTAATCCCTACAATAGGAGCGTTGCCTGCTCAAGTGCCAGCGTAGGGATTACAATACCTGTTTCGCTCTGCCTTTCCTTGCCAGTCGAACCTCCCTAAAATGGCAGGTAGAAAAGGACTTTGGGGGCCCATAGCAGGGCCCCTGTCCCACATGGTCCTCCGCTATGGGATCTTGGGGGCACATGTGGTACTGTCATGGGGCTGAGCCTTGCATTCACACAGTGTTAAGTTAAAATGAGCTATTACAAGTTTTAACACTAGTTTTTCCTTTCTGCTGCCTTTTGCACACACTTTATCAATTGTCTAGAGTTCAGCAGAGTGTTTTGCTTCACACAAGAATAATATGTTTTTATGCATTAGTAGCCTTGCTTGGTAAGATTAGTCTGAACAGTGAGTGCCTGACGCCTTCAAGGTTATTTCAACACTGGTTGTTGTTCAGACTGATCAGCGCACGTTCTAGACATAACACATACGCAGCTGTGGCAGCCTCTGATATTGGCGCGTTTAATAATGCACTGAGTGGGCATGATAACACACACTTGGAGAACATTCGTATGCTGAGAGCTCATGCAGAATTTGATGTGATCCACTTCTGCTAAAAACCAAAGGTATGGGGCCGCCTATGTAATCCCAAGAGACCTTCTGTAGTTATAAAATAACCTACTAGCATGGGAGGGTGAAATATAGGTATATTTTAAACCTGTTTCCATTTAGCATTATAACATGTTTTTTCCCTTTGTATTTTATGGAATAGTAACTATGCTGACAATCATGTTTCTAATATTATGTCTGCTTGTATTAGCTAAGGTGCTGCGCATGGGAACACGGCATTAGAAATAAATATTTCAAACTTGCACGTGTCTCTTTTTACTCCCTGTTTTGGACTGGTATGAGAGTATAACAAAAGAGTGTTCATGTTTTCCACATTGCCTGAGGTAACCAAAGTCATGTTCTGGGTTGTCTAATCATTGGTATTTTGGAAGAGCCAATGTGACACTGATGCTAATCTGGTAGGGGTTTTGGGTACTAAGGTGTGTTTTGGCACACCCTAATTTACTGAAGTCCCAAGTCTCTGTGCACAGTTCTCTGTAGGAGCAGAATCCCTGCAACATGGCACCCAATGATGGTGGTCTCATTACATGACGCTTGAGTAGTACTTATATCAGTCCTTAGCACCTTCACTAATGTTTCCGGTTAACAGTGGTGACGGATAAACCTACCTATAGTTACATAGGTCTTTTCAAGCTTGAATCTTTCAAAACGGTTTCCTTATGAACTATTACCCAGTTGTGCTACATTGCTTTACATTGTATCTCTAATTCTCTGTGTCGCTATGGCTAAAGTTGACATACCGCAGCATTTGCAGGCTTATAACGTTGGTTTTAGTGGGCATGGCAGTTATTTTGGTGGTGAGTGCTGAGGTTGCTTACCCATTTGAGATTTTCTACTCATGGGTGACATTTCCAGTGGATGCAGTTACTCAGGTGTTTCACACTTATATTCATTTGGTTTGATGGCACACTTCCCACAGTGTAACAGTGATTAGATTGGGTTCTTTGTCCATTCCAGGTGGTTCTTGGCCTGTTTTGGCGGGGTTCACCCCGCATCCTCAAGCGGGGGTAGTCCCCATTTCTGAATTACGGCCCCTATATAACTCTGCAATCAGTGTTATTAGGGCGCTAGTTCAATATATCACCCGCTATTTCCAGGGAGGGCCCATGGTGTTGCGGCTCTTCCAGCTGGACCGAGCGGGATGAAGCTTAGTCACGTGATGGTTAATACGGTTAAGGGGCAAGTGACTCGAAGATAAGGATGATATGCCTTTTTGGCTTGTCGAGAAATTTGACCAGCTGGAGGCAGTTTTTCCTAATTCGACTCCTGTAGAATAACACAGGATTCTTGCAATTAGTTTACCCAAGGACTTGGTACCAGAAGCCGGTGACTGCGAGTCATGGGGTAGAATTTTTGCAGCAGTGAACACGAGGTGCTTCGGCACTCGGTTAATGGCTGTCCTTCCGACGGTCATTAAGCGTGTTCAAGATGAACACAGACCTGAGGCTGCGGTTGAATTGGGAAAGAGACTCATAGGCACATTCGACGTAGTTTCCAATCTTGTCCTTTCTAATATAAAGGGAGATGTGGTGAACTTTCAAGTGGCTAACGCCTTGCGCTATGTCTCCGATGCCGACAAACCCCGACAGTTACTGAGAATTATCACGGTGGCTTATAAGACTATTGGCCGTAATAGTGTAGGTGTCAAGCCCTTTTCTGCCAAATATAAGAAACAACCTCAGGGTTCGAAGTCTGTAAAAGACATTCAGCCCAAAGCTCTGAAGCAAAATTGGAACAAAAATGAAAAACAGGGAAAATAACAACAGAAACAGAAATGCCGTCCTGCGTCACCAGTGCCTGCGTCTACTGAGCCCACTTATGATTTGCCCGACCGCTCTACAATAAAGTCACCTGATCGATTTCAGGTTCCTTATCAACGTTCTCCTCGTTCTTTACAGGACACATCGGCCTGATCGTCCGGTGGTGGAGGCAGCGGCAGAGGTCAGGGTGGCCAGTAGAGTCGCGACCATCCCCGCCTGAAAGACGGAAAAGGCAAGCAGGATGACTCTTTACAGAAAAGACCCCAGTTTCAGAATAAGAAAGTTGCCGCTTTAATATCGAGATATGCCACAGATAGTGAGAACACAGCTTTGGAATCTGACATGGGTGCTGACGTTGTTGGACAGCACGTTTTAGAGAATAGTGGTCCCTATTTTGGAAAGACAAATGGACAAGCACAATAATCATACGCAAAAATAGATCGTATGTCTTTTGTCCAGCTGGACAAGAATGTATTTTTATATAAGTCAGTTGATTGTGATTCAAAACATTAAATGAAAAGTGGGACAAACCACCGAAAAACAGAATGGCCAAAGGCAGAGTATGAGATGTGTCTGTTTGTTTGTAATCACTGTGACATACTTAAATATCCATTTTCACACCATTGATCATTACAATATTATAAAATCATATTGCATATGGTGCTTTTAGTGTCGACGTATTTTGCCTATATCGCATTAGTTTGAAGGATGAACAAAGTTCAGCGGTAATTGCGCGCTTGTAATACGGCCAGTAGATCCATAACGGGGGCTGACAGCCACTAAAGAGTCAATAGGCTATGGGCCTTTCTGGTATGGTTTAATTCTTGATATCAATATATGCCAGTGCCGGATCGCACTTGAGGCTTTTGGTTAAGTATCAATTCTGCTAGGTGCCAGGTTGCACCTCTTAAATAACGGCGGGAAGTCATGGCACGGCGGCTCCTGCTCACATGCTATCCAGCCTCAGTCGTTCACGGAGACGCTTTGTTCCCGGTCTTTAAGTAAGTGACAGAAGAAATTTAAACGGTTGTACGTTTTCTTAACGCATTGGGTTCCAGAATGGGCACGACGCTCGTGTGATTAACCTGTGACGCATGCTGTTGATAAATTGTTGACTTAAATATAAACCATTTGTCATGTTTCCTGCTAGCCCGCTATCAGGTTTAATGTCGGTTTGTTTAGTCCACATACGAGGAATACAATGAGTTTGGCTTTCCCCGTATTGAATTCTTCATACATGGAATTCTCAATTACCTAGTTTGTTTAGACTTTCATTATTTTTCTTTTACTGTGACTTATTACTAAGTATTACACATGTGGGTAATTAACATGGTCCTGTATGTTTCCTTTACAGACCCCTGAAGAAGGGTCCTTTGATTTTGACCCGAAATGCATTGGGTTTATGAAAGATTGGGAAAAAATAAATGATGAAAAAAATTATAAAATCATAAGATGAACATTATGAACATGTGAATAATGAAAATAAATACTTGAATCATTGGAAAAGTGGAGCATTTTTTTTACTACAAATAATTTTGAAACCTGAAGGAACGAGAGGTTCCTCATGCTATAGAGCGCACATCTTTGTGAGGAGTGGTCCTTCTCACTCCATGTTTTTTTTCTCGAGGAAAGGACACCCTTCTCACAGATTGAATCCTTCTTAAAAAAAACAACATCCTCTCCGAGAGACAAAGAGAAATCTGAACTAGAAAAGCCACTGAATCAGTACTGATCAATAGTTTGGATTACTTGAACAATACATTTAATTCTAATGCAGCCTCCTCTTTTATCTACCATAAGCCTTTGACACAGTTGACCGCAAAGTGCTATTCCAAAGCCTAACTGACAAAGGAAATCTAGGTAATGTCTTGAACTAGTTCAATGCCTTCCTTGCTGACAGAGACCAAGGCATCATTCCTCCATTCTACTTAGCACCTTTTTACTCACCAGCATACTCTTCAAAGTAACGTTTTCCTCCCTTCTGATGATTGCATACTTTTTCAGTCTTACCTGTGGCAACAATACCAACAATATGTAAGTCATTCAAAAGGTAGTGGACCCCTCCCCCCCCAACCACTGAGATAACCAAGCCCTCTGCGTACTCCTCTGCAATGGAGTTTATTAAATGGTGAATGGTTTAAATAGGACACCAGCATACATGGCCATGTGACATCAGGCAATGTCTAACTATCTTATTTGAAGTCTAGAATTTAGGTCTGACTATGAGTTCTGACCTCTCTGTTTAGGCAGAAAAACACCATGATAATAAAAGTGTTTTCTATATCAGGAGAATTCTACACTCTATGGGCCAGGAATACAGGATTCCTGATGTATGGACCTTTTATTTCCAAATAACATTTCCTAGTAGGTCAACAATTGACCTACCTCGTGAATAGTAATGAGGTAGATAACAATTTCTGACCCATTAGGAATCACAGTCATCACTGGGATGGTGGCCTGCTGGGTTCAGCAGACAGCCATGCTTGTGATTACCTTTAAAGAAAGCATTTTTTTTCTTTTGAAATGCCGGCACTTTTTATTACAGAACAATGGGATTCATTTAAAAAAAACATTTAAGTTTAATTTTGTAAGAGCACTTGGACTACTGCCTGCTCTTAAAAATATTCTTTTTTACATTTTTGAAGGGAAATTGTTCCATTGGGACCCCTGCCCATATGCCTATGGGTTACCACCAATTTGGAATTGGTGGTAAAGTATTACTGTTTTGCAACCTGAATAAGGTCACAATACAATAATAAATACTATTCATATTCAGTACTTGGAAGTGACTCCCTTGACATGCCCCTTCCAAATACTGAATCAGTGTGGACTCTCAATCCCAAATAGCAATTAAGTAACCTGTGACTGAATCACAAATTGGTGGTAATACATACAAAAATCCTTTTTGCATTCACAAACGGCTTGATTCTGCGAATCAGGCAATTTGCGAATGCAAATAGACATGATACATCTGGCCCATTGTTCCTTTACTGGGATTTTCTGAGGGTCCAGGTCAGGCCAGCTCTAGAGAAGTCATGTCTTGCCTATGCAAGTAGACTCTGCATCAGAGACAGTTGGCACATAATAATCAGGCTACAATAAATGCAAAACACAGCCACATTCTAAAGTTCTGCAGACAATAGGATGCTATTGTTAACAATAGATTAACAGTGATTTTGACCATGCATCTTACTGGACTGACACAGGTAATGTTTGT
Organism: Lissotriton vulgaris; assembly: GCF_964263255.1. NCBI lineage: Eukaryota > Metazoa > Chordata > Amphibia > Caudata > Salamandridae > Lissotriton > Lissotriton vulgaris. Next base: position 44,598 of record NW_028248786.1, on the reverse strand, counting down.
CAGGAGAGAACCATACATCAGTCGTTAGGAAAAAATCATATGTCTTTTTCTATTTTCAAAATTTTCCTCTAGATCTTTTCCTAGCTAGAATAAAGATCAGGAGAAAGACGTTGGGGTGATAATTTGTCATCTAGAAACTGTGCCCTCCATATTTGGCTGACAAGCTCTCCATATTTTAAACCTTTCATCACACCAGAAGATAGCATTAGGTTTAAAAAGGAAATTAAGAACAGAAAACACATTTTATCCTGCTATGTATCTGGAATATCCCCCATATCTATCAGGACGGCCTCATCCCTCCTTCATTTCAAGAATGAGCAATAGACACTGTTGAAAGCATAACACAGCTTGTGTGGGTATTCAATATAAATCACATCTACTACATTCAATGCATTTCACAGTGTTCTTTTTTATATATATTTTAATTATATTGAATTTTTATTTCCATCTTTAATTCAGAATTTTTTTTTTTACATATGGAGGCACTCATAGCATGTTGGGAAAACAAGGTGTCAACTCCTCTGGAGTGTCTTTTTTATTAGGTTGGAACACCATGAAAGGCTTTGATTCTGAAAATCAAATTTTTAGCACATTTGTATGAAAATAGTGCTTCAAAATACACAATTTGACCCCATTTCGTTCAAAGTTTTCTCTGGGGATTACCTCCCTAATCCATCCTAGAAGTGGTCTGACTTGCAACAATTCATGTAAAGTATTACTTCCCACCACTTTCAAAGATAATGCCAGCATCCTAATGTAGGGGGTTTCTAAAAGGATCAGTTGTCTGTGTTGCTTTATAGTAATCATACAGTTATGGAACTTTAGTGATGTCAATTATTGTGATATCTTCAGGGTTAAGGTTATGTGAAACCACTCCCTGGGGAAAATCAGGGTCAAAGGTCATAAGATGTGCGTTTATGTGATGCAATTAAAGTCAAAGGGTGTGTGATGTAACATCCACAACCCCTGTCATTTTGGTAATCAATGTCTATGTTCTGTTAATGTCCACATGTTACTGGTGCCTCCTGCCCAATTTTCATGTACATAAAAAAATTACCTGCATATGTGATGTCTATTTTTTATGTAAACATATAGGTGTTGGGCATGGGTGTTAATAGGGAGTAGCCAGTGGTCAAGGCTAAACTCGGTTTACCCTTTGATATCCCAACAATGCCCTCACCATCCCATGTCTCATTGATCAGTAAAGCGCAGTCAGGAACAAAAGGCAAACAGAGCATTAGGAGCTAAGTTTACTTTATATAGTTTGCACTTCATGCCCTTTTACTAACACGTCAGCAGTAAATATAGGATAAAGGGTGTGTGATGGTACTTGCATTATCCCTTGTATTTTGTTTACTTGAGATCCATGGTGTTGGGCATAAATGCAGGCTCCAGTAGAGAAATGGCAATTTGTAAATGTTTACTGAAAGTTGTTTCCATCTATCTATAAATATTTTTGCCAATCCTTTAGTGTATTTACTTATCTATAATTTGTCTGACAGTACTAAAAGAAGTTTGTCAATTAATTTCAACAATGCATTGTTTTATATTCATTACATGATATATAATGTAACTGTCTTTCGGAAATCATATTTTTACATGCATTTATTCACATATATAATTACAGATAGGATGCAAATGAATGTTATAAAGCATGGAGCAGTATATATTTAAACCCATTTTAATTATGTGGTGGAGGAATTCAAATTAATTTACAAGAGAGATGTTAAAAAGTGTATGAAATGTGTTATCGGCTCATGTTTAATTAAATAATTGGAAAACACATAAATTTGCTTTTTAGAACTAACAATCTTGACGTCAGATTACCCATAAGACAGAACATAACCTTCAATGTACTAGGCCTTTCTTTCCAAACATATTTTTTGTATATTTTTTACAGTGCTCTTTCTACAACAGACTGTGTTGCCATAGTGCTAGAAATTATTGGTATTATTAATACGCCGGAATTTCAACTCAGTAACATCTACAGCAAAGGAATGGTACACACGTACATGAGAGTGTAAATATATAGAGCTGCTTCCACAGTTCATATACAAGATAAAGTCATTCGGTGAAGCATAAAAGACAAATTGTAGGATGACTGAGAACATCTTACACTCTAGTATTTTTAAAATAGTAAGACAAGACTGCACACTCATATTGCTTTTTTTAAAAGATGGTAGACCATATTCAGTCCTAAAAGAAGAAAATCAAATGATATAATTATTTTCCAAGAAGAAATAAGTTATAATTATGAGCTACAGAAATACCACTAGCCAAGGACACACCTAAATAAAAATGTGTTAATGTATTTCAAGATTAAGGTGAGGAAACATAATGAAAAAGCAGCGTCAAGCAGTGAAGCACAGTGGACAAACATAAAATAGGAGCAGGTGTCTACAACCAGTTGATTATGAGCTACCAGTTGCTCCCAGAGACCTTCGAAGTAGCTCCCTGCATTGCCTTCATTTTTAAATAGACACAAGGTCAAATTTTCCAGTAAAAGTTAAGGGAAGATTGTGTTTATTTTACATTGTTATAATCAAGCTCCAGATAGCAGGGCCTGATAATGAGCAGGGCTCAGTCCGATTTATGGCCAGAGTGGGGCACAGAGTTGAACATCTGAGGCACTGAGATATTTAACTCTTAAATAAAAGTCCTTGTCATCTCAATATTGGAGCTGTGAACAAATAACAATTTCTAAATGCTTTTAAATGGGCGAAAAAGGAAAAGTCACCTTAATGATTATGTTAACTCTTCATTTTAATTTTTTCTCATTTCAAAGTGTCAAATATGCAGACAGCAGGCCCCCTACTCCCAATTGGCAGTAGACACTGTGCCAAAAGTACAACTGAAAAATACAGCAATTTTTTTAAATGAAAGAAAAAACAATTATTGCATCTCTGTGTGGTACATGTAACTGTGCCAAAATTGGCAAAAGGTATGTTCTAAGCTGAAAGTACACATTATACAGGCTCTCAGTCACCCATACAATTATATCTCATTCACATGCACATGTTTATAGATCCCAAAGAAAACACTCTCACTGACACTCATGGCAGCCCTGTCATAGTGCCCGTAGTTACAGTATTTTGTTCAAAACATAGGGCCTCATTAGGATGACGGGCGGACTTAGTCCGCCCGCCACCCTATCGGTATCCTGGACCGCCCGCCATAAGGGCGGGGGTCCCGTTGGGGGAATTAGGCAGTGCCCACCACAGTGGCCGGCACAGACTTAATTTTTAGCATTGTGGCGGGCAGTGCACTCTGCACCACCCGCCTCAATACTAAAAATGCATTTACGCATTTGCATATACAAAGCGGCAGGCACCATGCGGTGCCTGCCACTTTGTACATGCAAATGAAGGGGGGGTACCATAGGTACCCCCCCCTGTGCACCCCCACCTCGGCCTTCACCAGGGGGGCCCGCAGGGGCCCCCAAAAGCAAAGACTGCCTGCCTTTCCATGGCGGCATCGCCGCCGCAGAAAGGCACCTATTTGCACGCATCATAATATGGCTGGCGGTGTCCATTGGACACCGCCACCATGTTATGCCTTTTCCGCCGCGGTCGCAAGGGGACCGGGGCGGAAAAGCGCCATACTAATATGACGGGGGGAATTTGGGAAACAGTGTCGAACGGATTGTCTCCGCCAGGCCGGCGGTGGCTACCACCAGCCTGGCGGAGGCAATCCGCCCGACATCATAACGACCCCCATAGTGTCTGGCTCCATGGACATGGGACTGGGCATACAACATCTGGTAACAATGTGCAAGTTGTTAAGCCTTCAGTAGTTCACAATGATTTCCACTGATCATCGAAGTAACTCTCACTTCAGAAAAGGTTGGAAACTCCTGAATTAGAGAGAAGGCTAGCTCAATGCCAGCACTAGTATAAAGAAACAGACAATTTTGAAAAATTGAGGAATGCTGCAACTGATATTTATGCAGTGCGCTGTTACAACAAGAGAGTCTGCTCCCTGTGGTATCAAGCTCAGGATGTGCTCTAACTGAGCCATAGAGAAAGTAATGCTGTGGCTGTACATGTTCACATCACAGAAAGGCAGTATTGGACAGCAGAGTCATGTGCTCACGCAATCACATGGTGGAAGGTTCCTCTATATAGAAATCGTTGGGAGCCATACAAGGGGCCAGAGATATACTCTAATTGCGTTGTGGGTAATTGGGTAAGGATGCTAAGGTCACTATAAAGATGCATTAGATAATGTAGGTGTCACACTTTCAAACATAAATAAGAGGACATTTTGAGATCAAATCAAACTTACAGCAAGATTTCAGGTGCTATTTTTAGAGAAAAGTTGCATACTAGTCCTAGTGAAAATCTCTCACAAGGATACTCAAAAGCTGACAATGCAGCTGCTATAGGCAACAGACCCTTTGTCAGTCCACCACGAAATAAAGGAAGAAGAAAAAGAAGTGACTGTATAGAAACTAATCACATTACACACCCCTAAGCTGGCCATAAGTTTGATGTCGCCCAGATGGGAAAAGGGTAGATGAGAATTTTCCAGCTTACAAATGTCCCTTATTGGTGATGTTTGAACCACGGTATTATTTAGAGCATATCCCTTTATTACGCACACTCACATAGAGAATACTTATGCTCTAAAGAAATATTCTGATCCTTTAAGTACACCCTGATAAGATGTGGTAGCATAACTGAAAACATGCAGAATCCTTCAGACTCAATTGCGTTTGTCAGGTCTATTCAGAGGAGAAATATATGGGAAACTCTGAAAAACTAAGTCAATTGTTCTATTGACACGTACTCATAGAAGAGAAAATACAAGTCCATACGAAGAGGGCTTCAGAAGCAACTGAGATTCATTCCACCTACAGTGAAGACAAAGTACCAAAGGTTCTATAATAGGTCCACAAAGGTCAGAAAAGGGGGGAGCTAAGGCAAGCTTAGACCACATTCATCTCAGCTTAGTCACATTGCTAGAATAGACACTCAGAAGGAGAAAAACGAGTACATTCTTTTACGGCAGCACATTCTATGGTAGTGACAGGTCCATTGAAACTAAGCCAGATCATAGCTAGAGGTTCTGGTGAGAGGAGTAGACTTCCAGGAGTTGCTAAAACGCTGTAAGAAACAAGACTATAAACTATGCAGTCACAGTAGATAACGAAAATGAATGAGTGAAGAATTTTTGTGATGTTGCCATTTCAGAACAGGCATGTAGAAATCAATGATGTAAATCAAATCGAATATACTTACATAAACCTATACACATTTACACACACACATGTATATTACCTACTGGCGTTCGCCAGTAGGTAGTTATAGTTAAGACCTAGTTACCATAGGAAAATTGCAACATTCTATTACCAATAACTTTGGCACCGATTGACGAACCTTTGCGAAATTTTCTAAACTTATGGCCCGCTAGAGTCCGCTCCCATCTTGAAAGTTTCAGGGTGATTCGGCAAGCGGGGGCTGAGAAAAAAAGGGGGTCCCAAAACGTGGTTTCTCCATGCAATTTTCCATAGGAAACTTTAGACACGGCTACAGCCCGAACTGCTGAAAGGAATTACACCAAATTTGGCAAAGAGGTAGCCCTTTGTACAGAAAGAGCCCTTTTTTGTTAAATGGTGAAAATCCGTGCAGTAGTTTTTAAACTATTAATGGAAAAAGAAATATACATATATATATATATATATATATATATATATATATATATATATATATATATATATATATATATATATATATATATATATATATATATATAGGAGAGCAGGGATTCCTCGGCAACTCGCTCTGCGCTCGCAGACAACGCCTCCACGCCAGCAAGAAAAGAGGACCGGACCAGTAGAAGTCAGCAAGATGGTATTTATTCTGAACAGAACCAGCGACGCGTTTCGGGCGGAAAGCCCTTGATCACGCTACAACATGTTTCAAAACAAATGCTTTTTTATAGGTGTATGGAGTGAAACTGACACCGCCTCCTGGAGGCGTCCACCAAAATCACGTGATAATGAGTAAACAGTGAAGAAACACTCATCGCTGATACAATATTATTTACAAATGCTGGTATACACAAAAGTTCTGACTGGTTAAATCCCAGAATTACTACATAGTGTTAAAAGAATTTTTCAGATGTAAATACATCGAAACACCTGTTCTCATGGAAAAAATATATCAATGACATATATACCAATGTTGTGCAAATATGCAAATTTGTACCATATAGCAGCGATCATATTAAAGTGCATATACAAAAAGTGCATAAGTGATGAGAATCTAAAGTGCAAAAAGTGCGGGAACATTGCAACCTCCTATTGGAACAGTCTCATATTTTGTATAACAATAGATATGATTTAATTCATTAGACAAATCCTATGCTATTATGAGTTTTTTTAAAACAGGTTCCAGTACGTAGTTATAGTTAGGATTTTTTTCAATGTTAAATCTCAAAATTCTATTTGTAATAACTTTGGCGCCGGTTGACGAATCTGCCTGAAAATTTCCTCAAAATGGCTTCGTGGAGCTCCGGTCCTTCCCTGAAAGTTTGGGGGGGATGCGTCAAGCGGGGGCCGAGATAAAAGGGGGGTCCCAAAATGCGTTTTCCCTATGTTAATTTCCATAGGGCGGTCGATGTCACTTTTAGCCCGAACGGCTGAATGGATTTCCACCTAATTTGTCAAAATTGTAGGGACTGGTAGCCCGATGTGCCTTTGCTATGTCTCGAGATATGTGCTGCAGTGGATTTTGAGTAATTTAGGTTCAAAAAAATATATATATCTAGAGCCGCGCCCCGGTACGCGCGCAGGGGAGCGCTCAAAGCGCGCCACGCGACTTGCGTACGGAAAGCTGATTGGCTCTGGGGTGTCTGTAAACATTCGAAACAGTCTGCAGCGGCCGCCATCTTGTACCTCGGTAGGATTGAGGTGGTAAAAATCAAAGGGGGAAATGAGCAAAAGGGGGCAGGGTACACCCCCCCTGACCCCCTAGGTTTGATGTGGGGGTCATAAAAAAGCCGTACGGGGCCCCAAAATTATTTTTTTTTTAATTTGCGCCGAGGGAGCGCCTGGTACGCGCACCAGTGAGCGTACGATTGAGAAAAAGAATGACACTTTTTTAAAAATAAATAGCATTTTTTTATAAATTGGAGGTAGTTCTGAAAAGAACTTTTTTTTGTTTTTGTTGTTTTATATTTTTTTTATACTTTTTGAAACGATTTTATATTTTTTTTGGATTTTTTTCAGGGGAAAAACAAAAACAGGGATTCAAAAAATGCTCAACAGGAGCAAAAAAATGAGAATATTTAGGGATGGGGAGAGCATTGGTGTTCCTGTTTCTTTATTGCAATGAGTTCAACGCTCTGCTCCCCGTAACAGAGTAGTTCGTCACAGTCCTTGCATAAAAATTTTATTCCTGCAAATACCGGCTGGACGTTAGGGACCATTCTTGCACGTGTTGAACCTGAAGGTGTTGCTCCACCAGTGGAGGTGCTGCTGCCATCTCTTTGTGCCTTCTCTGCCAGCTCCCTGACACTCTCCCTGGAGTAATTGTTGGGGTGTCTTCTTTTGACATGCCTAATTAAATTGGCATTTCCAAAGCTGTATTTTTTTAGAGGATTGCCTCTGGATAAAATACTTCCACATATTTTACAAGTTACTTTACTTGCATTAACTTTTTTTTGTCCTTCAGGGATGTCATAAAATTTCCAGATGAAGTGGTTCTTTGTTTTCTGGTGAGGAGGGTCCTCTTGCACAAATCCATCTGAATCACTGCTGGATGACTCCCTTGCAGTCATTGCTGTACATCAGGAAAGTATGAGTTCAAAATTCACAAAACACCTCTTGCTCTCTCCAAGTGCAAATCAATAGTGAGAGAAATGGGTGGGTTTCTCTAAATTTAAAAAAAAATAATTATTGAACCAATGAAAAGTGTATTTACAGGTCACATGACCATGGGCTTCATCATTATGAAACCAAAACTGTTATGAACCAATGAAAAGTGTTATTTTCTGGTCACATGACCCGACGCGCTTACGCGACGGGCCGCGGGGCGCGGCCAGAGGCGCGCCGCGTAAGCGTGTCAGATGCCTACGTTGCGCGATCGTATTCGCTCGAGTGCTTCCGGGTGCGCTTACGCCGTGCGTATCACGCGGACGCGGCTACGCGATATGTCACGATCATGTTTTCGTTCGCGATATTGGCGCTCTCGGGACGCTCCCCGGAGCGCGCCTCGAGACGCTTTATAGAAGTACGCTTTTCGGGGCGCTCCCCAGGGCGCGCATCAGGAGCGCACAAAAAAAAAAAAAGGGAAATTGTAGGGACAGGTAGCCCTATTCTGAAGTGCTTTTTACGAAAATTAACTTTGGAAAAAAATGTATTGTGCTACATTGGGCTTTATATATGTTAGAGCAAAAATGTAGCTCAAATATAGCCCAACTGTAGCCCAATGACAGAATGTATCAGAATGTTCTAAACAACTAGAGCGCTAACAGTCTTACTTATAAAGTGAGACTTATAGTTAGGAATTAGCATTTAAAAAACCTATGAAATTCACTGAAAAAATCATAGGTTTCACACCAGTTATAGTTAGGAATTAGAATTTAAAAAACCTATTAAATTCACTAAAAAAACGATAGGTTTCACATCAGTTATAGTTAGCTGGAAAATTTTACTGACATAAAACCATTGAAATTCAACGTTATAGTTAGTTGGACTCACTATAACTTGCGCGTGTAATGCACTGCTGATGACGTCACATATTACATCACTCATGACATGGTCAGTGACATCACTCATGACATCACTGATGACACCCTCCAGTGAATGTGTGGCTTTCTGAAAAATAAATATTTTTTATATATGTATATGTAAAGGTCGATGGAACAATAAATGTTTAAATAAGTGTGTAAATGGATGTTTTTAAAAAAAAAATGATTGGTTAACTGGCTTATTAAGTGTATCCTAGTGAATACATATATTAACGATTAATGTTTAAATATTTAAATATATGTATCAGTGTTTCACTTTGTGTATAAATGGCTGCATGGGTTGGTGAGTAGCTACATATGTGTGTATATAGATTATTAGATGTTTTTTTAGTATCAGTATGAGTGTCTGTATGGTTTGGGTAGAGTGTTACTTAGCACATAGATGCATCAATGACTGACTCACTGTATGTTTTTTGAAGACGGCATATGTGCAGGACTGTATGGGTGGATGAGTGTGCATATGCGTGTGTTAGTGAGTGAATGACTGTCTCATTAGTGTCTTTATCAGTAAGTACATATGTTTTAATCTAGTGTATGTGAGTATTGATGTATATGAGTGAGTATATGTGAGAGTGAGAGATTGAAAGAGTTCATGTTTAAATAATTATGTGTTTCTATAAGTGATTGTTTAAGAGAGTAAGTATATGTAAGTTTCCTTAGAAGTAAGGTGGTAGTGTGTGTTTAGCTGTATATGCAAATAAATGGATGTTCAATAGTTTATTTGCATGTGTGAGTATGTGTGTGAGTAACGTTTGGATGACTGTCGGTGTGTAACAGGATGTATAGGTGTATCACTACATATGATGAGTGTATATATGTATGAGTGACTATATAGAACTGTTGGTGAATGAGTGAATGTGTATATAGATGGTGGAATTATTGAATTGGTTGTTGTAACTAGTATGGGTATCTCCATTTTTAAAAATGTTTCAATTTATATTTTTCAATATGTGTTTTCATGGGTTACATTACAGTGAAAGGAGCTCTGTCACTCTGTCACAAGGATGATGTCATCAGTGAGGTCATGAGTGATGTCACTGACCATGTCATGAGTGATGTAATATGTGACGTCATCAGCAGTGCATTACACGCGCAAGTTATAGTGAGTCCAACTAACTATAACGTTGAATTTCAATGGTATTATGTCAGTAAAATTTTCCAGCTAACTATAACTGATGTGAAACCTATGGTTTTTTTAGTGAATATATATATATATATATATATTCACTGAAAAAACCATAGGTTATAGACCATATATAGTTAGGAATCAGCATTTACAAAACCTTGAAAATTCACTGAAAAAACCATAGGTTATAGACCATATATAGTTAGGGATTAGCATTTACAAAACCTTAATTTACTCGCACAAAACCATTGAAATTCGCATATATAGTTAGTTGCACTAACTATATATCGCGCACCCGCAATCCACTGCTGATGATGTCACATATTACATCATTCATGACATGGTCAGTGACATCACTGATGACATCACTGATGACATCTCAAATGACATCACTGATGACATCACTGATGACATTATCCAGTGACTGTATGTTTCTGTAGAGTTAAAATATGTCTTACATATTGAAGAATGAGTGGATGTATAAGTGTCTGGATGAAGGATTTAGTAGGTGCATGACTGACTGTATGAGTGAGTGATTAGATGTGTCTCACTAAGTGCATGGGTTAGTGACTAAACTGTCTTAATTTGTACATCATTATGTCTGTTGTTCTGTAAACTGCTGCATGTGTTGATCAGTAGCTATATGAGTAACTATATGGGTTATTGATTGGTTGCCCAAGTATTTGTATGGGAGACTGAGTGTGTTTGTATGGGTGGCTGGGAGGTGTGTGACTCTGTGCATAGATGTGTGAACAGTTGATTCACTAGATGTATGTGTTCAAAAGTGCATGTGGAATTAGCTGTATGGGCGGTTGACTGTGTGCATGAGTGTATTGGTGAGTGAATTGATATCTTAGTGCTACATGTCAAAGTAAGTACATATGTAAAACACAGTACATGTGAGAGTTGACAAATATAAATAACTGTGCATAAGAGCCAGTGAATGTGTGAGTGGCTGTTTGGATCATTGTAAACTTGTATCAAGGATTGTATAAGAGAGTAAATATGTGTTAGTATATGTTTGAATAAGTAAGGTGTGTATAACTGTATAGTTGAGGAAATGGATGTGTGATTGATTTTGTGCATGACTGACTAGGTGTGTGAGTAACTCCATGGATGAGTGACAGTCTGTGAGTGTCTGTTTACACTGATTGTATCTAAGGTTATATTAGAGTCTGAAGAGGTTCATCGTATTATCACATGAATGATGTCATCAGTGATGTGATAAGTAATGCCAAATGAGATGTCATCAGTGATTACAACAAAGAGGAGTTGCTGGACTGTTCCTATGTGTAGCTAAGGGAAGATCTAGCTGGCGTGACCAAAGGTGTAAGAGTAACACCCTAGGGCATCCATTTTGTTGGATGGATTTGCCTCACACACCCAGAAGGGTGTCATGCTTCATCATCGGCGGTTGCTCCTCGTCGGGGAGGCGGTGCAATCCCCAACGGGCTCACCTCAGAGAGGGGCTCTTTGGCGGAGATCTTTTTTCCAACAGCCTTATGGTGAGGTGTGGGTGTGTGGGCCGGGTGGTGTGTGGTGGTGAAAAGGGATGTTAAAATGTAGCTAAGGGTACCTGAATTAACTTTATTCTGGGGGTCCCCTGGCTGCAATTAAAAACAGGGGGCTAGCTCACTAGGTGTCAACGAGTAAGGTCAGGTGACCCTAGATGGGGCTAGGGGTGAAAACGGTCGACATGTTTCTCGCTGTGGGTAATAGTTACCCGCGATTCATCAGGACCTATAAAAAGGTGAACAACAACATGCTGGTGTCATGTGTGAAGTGGTGTGTGTATTACCTCTGTGGGGTTTGTCCTATGCCTAAACATAGGGGAGAGATAAACAACAAGGGTTAAAAACAGTTTGCAATATGCAGACAGGTCACGTCATGAAAAGGAACTTGTGAACAGTGTGGCATGCTGTTGGTGTACATGTGCTAAAAGCAACAGTCATTGCATGCCTTCGAGGTTGTATGTGCATGATGTGTAAGGTGGGGCACACACAACAATCACTGAGCTGGGGAGGTGGATTGTTATGGGGTTGTGGAGGTAAAAAGGTTAAAAAATTAAAATATACAACAGCTATCCAGGCTCCAGTGTCCACCTGGGTTCATATCATGTGCAGGCATTGTCAGGAAGTAGAGTGAGAGACACCAATTGTAAGATGAGGTGGCTAAGTGAACACATACACACACACTAACTCTAAAGTAGCCACAGATATGACAGGCTCATATCACCTACTCACCTCTAAGTCAAGAACTAACAGCCACCAGAGGGGTCGGCGGGATTAGACATCAAGGATGAGACCCTGGGTCAAAACTAAGGTAGAAGATAAACATACCGCCAACCGGTTATTAGCAGGTAGGCAATATCTAAAACAACAAGGGACTCCTATCCTTAACTCACTGGTAGGTCGCTACAGCACTCACCTCCAATCTCTTGTGTCCTGGCTTCATGACCTACCCTTCTCCGCCGAGCTCGAGTAGATATGTGAGCTCGGCGGTCAGGGTTATTTAAACCAACAACAACAAATCGGCATGAATCGCGCGTCTCCGCCTATTAGGCGTGTCACGTGACTTCAGTCGATCGCGGAGCGGCCATCTTAGACTAGTGCTTCGGCAGTTCCAGGGATGCTGGGTTGTTTAAATGCGCTCCATAAAACTATGGCCAATGCCTCGAATATCTAGTAAAATGATGATTTGGTCTCATTGAATTCGGGTTTGACCTATTTTTAAAAACCGCTGCAGCGGTTTTGTTGGTGGGACAGTTGCCATCTATTTAGCGTGATGTCGACCAGTATGGCGGCGGCCATATTTGACTGGTGCAACAGTGCCTGTACACATGAGTATGATCAATACTGAGCGTGATGTTGATAAACTTGTGTACAGTCTTGGAATGTGTAGACAGTGTAATAGCTACAGTGGTTAGGCGCTGATGGCTAATATGTTGTCCTAAGTAAAAAAGGGGGGCTACATCGCCTGTTTCGAGTGTGTCAAGAAAACAGCGACCCAGGCGCCACCGTCATAGGGGTTATACATAGTTGTGGAGTGGCTGAATGAGTGGCGATTAGTGTGGCCGTGGTACCACAATGGTAGGGGGACCACGTAGAGTGTGTGTGTAGTTCACTTAGGGGTGTGTTCCCAACGCGGGGGGGGGTTTGTTAATGGTTCAGAATATAGCCTCATGGTGGTTAACAGGCTACATAGAAATGGTGGCAACAGTATATAAATTGGGAATGGATGGCTCAAAGAGAGTGCCACGGAATGTCTTCGTTGAGACCTTGTTTATCAGAAGATAAACGATGGACCCATCTCTGTTCTTTCTGGAAGAGAGCATTTTTCGGGCAGTTGGGGCTGGACTCTAGTACTACCCACTTAACAGATTCTTCGTCATGGCCGTGGTCTACATAATGTTTGCACATTTTAGTGTGAGTCCTCTTGCAGCGAAAGTTGCTGCGATGTTCAATAATTCGGGTTTTGATGGGACGGGTTGTCATCCCTATGTATTGTAAGCCACAAGGGCACGTGAGAAGGTATATACAGTGTGAGGTGTTACAGTTGGTGTGGTGCCTAATCTCCCATGTGAAGGTCTCAGAGAGCTGTATTGTTTTGACTGTCATGGTGTATCGGCAGACTCCACACATGCCACATGGATAGTGGCCCGTGACCGGAGGGAGATGCCACAGTGTTTGTTGGGTTTCCTTTCTGGCTTTCTTAGGTCGGGTACTGATTAGGATATCCTTTAAATTCTGTGACCTCTTGAAGGCGAACCTGGGTTCTTCCAGGGTCATGTCACCTGTGTTCAATATTCCCCAGTGGTGTCTGATCGTGTTACTGATCTGGTTAGATAGAGGGGTAAATGTGGTCACACACGTGATGGGTTGATTCTCTGCAGGAACTCTTTCCTGGCGCTCAAGTAGTGCCTCACGGTTGTTATTCCTTGCCCGTTTCTTAGCTTTCAGGACCTCGCTTTTAGGATAACCCCTGTCGAGAAGATTCCTAGACAGGATCGTGGATTCCTTTTTGTAATCATATACATCACTACAATTGCGTCTTATCCGCAAGAATTGCCCAAAATGCAAGTTGGTGCGTAAGGCCTTTGGATGGTGGCTTTTGTAGTGTAGAAGACTGTTGCTGTCGGTGGGTTTACGATACATGGTCGTGCTTATTGACCCCTCGTCTAGTCTTATCGTTAGATCCAGAAAGGCAATCTCCTTGGGTGAGGAGGTCATGGTGAAGTTGAGATGGGGGTTTAGCGTATTGACCCACTCTAGGAAAGCTTCATGTGAGGTTGTGGGGCCTTTCCACAGGATTAGGATATCATCAATGAAGCGTTTCCACATTTTGATGTTGTTACGGAAAGGATTGGACTCATGATGTATGTGTGAGCTTCCAAACTTGGCCATATACAGACAAGCTACCGAAGGAGCAAATGTACTGCCCATAGAGGTGCCTTGGGTCTGGTGGTAGTATTTGCCCCTAAATTCAAAATAGTTTTCTGTCAGTGCTAGGGTGGCGCATTCCATGATGAAAGTCTGTGGAGTATTAGAGTTCCACCTTTCCAGGCCTAGTCTCTCCTCAATTACCTCTAGAGTGGCCCTCTGAGGAATGTTCGTGTAGAGGGCCTCAACATCTAGGGTAATCAATAGATCAATCTCCTCTGCGTTCTGGATGGTGTCCAGAATGCGTAATACATCCGTGGTGTCCTGGATGTAAGATGGAATGCTTTTCACCAGGGGTTGCAGGAAGTGATCACAAAATTGTGAGAGGGGCTCCAAGACGGAGTCAATCCCTGAAACAATTGGTCTCCCTGGTACCGGTATGGTTGCTTTGTGGATCTTGGGCAAGATGTAAAAGTAAGGGACCCTCGGGTCCTTTTTGATCAAGAAGTCTGCCTCTTTCCTAGTGATCCATTGGTCACACTCGGCACTTGTAACCAGGCTTGTGATGGTAGTTTGCAAGCGCTGGGTTGGATCGTTAGTGATGGGGGTATAGTATTTTCGGTTATCCAGTTGTCTGTTGCATTCTAACTCATAGTCCTTTGTATTCATTAGAACCGTGGCGCCACCTTTGTCTGCTTGTTTTATCGTGATCAGAGGATCATCCGCCAATGATCTCAGAACTGCCATTTCATCCCTAGAGATGTTACAATGAGGTGTGTGTCGGTTCAATTGAGAAATGTCTTTCAATACCGCTTGTTCAAATGTGAGTACCTCATGGGGGACCATTCCATTGTGCGGTGTAAACGTCGATGGATTATGTAGTCCAGAATCATCTGTGGGTTCACAGGGCTTACCTTCAAAAAAGGCTTTCAACCTAATTTTTCTGAAAAATGATTTGAGTTCCCTAGTTTCTAGGAATTGGTCAGTTTTAGGTGTCGGTACAAAACCTAAGCCTTTTTGTAGGACATCCTCCTCTTTCTGTGTGAGGAGACGGTCAGAGAGATTGACCACCAGGCTCATTGTGGTCCTGACCGGCTCGTGCTCCTCGTGTCCATCCCTTGTGGGCGGGCTTCCTCCCACTGTACCCTCTTTTCCGGTGCGTTCCCTCTTTTTCGCCCTCGCCCTCTGCCCCAACCTCTGCCTAAAAAAGGAGGGTGTGTAGGGTTTTGAGGGGGGTAGAATGGAGGATATTGGGGGGCAAACTGGGGTTGAAAGTGGGGGAATTGTGGATATTGCCAGAAGGGGGGGGGGCCCGGTAAGTGGTCCTTGGTTTGGATAGTTAGGGTAGTTTTGTTGTCCACGTCCCCTTCCTCTTCTAGTCCTTGGCGGCATCTGCGCTGCACTATTATCTCCACTACTATCAGAGCCACTATTGGGGCCCCTTCTGGAAGAATTGGTACTGGAATCTGAACTGTAGTTTGTCCCTGGGGGCACATAGTCATCCCTTAGGTATGGATAGACTTTCTCCTTTGAGAATTTCTTAATGTCCTTTTGCAGTTTAGCAACCTTCTGGTTCATCAGATATTCTTTATGTTCCGCCATTTCCTTGTTAATTTCAGCTAATTTTGTTTTAAAGCCTGGATTTTGTACAGCTGTTTTCAGGGCAGCCTCAGCTGCTTGTATTTTAACTAGAAGTGCATCTGCTAGTCGTTTGGCTGTATTTACTATTAGAATGAGGAGGTCGTGTGTACACTTCCACGACACCTGTGACCATTCGACTTTAAATTGTCCGTCCTCCCAGAAAATCCTTGGGAAATTTTTCACAATCAATCCATTCGGTGCTATTTTGGCCTTGAAATATTGAGCCATCATCGTCCCATGGATTGTTATCCTTATCCATTCTCGTTTTAAATCTGATAGGGATTGCCACTCTGTTGTATTGCTCCCCGTGGCTGGTTCAACATCGATACCAAACAGAGATGGTGTCCTCATAATAGCTGCTGCATCCTCCTCGCCAAAACTCAGACCTTGACCCTCCATAGTGGAATGGTCAAGGGTGGCTGGTCTCGGTGGAGTGGAGTCCTTCACAGAAGGTAGGGAAAGGGGGAAGTAAAAGATAGAAGAGGTTCCAATGCCAAAGTGGGCTATGGACCAGGTATGACCCACCTAATTGGTATGAGGTCAACTACTATTGGGGGATATGAACAATCTAACCCACCTAGGGAAAACTCCCACGGTATGAACCGTGCTCAAGTTTTTGTCAAAAAGAGGGAGGAGAGGTGATCACTTGATCAACGGACACTATTTACCACTCAGGTTGGTGGAAGGTCCAGTCCCAGCGTGTGCCCGTATCTGAGAATACAACAAAGAGGAGTTGCTGGACTGTTCCTATGTGTAGCTAAGGGAAGATCTAGCTGGCGTGACCAAAGGTGTAAGAGTAACACCCTAGGGCATCCATTTTGTTGGATGGATTTGCCTCACACACCAAGAAGGGTGTCATGCTTCATCATCGGCGGTTGCTCCTCGTCGGGGAGGCGGTGCAATCCCCGACGGGCTCACCTCATCAGTGATGTCATTTGAGATGTCATCAGTGATGTCATCAGTGATGTCATTTGAGATGTCATCAGTGATGTCATCAGTGATGTCACTGACCATGTCATGAATGATGTAATATGTGACATCATCAGCAGTGGATTGCGGGTGCGCGATATATAGTTAGTGCAACTAACTATATATGCGAATTTCAATGGTTTTGTGCGAGTAAATTAAGGTTTTGTAAATGCTAATCCCTAACTATATATGGTCTATAACCTATGGTGTTTTCAGTGAATTTTCAAGGTTTTGTAAATGCTAATTCCTAACTATATATGGTTAAGCATGAGCGGATTTTGCGGATTGGCAATCCGCGAATTTTGCGGATTTGCGGATTCGCAATCCGCAAAATCCGCGAATTCCCGCGAATTTGCGGATTTTTTTTTTTTTTGTGTTCGCCCGTGTTTCTGCCAGTTCGCGAGGGTTTTTACAATTTCGCAATTTGCGAACTTACCTGTCGGGTCGCAAGTTTTGCGAACTTGTTGTTTCTACGTGTCCAGCCTGTTTGGGACACTCTTCTTCATCACTGCCACTCTCTGTCACCACTGCCACTCTCTGACTACTCATGCCACCCTCTGGCCCACCCATGCCACCCTCTGTTTCATCACTACACCCTCTGGTTGTCCAGTGTACATTATTTTCGGCAAAGCAAAGCACACCTTCCCTGCCTCAAGTGACCTGAATTAATTTGGGGCTGATTAATGTGTCACAGAATATTTTTTTAGCTGGCACCTGCTTCCTTAGTGCGCCCTGATTAGTGATCTTTTGCACTTGCTAAGTGCTTTCATTGTTGCAAAATTAGTTACAACACCTGCCCTGCCCCAACTGACAATAATGAATTAGGGGCTGATTAATGGATTTTAACTTCCAGCCTGGCTCCTGCTTGTCTCCCTTAGCTGTAATTCAGGACCTTTGTGGCATATGTGTAACTATTCTGAGGTTCAGAGCAGGGTCACATAATAGTTTCAACTGGCAACTGAACTCTGGAGGGGCCCCTCAGGAAGCACTGCAGGAAATGGCTACTAATGATGTGCCTGAACTTTTGAACCTGGTAAGTAGTTACTTTCAGTTTTGCCAAGATCGTATTTCTGCAATTTCGCACTTATTCGCGGGGCGCGAACTCACGCTAACAGTGCGAGCAGTGCGAGCAAAATCCGCTGCTCGCGGATTTGCGGATTTTGCGGGAAATTCGCAAATCTCGCGGATTGCGGATTTCCCGAAAATCCGCAAAATCCGCGAGCGGAACGGATTTTCCGCCCACGCCTATATATGGTCTATAACCTATGGTTTTTTCAGTGAATATATATATATATATATATATATATATATATATATGTATTTATATATATATATATATATTTCTTTTTCCATTACATATATATATATTTATATATATATATATATATATGGGTGGTGATGGAGCAAGGATTTGCATGTATGCGACTTGCTTGAATTCAAGAACCTCGCATAATCCTTAATGTTAATAATCAACCTGTTCTGTTATTAATATTGCACTTTCACACTACATGCGGGAGTCCCAGAGACGCTTGATTATGTGCTTTCTAATCCTAACAAAGCTTGCATACTGACTGATCGCTGCTTTGCAGGATTCTAGTCTGCGCATGCGTCAGTTATACTCACGTGATGTGACGCACTCGCAGTTCTGGAGGGAACATGTCGCACATGCGCATTATTGCAAAAATGGCCGCTTTGTTTTTAACATGCATCTTGCTTGCAGCCGCTGCTTTGCATAAATGTTTCATTCTGCCGAAACACCTAATGCTATAGTTATTATAAAATAAGGGATGTAGTATAGTCAATCACGGTATACAGTGTATTCATTTTTTCCTGTGATTCTAACATGTTGTCGCTTACTTTTCATGTACCGCGCTTATGTGGGCCTGGGAGTGGGGAGCCTCTCCATCTTAGAAGTCTGAGTGGAACTGACCACGTGACAAGAGAACCAAGTCTTGCATCAGTGGAACCCAGCCAGCTGGCTGCCAAAGCTGAGACGCTCCTGGGAACCTGCACTCTGACCCAGTGAGAAGAAGCTGAAACTACACCTGAAAATGATACAAATTTGTTAGTCCACTATGTGTCCTATTGTTCTCTTTTACACGTATGTCATGGGACCTGGAATGTAAGGGGTGGGTACGAAAAATAAATATTAATTGTGGGAACACAAAATTCTAGGTGGTGACAATGACCTAACCACCTCTCTTGTCCAATCCAAAGTTGGGGATCCTGTCATTTGCAACATTTATGGGTGGTCCACTGACCCGAAACCGTATAACTAGTCTAGGTTTAGCTAGAGAAATTGTCCGACTTGTCCGAGTAGCTGACCTGTCACCGACCCTACGAACTCTATAGGTGATTGAAACAGAGAGCTGCGGAGCACTCTGTCCGTAAATTTCCACAAACTCACAGGGGTGGAATAGTCTTAAGTGCTGGCGAAGCACTTTGCTGGGAGATTCGACAACCCAATCGGGGTTATTGGCAGATTCCGTGCAGAGAGGGAGTAGCGCAGGCGTTGCATCCGAAGCTGCAGGTGTTGGTCGTACCCTTTGATGAGCCCAGTCCTGATCCAAATCCTGAGGGGTATCCTGTCCTGACTGCCCATGAACTGTACCTGCTCGCCTACTGGCATCCTAAGTCCTTGAGGGTCCTTCTCCTCGTTTTTCCCAAACTGACCCGTGGCCAGGGTTAGTCCTCATTCCCGTCCTAGGTAAATATATATCTGTGGGTGTTCGTCTATCTATTCTCTTCTCTTCCTATTTCCTCTTTAATAAAGCAATCTTGCCGAGGTTAATTTCCTGTTGATTTCATGCAAAGCGTTTTACTAGTATGTTCCACATTTTTCCATCCTTTAGAGAATAAGCATTTGTTGGAATAGAAACTCTTAGGAGTGACGTTATCCCTTAGACCCATAGCATATTTGAGATCACCTGAATTAGTATGTTCCCTTTCTTTACCCGCCTTTAGTATCATTGAAGAAGTCTATAGTACAATATAGCATGTTCCCTATTTCCCAACTTTAGATTCTTGAAAATCTCAAATGCTACTTGTTATGATACATAGTTATACCTTGCTTTTGATCTTAATCATTGATAGCCTGATCTGTGTAAACCTTAGTCTCATGGCATATGAAGAATAATTTTGATGATTAGATAAAACTTTTAAAACTTCCTGTGTTTGTGGTTATTGGAAAGGTTACATTATTATTCTAATGTATAAGATATCGGGGCATATTACCAAGCAATAGCGATAATTATCGCTATTGCTTGGTTAGAGACAAAAATTTACCGCAGCGCTGCATCGATTTTTACCGCAAATAAACCTTGGTATTACCAAGGTTTACCGCAAATGTGGTAAAAATCGCTGCAAAGCATGAATATCGCTGAAAAGTCAGCGATATTCATGCATTAGCGAGCTAATGCTCTTAGCCATGTTATCCACCTCCCATTGGATAACATGGCTAAGAACTGCTCAGGGCACGTGTTAGCTTTTGGAGATATTCCCGCTTAGCGCGAATATCTCCAAAAGTTGGTAATAGGAGATAGCAATGTTAGCGACTGTTTTCAGTCGCTAACATCTTGGCACGCCCACTTTGCATCTCATTAGTGATAAATATCACTGATATGCAAAGTGGGGCCCAAGATGGTCGCTATCTCCTACTAGCTGTCGCTAACTGGTGTTAGCGGCAGCTAGGTAATAGGGAGATAATTTTATCTCCGCTTTCTTGGCTTTTAAAGCCAAAAAAGCACAGAGAAAACCCGACACCTGATGGCTGCAGGTGATTAAGAAGATGAGTATCTGGAAGATTTACCCACCTCCTTATGATGAGGAGTCATGGTCCCTGAGTATCAAAAACCCATTTTTCAGACGTCCTAGAAGTAGAAGGGCCAGTGAAACAGATACAACAGGTATAGGTAATAGGCAAACCAATAGGGACAGGTTTTGTAGACCTGATTTCACTGTCCCAAATTATAGAACATTCGGTGATGAAAGACCAGTTATGACAGTCCCAACGGCCCGAGTCTGTATCCACCTTTAGTCCCGCAAGTATTACATGACCCATCCATTGAAAGGGTTTTGCACGAAAGAGAAAAAGAAGCCTTAATTAAACAGCGAAATGAACTCATTCAGACAATAGCACAGATAAATCCCAGTCCTGAAGCTCTGACAGTTCCAGTAACTATTGGTCCCGTTGTCCCTCTTTATGGGGATAGACAGGCTAGTACGAGAACTCCAGTTATTTCTCCTGCCGTAGCGCAGCCCAGGAAGGAGCCTCTCATCGTTGATGACCAGGCAAGCGAATGTGAATCTGTGATTTCCCTAATGGACCTGCCCATAAGGGAACCGGAAAGCAGTATACCCCGGACGAGGCCTCAGACTAGGGCAAAGGAAGTCCTGATTGAAACAGCTTCAGGGACCCGGAGTGCCACAGTAGTGACTCCGGAGGAACTAGATCGATGGACCCGAGAAATAAAAAAGGAAACTCCCCAGCCCAAACCTTTAGATATCTATAAACTAAGAATAGAAATGGAGGAACTAATAGCTGGAAATGTGGGATTAGACAGGTTAAACACTCTTAGTGAGGAGGAGTTACTGTTTATAAGCAAAAGCCTTACCTGAAACACCAGAGTGTTCCATGAGAAACTAATGGACACTGCAGCCAATATAGGAATAGATGTTAGCAAATCCAAAGTCTTGCAAAAGCCCTACAGAACCGAATTTTCAGATAAAGACCTGGAGAACATGAATGTGTCAGGAAAAAAGGTACAGGTAAAAGAATTGTTGAATTTGCTGCAGAAATGGGGAGGTTTAGAAAAGTGGAAAACCAGGTGGGCAAAGAAAAAGGAAGATAGTAAGG
This sequence comes from Lissotriton vulgaris, assembly GCF_964263255.1. Taxonomy (NCBI): domain Eukaryota; kingdom Metazoa; phylum Chordata; class Amphibia; order Caudata; family Salamandridae; genus Lissotriton; species Lissotriton vulgaris. The sequence continues at coordinate 22,874 of NW_028248786.1, read as the reverse complement.
CCAGACCGAAGACTTCTGAATATGTCCTACAAGAAGTTGACAAGGCAGAAAAATGATATCCCATGAGAGAAGTACCAGGTGGGAAATATGTACATGTTCCATGGTCCAGACAGGATATTGTGTCATTTACCAACGATTTCCCAAAATTAAGAGAGAAACCTGTAGAATGGTATAGGCAGGTTGAGCGATTCGTTAAGGTCCAGAAGTGTCTCCTGAAGGACCTGGATGGGTTCTTTGACATTGTAGTGCCTGTAGATTTGTGGACAGAATGCAAAATTGCAGTTGATTGGCCCAGTGAAGAGTATGAGAGGGACTCCAGAACCGGAGCTCCCTCGCCGAAGGTAATGAGAAAATATGATAAAGTAATACAATACTTAAAAGAGAAAGTGCCAGCAAAAGAAACTGATTGGACCCGAATAGATAGAACTACCCAAAATCGTGATGAAACTGTTCACTCCTACTATGAACGACTGCTACAGGTATTCAAAACCTACAGTGGAATCGATAACATTGAAATGAAAGATATGACCCATTTCATTTACCGATTCGTGCTGGGGTTGAGGCCTGAGATCTCACAGTGGATCAGAGATAATAAGATCTGTTGGCAGGGAAAACCCATAGATGAGGTCCAGAAGTACGCAAAGTACTGCAAGGACGAAATGGAGAACAAAAGAAAAGCCCTTAAGGAGAAGGTAATGTGGGCACAAGTGAAACTGGCCGAACAGCAGGAAAAACAGTTAAGTAAAGCAAATAATAATGCTCAGAACACCAGTTCTGGGGGAGGAGGGAAGCCCCGAGTAAAAATGAGTCGGGAGGAGGCCAAGAAGAAGTTCTCCTGTCACGAGTGCGGTCAGATAGGGCACTGGAGAGACGAGTGTCCAATGTTGCAGCATGGTAACCTGAAAAATAATGATTTAAATCCACAGGTGCAGAATGAGGGGCCACGAAAAACCCAGCAACAGGTAAAACAGAATCAATTGCCTCGTGCACCTAGGCAAAATTTTAGGCACAAGGTTCAGCAGGATGAGGAGGTCAAGGTATGGGAAGGAAAGGAGGATAGAAATGCAGCAACCTCGCAATTCCTGTTGAATGATACATTCCTCTGTGATGAACCATACTGATGGGGCCTGAGGGGGGAGGACGAGGACTGCATGCTTGGCGCCTCCTTACTGGTAGACCAGACAGGGCCATACATTGAAGGAAAGTTTGAAGGAATTGACGTCACCTTTCTGTTGGACACTGGTGCTACCCGTTCTACTGTGAGAACAGCAGACGTTCCTAACCTACCCCTCTCGGAGAAGCTATCCAAGTAGTGGGCGTGTCAAACCAGATAATTAGAACTCCTGTAACTGAACCAATGGAGATTTCTATAGGGAACTTTAAAGAGATGCACAGATTTGTCGTCTGTGACTCCAGTCCTGTGAATTTGCTGGGACGTGATTTGCTGTGCAAAATGAACTGCACCATCTTTTGCACACCAAAAGGCGTCGAAATCCAAACCCCAGATGTAGATGGACATTACAAATTAATGTTACTAAGGCCTGACTCAGAAATAAAGAGACTGACAATACAGGACCTACCTGAAGAACTCCAACAGAAAGTGATACCAGATGTGTGGGATTTCACTGGGAGAGATGTGGGGTTAATGGCAAATGTAGACCCAGTTCAAATAGCCATCAAACCAAATTCAGTTTACCCAAATATCAAACAGTATAAAATGAATGCAGAAGTGAAAGCCGGAGTTGCCATAGAAGTAAAAAGATTGCTAGAAGCAAACATCATACAGGAAGTAATGAGCAGTCCTTGTAATTCACCCATTATTGGAATTAAAAAGCCTAGTGGAAAGTACAGGGTAGTGCAGGACCTGCGAAAGGTAAACCAGATTGTTGTACCTTGCTGTCCTATTGTGCCAAACCCTGCAGTGATCTTGTACCAAATTCCATGGAATGCGGAATGGTTTACCGTTATTGACTTATGTCACGCATTCTTTTCCATCCCATTGCATCCAGACAGCAAATTTCTTTTCTCATTTGAATTTGACAGTCATGTCTATGTCTGGAATCGTGTTCCTCAAGGGTACACAGAGAGTCCTTCAATTTTCAACCAGATTTTAAAAAGATGCCTTGAATCACTAATCTTGCCTAGAGAATCAGTTTTGGTCCAGTACATAGACGACCTCCTAGTGGCGTCTAAAAGTCGGAACGACTGTGTCACTGATACCATTGCATTGTTGAATCATTTAGGCAAAGGAGGACATAAAGTATCACCTGACAAATTACAGTTCTGTAAAAACTCAGTGAAATATCAGGGGCACCAGATAGAAAAAGGTATCCGGAAGGTCACTTCAGAAAGAATTAGAATAATTCGAGACATGGAGTTACCCAGAACCCAAAAAGAAATTAGAATGTTCCTAGGAGTTGTAGGATACTGCAGACAGTGGATTGTGGGATTTGCTGTTCTAGCAAAACCATTAATAAAGATGACCAAGAAAGGAGCAAAAGATCCAGTTGAATGGGATGATGAAAGTATGACATCCTGGATAAAATTACAAAACTGTCTGTGTTCAGCTCCTGCATTAGGAATGCCTGACTATTCAAAAAACTTTGACCTGTTTTGTGACACACGAGACAATTGTGCACTCAGTCCTAACACAAGAACATGGTCTGACCAGACGTCCGGTGGCCTGTTTTCCCCTACTTTAGATCCAGTGGCTGCTGGATTGCAAGGATGCCTGAAAGCAGTAGCGGCAACTTGCACAAGTCTAGAACAAAGTGAATGCATTGTTATGGGACATCCTGTAACTGTATATGTTCCACATTCAGTTGTGATTCTGCTGACCAGAACCAAGACTCAGTATGTCACCCCCAGTCGGCTAAGTATGAGAGAATTCTTGTAGGTGCAGAAAATTTGATAATTTCCTGATGTAATATACTGAATCCAGCTACCTTGCTACCAAATACACAGGGTGCAGAAATTGAGGGAGAAATTGAGCATAAATGCATTGACCTAACTGAATTTAGCACTACACCACGTCCTGATATAAAAGAAACAGCCTTGCCAGTAGAAGATCTTGAGATGTTTGTGGATGGCTCATGTTTAAGACATGCGGATGGAGGTCTGAGTGCTGCCTATGCTGTAGTCACTCTGGAAAAGACACTAGAAGCCTCCTATTTAAGTGAAATAAAATCTGCACAAGTAGCTGAATTGATTGCATTGGCAATGTTAAAACCTAGACTGCAGTGTCAACATTATCGGCGCCATCTTGCCCCCTTTTCAAGCCCATTCGTGCGCGTAAGCGGCAGCCATTTTAAATACCATGGCCTCTCTGCCCATAGCCGACAGCCAGCGCGTCTTTCTCTCTCACTCCTGACCTCGCAAACATCCCCCGCGCTCTGATAGCCCCCGCTCTCGCATGCCTTGGGCCATAAACCCCTCTCCAGCACAACTCTGCCTCGGAACCCCATCCTGTTCCCAACACGACACCTCCCTTCATTCCTTTCATGATCCCGGGTCCTTTGATAAAACCCCCTTTCCTCTGTGCCCGTTTGTCTTACTCGTTCCCAGGCCGCAACCTGACCCTGCGGATACCGTTTATTGCCCCCTATACAGTAGGAAGCTTCTCCCATCAAAGGATCCACGAGTTGATCAAAGCCCCCACACCATGAGATCCGATCAACCACATACATTCCGTGAATCGGCGGAATGTCCAGCTGCGCGACAATCATCACCTGTTGTGACCGGGGTGGGGACTTCAACTGTAAATATGTATGGGAACGGGCCTGAAGTGGGGATTCCGAGGATGTCCTTTCATACTTCAAAGCATTGCAAGAATGTGCGACATGCAATAAAGATCATAAACCTGTGTATAAGAGGCCAGGCCTCAGAGATGCGGTTAGAGCACCTCGAGAAGATACCCTGTTGTCTGATTTGATGTGTTCTGCTCCGTCGGAATAAAACTTCTGTTTCCTGCCTTCCAGTCTCCAGCGCCTGCCTCTTTGTTTGGTAACTTGAGTGGGTATAGAGGCGGTTAACGCCGGGCAACTCTGAAAAAGGTCATTCGGCCCTACCTTTTTCAACAATTGGCGTCCCAAACGTGGGGCCCATCAGCGATTCGTGGATCCAGTGGGAGAGGTCCTGACGACAGAGTGAACAACTGCAACGATCGGTAGAGCTCCTGTCCAATAGGCCCTCGTCTGACAGCCGATCATCCGAACTTCACTGGTTCCGAACAGACCTCTCTCGAGTGATCTACGGTCCTGACTGGGAACCATCAGGAGTGCCGCGAAGATCACGAAGAATAGAGGACGATCGGGCGCTGGATTCGGAAGACAAGAAACTGTCCATACGGTCCGGGTAAGGTCGTGTAAGCGCGACAAATTGCGAAATGATTGTTTGATTTGGATAATACTAGTATTACTCTTTTGTTGATTTGTTTGGATATTCACTGTCTGCAAACGGGGAAACAACAGGTTCTCTCTTTGCAGGTAGTGAAAGGGTAGGTAACGCAGACTTTTGTCCCCGTTGTAACCCGTCGCGCCTACTTATTCTCCCCATTGATTGTTTGATTGACCGAACATTGACTGTTCGATATTGGTTCTTTCGAGGTATTCACCGCCTGCAAACAACGAAGAATAGAAATATTCTGTCTAGTCTTTGCACGCAATGATAAGATAGGTAGTGCAGACTTTTGTCCCCGTTGTAATCCGTCATGCCTATCTTCTCCCCACTGATTGGTAGCCTGTTTAGCCCGGACCGCTTATTAGAGATGAACCATCCGGCTCCACTGGAAGGCACCCCTAATAAGGACATGTTCATGAAGCATGGATTGATCGCTATAGCTTATAGCAAGCTGTGGCATAAATATACGAAAAAGGATCGAGAAAGTCAGTGGCCACTGATAGGATCCTTTGACGAGGATAAAATAAGCACGCTAGAAACAGCCCTTGGGAAACACAAGACAACGCCCACTATGCTCGATAGTCTCGGCATGTGGCGCAAAGAAACCGAACAGCGTAAAAAGAGAAATGAGAGTAGGTTGGGAAAAGAGCTGCGAAAGGCAGCCCACCTAGCTGCTAAGAAATTCGAAGAAGAGATTAAGGAAAGAGAGGAAGCCAAACAGAAACTAGAGGTAGAAACATCAAGCCAGTGTCCGGTTAGAACGCCCTCTACGCTCTATCCTGAATTGCCCTTGAAACAGCGAGCCAACGATGATCTTTTGGTAGGTCCTCCGATCATCTACATGCCCCCTCCATATGCCCCTTCCCAACCCTTAGCACAGCACCCACCACCCCCAAGCACAGACAAGAGTAGTACCAGAGCTTCGGCCCCCATGGCTTCTGTGCCGGCCGAGCCCCTTGTATTAGATACAGCACAAGCGACAGTCTTAGATGACCCTGAGACCCGAAAGGCTGATTCCGCAAGAACAAACAGATTAGGCAAGGATGAGCGAGCAGGGATCGACAAGATAGTGAGGACATTGGTAGAAAGAAAGGAAAGTGAAGAGCACATCACGGATATGTTCAACTCGTATGCAGGGAGCCACAGACGACATTTTGCCGTACGACTGTGTTATCATGTCTTGAATGCGTACGAGGACCGATATCGAGACAAAGGTCCCGAGAGCCTAACGACTCTGTATAGGAAGGTCGATATCGGGGATGAGAGCGAGTGTGATGTGACGGACCTCCTTACGCGTACGCTTGAGGTTTTCCGCCACCTCACTGAACAGGAATCGGAAGCTAAACCCACGACACCCGTAGCAACCGAACCACAAACTGAGCGAGCTAGCGCCATGATGCCAATAAGAGAGGCTGCCCCTTACTGGGTTCCTCCACGAGGTCTAGGAACTCACGATGACGTCAATCACCAAGATGCAAGAGGGAGGGTAGTGTACAACTGGGTCTACCAGCCTTGGGATCGGCAAGATTTTCTGACGTTCCGGAAATCTCTGCCTGATTTACGTAAAAACCCCACTGCCTTCTATACTGAATTAGGTACAGCCCTAGGTTCAACGATTATGACCCTGGCTGACATCGACTTGTTTTTCGGGTTATGTCTACCAGCTGATGTGTGGAAGCAAATCCGGAAAGTCGACCACCTTGAGCTGTTTGGACATACCTGGTCACAACTCGATGGCATAGATAGACAACGAGAACCTGGACAGAAGCCTTTAAAACCCATTTTAGACCTCCCAGATAAAATTGTACAGAAATTGAAAACCCTGATTCCAGAAAAGAAAGTGGACTGGTCGATAGTAACGGCTTGTCATCAGAAACCCCAGGAGGATGTATCGGACTACTTCTACCAGGTTTGAAACGGTGTTCTCTGATTACAGCGGCCAGGACATGACCACTGCAACCGGACACCATCTGTTTGTCCAGAATTATGTTAAGGGTTTGTCACCGGAGGTCTCCCAGAAACTGCAGGCCAGCGAGAGTAGTTGGGCGGCCTCCAAACCTGCGGCTATCCTTCAGATGGCCCAATATTACGAACACCAGAAAAATGAAAACGATAGAGCAACAGAGAAAAAGAAGAAAGACTTAAAAGAGAGGGTGATGATTGCACAATTGCAAGGGGTGACTATAGGACGAGAGCAATACAAAGGAAACTACCAGACAAATGTCCCTAGGAACGCACCTCCTAAAGACCGCACCTCGACACCCCGCATTGGACGTACAGACATTAGCGAGGACCAGTGTTCCTTCTGTAAAGGATTCGGCCATTGGAAGTCCCAGTGCCCGGTCCTGATGGAGATGATCAGAAATAGGGACCCCAAGGACGTAGCGGGTGGACCGAGAAATAGAGGACAGCAACGAGGACCCGCAAATGACACGACGAACGATAAATCAAACAGACCAAATACATTTGACCGACCCAGACAGAATCAGTACCAACAGTCTGACTGCGACGATGCCAACAACTTCGCATAGGACTGCCAAGGGCAAGGGAGGGATCCAGTCGAGCTCTATGTTGACCAGCAAGGTCCTTATGTCACTGCTAAGGTCCTAGGTACAAAGTCTCCATTTCTGGTAGACACTGGCGCAACACGTAGTGCGTTATCTAAACGACTGATTCCAAGGGCACCCTTGTCTGGCTCACTTGTGACATCGATAGGTTTCGATGGAACGCCCTCCACTAACCCTTTGTCCACTCCGATCCCCTTCGACTTAGAAAACAATACCACTGACACAACGTTTTTGCTTTCCGCCAATACTCCTGACGCCATTATGGGACTTGACTTACTGAAGCACTTCCGAGCGACTATTAGATGTTCCCAAGACGGAGTTCGAGTTTTCCTGTACGACAACCCCATTCTGCTTAGACATTGCCCTTCCCGACGCATTTTTTCTATCAATGACGCTGACACGTCCCTGCTTGACGCTCTGCCTCCGTATCTGTGGGCCAAGACGGATTCGGACGTAGGACGCATGATGATTGACCCAGTGCACATTACTGTTCGACCGGACGCAATACTCCCAATACTCCCAAAACTTCCACAATATCGGATATCGCCCGAGGGCGAGAAGGCATTGGTAAAGATTATTCAGTCACTGATAGACGCAGGAGTGGTAGAGGAAGTGGTTAGCAACGTTTGCAACAGCCCTATCTTGCCCATCATCAAGAAACAAGGAGAGGGGGATGAGAGGGGGATGAGAAAGCATACCGCTTCATCATTGACCTTCGAGAGATCAACAAAGTGGTTGTACCCCAGTACCCCGTGGTCTCAGACATCACCACTATCCTGACTTTGATTCCTTCTACTGCCACCACCTTCACTGTCATTGACCTCAAAAACGCATTTTTCTCTATCCCCATCCACCCAGACAGCCGATATCTCTTCGGCTTCACCCTAAAAGCCCGCTCATATAGGTTCTGCCGAGCACCCCAAGGCTACACAGAAAGCCCCAGCATCTACAGCCAGGCCCTCAAGAGACAACTGGATCAGGTCCAGTTACCCGATGGAGTGGTGTTAATACAATACCTCAATGACATCCTTTTGGCGGCGGACACCACTCCACTAGCAGTCACCGCCACCATTCAACTCCTGCACTTCCTTTCGGAAAATGGCCACAAGGTCTCCAAAAAGAAGTTGCAATTCTGCCAACCCCAGGTCACTTACTTAGGCCACCTTCTGTCCAAAGACGGAAGGAAACTTACCCCCGACCGGATCCAATCCATTCTTGAAACCCCTGTCCCAAAGACTCAGAAACAGGTCCGCTCCCTACTAGGCCTCACCTCCTTCTTTCGGCAGTGGTTGCCAAACTTCAGCCTCATTGTGAAACCGACCTGACTCATACCTGATTCCCATACTGACTATGGCACACTCCCCTGCTCACATAGGATCAGCCCCCATGATTGAACTTGTCCCCAGAGTTTGGCACAACAACAAAATCACAGACTCCGCCAAACGTCTGGTCCAACAATGCTTGATATGCCTGCAGCATAACCCCGGGAAAGGAACTGTGGTACCCCAGGGAGGGTTTGGGGTTCCCAATCACCCGTTTGAAGTCCTGCAGATGGACTACATCCAACTAGACAGATGTCAAGGCCTGAAATACGTACTTGTCGTGGTGTGCGCATTTAGCAAATGGGTGGAAGCATACCCAACCCGTGATAACACTGCTATGGCCACTGCAAAAGTACTGTTAAAAGAATTCTTCCCTCGCTACGGCCTTTGTCGAATTTTATGGAGCAACAATGGCCCCCACTGCGTAGCTGAAGTCATCCAGCTCATCTTAAAGGGGCTGGGTATCAAACAGAAGTTCCACGCAGTCTTCCACCCCCAGTCTGCTGGACTTGTTGAGCGACACAATGCCACACTAAAACTAAAGCTAGCCAAGATAGTGGCTAACACGGGACTGAAATGGCCAGACGCTCTCCCACTGGCATTGCTATCGATGCGTTCCACCCCCACCAAACACCACTTGACACCTTACGAGGTCGTTTTCGGCCGACCCATGAGCGTCTGGTCTGCACCAAAACCGACTTCCATTCATGACGTCCCGGACGTCCTAATGTCTGATTACTTGCATAAATTGACTGAAACTCTGTCTGTCATTCACCAACAGGTGCTGCATGCCATCCCTGACGCTTCCAGGGGTCCCGGACACAACCTGCAACCCGGGGATTACATCTTGATCAAGAATTTCCAGCGCGCCAAGAGTCTGGAACCCCGGTGGACGGGCCCCTGGCAAGTCCTACTAGCCACCCGAACAGCTCTTCGAGTGGAAGGAAAGCGGACCTGGGTGCATGCGCACCATTGTAAGAGGATTCCCCCGACTCTGATGACAACCGAAGACGTGACCACCCAGGAAGAGCTCCTGAACGAAGACCGACCATCGCTGAATTGCTACCCAGACACAGAAACACTTGAACTTGCAAAGATTCCTGACCCTACCGTGCCATCCAAAGAAGGGTATAACCTGCGTCGAAAGGAGAGAGTTTCGGCTAAGCAGACCATTGACTAAGTCATAATTCTCAGATCGGTGGCCTAACACAACAAGGGCTGTCAGGAGAGAAAGCCAGACGAGGTCTTTGGTTCTGCCCTCTACCGAGCCCCCTTGAAGGTGATGGAAGCGCCCGATAAGAAGGTGATGGAAGCGCCCGATAAGAAGATGATGGAAGCAACCGGACATCCGAAAATTCGCTACAGAAACCCAAAGACAGACAGAATCCACAGTTAAAAAAGACAATTGCACTTTTCATCACAATCCTTTTCTGCTTTCTCCTCATGACCACGCTCTGGATTGTGGAAGAAAATGCACCTGCTCATGAAACATTCCTAACCACTGCGCAGCCTACTACCATGAAAGAACATTATTTTATCTCGCTCTCTCCTCAACTCAGAGAAAGGCGAAAGGAGTTTTGGAACAACTCCTTTGTGCAGCTACTGCACCAGCACAATCTTGCCACCAATGCCACCAACTGCTGGATCTGTGGGTTGCTACCCCACGCCACTGGACATTCTATACCTTTCATCCCTTCACCCTTCTCAATTCACGGCTCCTGCCTTGCTTGACTGATCATCTTGCAAGAGAGCTATAAGGACAATGCCACCTCCAGCAAAACCATGACGCATTTCTTTCATGAGGTCTGGCGAAACAAAACAAAGACACATTTCTGCCCGCAGACCTCCAACGACTCTATCCACATGGACATCCCTGCTAAAGAACGAATTGAAATGCAGATGTTCAACAATCCAAAAAAACCCACCTTCTCCTACCTACGGAAACGAACAGCCGCCACTCTGACTGTGGCTCTATCTGTTATCAACGTCACAGGCCATATGTGCATAGAAGGGCTTGGGACACAGCTGGTAGGCCGCAGTGCTTGCCGCTTCACCAGAACTTTGGACTCTACTGATCCACCTTCCTTTGTATCCTCTCCAAACACGTACTTTGTTTGCGGCACAAAGGCTTACACCTGGCTCCCCAAAGGCTGGGGGGGCACTTGTTTTATCTCCTTCATCCTTCCTCCGACCTATGTGGCTCCAGCGAATCACCGTAGACAAAAACGAGCCAAGGACATGAAACAAGCCGACTCAACAGGAGCACAGTTCCTCGATGCTATGAAGGGACTTGTTCCACTCTGGGTCCCGATGGCAAACAGCGGTGCCATCCAACATCTGACTCAGGCAGTCGAGACAACAATGAACATCACAGCTGGTATCCTTGCAAACAACACAGCCGAGCTTCAAGCGGTCCGCCTGGTGGCTCTCCAGAACCGCCTTGTTCTAGATGTGGTTCTAGCGGATCGTGGTGGAGCATGCCGCGTTATTGGGTCCAGCTGCTGTACATATATACCGGACAATTCACCCTCAGTGTACGAGGCCATCGAACACCTCCACAGACTCTCCTCAGAAGTTCACCAGGAGCAGGAAGAATGGTCGCTTGGTGGATGGTTTTGGAGTACTGTTAAGAACTGGGGCTGGAGACTGTTTACCATTATCCTGATTCCTGAAGTTGTAATATGTGGGTTATGCTTAGGAATTCAATGCCTGCCATCTCTGTGTTCATTATGTGCGAATTGTATTTGCCCTAAGACTGTGGACTTTGGAAAGGAACGCATGGGAGCATTATATGATGCAGAGGTTAGGAATTTAATGCAGCTTGACATTGAGTAGACAAGCTGGCTAGATATGTTGAAAAGGGAGGACTGTTAAAACCTAGACTGCAGTGTCAACATTATCGGCGCCATCTTGCCCCCTTTTCGAGCCCATTCGTGTGCGTAAGCGGCAGCCATTTTAAATACCATGGCCTCTCTGCCCATCGCCGACAGCCAGCGCGTCTTTCTCTCTCACTCCTGACCTCGCAAACATCCCCGCGCTCTGATAGCCCCCGCTCTCGCATGCCTTGGGCCATAAACCATTCTCCAGCACAACTCTGCCTCGGAACCCCATCCTGTTCCCAACACGACACCTCCCTTCATTCCTTTCATGATCCCGGGTCCTTTGATAAAACCCCCTTTCCTCTGTGCCCGTTTGTCTTACTCGTTCTCAGGCCGCAACCTGGCCCTGCGGATACCGTTTATTGCCCCCTATAGAGTAGGAAGCTTCTCCCATCAAAGGATCCACGAGTTGATCAAAGCCCCCACCCCATGAGATCCGATCACCCACATACATTCCGTGAATCGGCGGAATGTCCAGCTGCGCGACAATCATCACCTGTTGTGACCGGGGTGGGGACTTCAACTGTAAATATGTATGGGAACGGGCCTGAAGTGGAGATTCCCAGGATGTCCTTTCATACTTCAAAGCATTGCAAGAATGTGCGACATGCAATAAAGATCATAAACCTGTGTATAAGAGGCCAGGCCTCAGAGATGCGGTTAGAGCACCTCGAGAAGATACCCTGTTGTCTGATTTGATGTGTTCTGCTCCGTCGGAAAAAAACTTCTGTTTCCTGCCTTCCAGTCTCCAGCGCCTGCCTCTTTGTTTGGTAACTTGAGTGGGTATAGAGGCGGTTAACGCCGGGCAACTCTGAAAAAGGTCATTCGGCCCTACCTTTTTCAACAGCAAGAGCTTGTAAACAAGGGAAAAACAAAAGAGTAACCATATATACTGACAGCCAGTATGGTTACGGGGTTGTGCATGACTTCGGCCAGTTTTGGCTCCAAAGAGAATTCATGACTTCCTCAGGTACCCCTATCAGAAATGGAAAAATGGTACAGAACTTACTGGAAGCAATCCAGTTACCCAAAGAATTGGCAGGGGTCAAGTGTGCTGCTCACAAATCTGGTAATGACGATGTGACAGCTGGAAATAGATATGCTGACCAAATAGCCCAATATTGTGCACAACACAAAATGTCATTAAACATCAAATTGTGGGGAGGCGGAAACAGCTGCCAACTTATGGTGTTTGAGAGTGTATCTACTTGGGAGGAACTGAAAGGGTTGCAACTGGCAGCAGAACAAGAAGAAAAAGACAGATGGGAGAAAGAAGGTTGTCAAACGAGGGAGAGAGATGGTATCATTGTCTGTGATAAGGGTATGCCTGTGTTGCCAGACAGTATGGTTGCTCCCATGGCCAGACTGATACACGGAGACACACACATGGGGAGGGATGCGATGGTCCGTGTTTTCAAAGAACTATGGTACAATTCGAAGTTCAGGAACATTGCAGAGGCACTTTGTCAGAGGTGCTTAACTTGTCAGCAGTTTAACCCTGGGAAGAAAACAGTAGTGATACAAAGTACAATTGGAAAGGCAGAGGGTCCTTTTATCAGACTGCAGGCTGACTTTATTCAGTTACCCATGTGCAAAGGATATAGGTACGTCTTGGTAATAGTCTGCCTGTTCTCAAGATGGGTGAAGGCCTACCCAGCAAAGAAAAATGATGCTATTACTGTAGTCAAGTTGTTACTAAGGGAACTGATACCTAGGTACGGTTTTCCAGTCACGATTGAATGGGACAGAGGTGGGCATTTTGCCAATGACATATTAACTGAACTTTATAAAGCATTCAAAATTACCCAAAAACTGCACTGTGCATATCATCCAGAGGCTTCTGGTGTAGTCGAAAAGGTGAATGGCACTATAAAGTCAAGATTGGGAAAAATGTGTAACTCAACAGGATTGAACTGGATAGACGCTTTACCCCTTGTCCTGATGGGATTGAGAAGCATTCCAGACCGAAAGACAGGCCTGAGTCCCCATGAGATACTAATGGGAAGAGTGATGCGGCAGGCATGGGTACCAGGACACAAACTGCTAAGTATTTCTGATGATTTGGTATTAGAATACTGCAAGCAGCTGGGTGACCAAGTACGTTCTATCTCTCACCAGATTGGGGAGGACGCCGTCGCCTGGCCCACAACTCCAGTCCATAATCTGAAACCAGGTGATTGGGTGGTGTTAAAGAAACACACCCGGAAGAGTTGCCTTGCATCGAATTGGGGAAAACGCAGACAAGTGATTCTTGTCACCACCACTGCAGTAAAGTGTGCAGGAGTGGGAGGCGCTAGGGGGCGCACAGCGGAATGGCTGGGTGATTGCTCAGCTCCGCCGGACGACTTACAAAACGCGTCCTAAGCTGTCTATCTTGGCCCCCAAGACCACTGAAAAACACAGATTCAGGGATGTGAGCACATCTAGCCTGGAACGCGACGTGTGTAGGTGCCTACAAGACGATCCATCGACATGAACCTGCAATAACTTTAGAAGTAACCGGTGCGAGATGGCAAGATGGCGGCCGGCGCCGCGAGCGTCTGCTGACCGCCGAGACATTGCGACCCTCAGGGCAACTGCGACTTATCCAACGGTGTTCTGCAGGTGCTAACCACATGGACACAGGATTTCTATGGGTACAATTGTTGGGTGACCAGGGGACGATGCGAATAAACCACAAGTGGCTCCTTTAAGAAATCCTGGCAAACGATGCACAAAATGGCGGCGCCCATCAGCACAGCGCGACTTGTTGTTGTTTAACCCGGGGAAGGGCAAGATCGGAGCTGGATATAACAGAAATAACATCGGAAGTTGGTGCACTTCCCGCCGACGACAACACTTTTGGACCGGAGCAGCAGTGGAGTGTGGCACTCGGAAGGAGGTCTAAGGCGCGAAACTGATACACTCTCGACCACTGGAAAACGGAATACGCTGTACGCTGGAGCAAAGGTACGGCGCACATCCACTAACATCCGCCTCCAATTGGAATCTGAGCGAGCCCCTGAGCCCGGGTACAAGCGGAGCATGAGTATGTGAGGCTGACATCTGCATTTCAAAAATAGACAGCGCATGCCTGCAGCTGTAGCATCATCAAATTGCAGTCCAGGGATCCGTGTGGGGGCTATGGCGTGCGCCGAGTAACAATACAGCTGAAGTAGCGTGAAGCAGATTAATGCGAGGGTTCAACACAGCATAGAGGTACATGAACCTCGGCAGGGAAGATACCCACGACGCGCGACAGACCACTAACACGGACACCCCACAGTCCTGTGGACATTAAGCACTTAAAAGCTACTACACAAAGAGATGTTGTAAAAACAGAACCGATGCGTCAGAAAGAATTGCATGATGGCGACCAGGTGAACATTTAAATATAAACAATTCAGAATAGTGCGGAGGGTTGATCTGAAGCAACAGGGCTGACCAAGGCAGGTACCCAACGCTGGAGAGCTATACACGCACGCAGCCAGACACGCTCCCTGACGGCTCCTGATAGATAGGGGGTGAGGAAAAGCAACGGTGGACTCTGGGTACCGCTGTACGGTGGAGCCCCCCGGGTTCGCCACTCGAAGTGCGACCAGGACCACCAGACCCACGCGACAACTGACGGTCAAAGGACCTCCTGGAACATCCATAATGGGGAAGCCGGATAAACAACAACAGAAAATCTCCTTTGAGAAAAAAAAAGCGCCAAAAAGCACAGAACACGCGCCAGAGGGAGACGGGACGCCAACTATGGAACCTACATCCAACATGGAAAAGATACTGCTCTCCATACAAGCGAATGTACAAGATATCAACGGAAAACTGGACAGCCTGACGTGCAGAATGGACGGGATGGCAGACAAACTTGAGAAACATGGCGAAAGACTGGACAACGCCGAATCCAGAATATCAACAGTGGAAGATAAATCGCACGCCACGACTAGCAAGTGTACAGGTATGGAACGCGCCCTGGAGGTGATTAAAGCAAGGGAGGAAGATTTGGAAGCGCGCTCTAGACGCAATAATGTGCGCATCACGGGCCTGCCAGAGAACACAAACACGGGCAAGATGGAGGTCTATACAGTGCAACTATGCAGAGACATCTTTGGAACGGAGGCCCTGTCTCACATTTTCATAGTCGAGAGAGCCCACAAAACCTTGGCGCCCAAACCGAAACCAGGAGCGACGCCAAGACCGATTGTGGCGAGAATCCTCAATTACCGCGACAGAGACACCATCCTGCGTTTGGCATGTGAGAAAGGGAAGATCACACATCAAGGGAACACCCTGGAGTTCTATCCGGATCACACAGTGGCGGTTCAACAAGCGAGGAAGGAATTTGCATCCGTCAAGGCCAAACTCAGAAAATTGAACGTGGGATATTCCATGCTGTATCCAGCGAGGCTATGGGTAACTTGGAATGACAAAGCAGTGGTGTTGCCGTCCCCAAAGGCTGCCCAGGAATTCGTTAAAAAGGTGATAGAGCAGAACAAGCAACGAGCACGGGACGATCAGCACACGGATTCAGACGGAGCAGAGTAAGAATGGGGGTGGAATTCTACAGACTTATGGTAAGACTCATTTTTTCTATATCCCCAGGAGGCCTGCATGCATAGACCCAAGGGACCACAGGCTTGGAGGCTCTTTGCTCAAGTGCATAGGCACTGGCCCGAACTCAAGACTTGCACGAATGGAGCTGAATGCATTTTGGACTTAGACCTCTGATCGAGTTCAAAATGAATAAGCAATATACACGCAAATATTGCTTTAGCCATAGGCACATAACGGGGATCACAAAGGGGCACTAACGCTCTTAACTGTGTACAGGGGTGGGTATATGATTGGAAGCCACCGCAAAGCGCACAAACTATTGACATGATACTGGTGCCAGCTGCCTTGGCCTTTTCCTATAAGGTACCATCCTGACAGCACAGAACCCCAGATATAATACAGGGCTATGTATACCTGATGATGAGATTGGTGATTCAGGGGGTCATGAAAATGTGGCTCCAGAGCCGGGTGGCAGGGCAGGTATGGTCCCGCAGGGGCGAACACCTTATGATTCTGATTATGTGCTGCCTCCACAGGTCCTACTACAGCTCAAGGTGGGGTAACAATGGCCATTGGGGCCGAACACACCCCAACAGAGTTGGCATCCTTGAAACCCATTTGTTTCTATGTACAGCACTCATAATTACCAATCAATTGCATTGCATGGGACGTTGACTCATATTTCTGAAATGTTAATCTGCAGGAACACTTACACTGGTGACCCGTAATGTATAAAACGGTGCACTATCGCTCTCCTGTGTGGATGTCCATGAATGGGGGAGTCTGTACCACGAAATTATAAAACACTGTGTGGCATGATTAGGTCGGTACTGCAGGCCCACCCTCTCCATATGATAGTGAAACGTTGCTCAGATGTGAATGTAGGCTCACCTGCTGCCGAGAACTACACTGACTCACCAGAGGCTCCGGGGTCTGCGGGTGGAACCGGGATGGATAGACAAATTACACATGTATGAATAGTAAAATGCGAGTCGTCCGCACCCATTAAGTTGGGTGTAGAGTTGTGCCCCAGGCGGACCTCCAAAAGGGTAACCCCCATCAAAGTTGTTTGTATTTGGCTATTTTAAGGGGATGTTTATAATGGGAAAATGGCTTTGGCAGAATTGGGTTGCTGGAGTAGGTGGTGCTGGAGGGCATGGGAGAATTGTTCAAGTTTTGAGACCGAAGCAGATACCACATGGTCAATTACGATGTGTCGGTGGGCGGGGGACTGTTGGGGCACCATTGTTCTCAACTGGGGGAAAGAAACTTTGTTTTGTATCTGATTATCGTCTGCTACTAAGATGGACCCCTCGATTTTATAGATGGCCTAGGTAGCTGGAGGTACCGGTAGGAATCATATCAACCTCCTCACGTGGAATGTCAGGGGTTTGACTCAGCCGAAAAAAATCGGACAGGTATTTGCCTACTTGAAAAGATGGGAAGTGGATATTGCTGTATTACAGGAGATACATATTGCACCTAACACACATACACAGATGGGAGGACGTTGGTCGGAGTCCTCGTACATGGCTAACTACTCCTCTTACGCGAGGGGAGTGATCACGCTAATCCGTAGAGGCGTGAACTTCACGGTACATAAGGTTATAAATGATCCCAATGGCAGATATGTTACTGTGTCAGGCACACTACGTGGGCAAAAGATAACACTTCTCAATGTGTACAGTCCGAATACGGACGCCCCAGATTCCTTCCAAGAACTGTGGGTGCATCTCCAAACACTAGCGAACACTCACATCATATGCGGAGGGGACTGGAATGTGACGATGGTAGAGGGGGTTGACCGTTCTTCACACTCATCTGAACCACATAAACAGGCCAGGGCTAAACTTCTGCACGTACTTTCAGACCTATCACTGACAGACATCTGGAGGCACAAATACCCTGATATCCCTGGAGCCACACACATCTCCGCGGCCCATCATAGCTGGTCACGCTTAGACTACTGGCTGGGTTCGGACGGCATTACGTTGTGGTCACAAGAGATAAGAATCCTACCCAGGACACTTTCGAACCACAACCCTGTGCTGCTGGCCCTCGTACTTCCGAATTATACCACACCCCCTTTTCATTGAGATTTAATTCCCGCGCACTCACAGACACGGTCTACGCAGACACTATTCACAAAGCGATCAAAGAATACTTCCTACTAAACGAACCTGTGGTAGAGAACCCGGGACTATTATGGGAAGCATTCAAGACCACGATACGTGGAGTATGCATGAGCACCACAATAGGTATTTTAAAAGATATCCGGAGGCAAATTGAACGTTGTGAAACACGCATGCGGGAATTAGAGTTGGCCTACGAAACCACCCAAGATATCACTCTTTTAGGCAAACTGAGAACACTACACTCAGAACATCAGACATTCGTCGACAATGAAATTAAGTACTCAGATAAGAAACACTCAGCCAGATCATACGGGGAGGGTGGCAGACCAGGCAGTGTACCGGCGGCCAACGGTACACTGCCCGTATTAAAGCGTATGATGGCTCGCTCCACACACAGGCTACAGACATCTTAAAATGCTTTGCAGAAGGGTACGAGGAACTGTACAGGTCACGACCGATAGCATCGAGGGACGACACTTTTAACTATTTAGAGAATGTGGCAATAGGATGGCTGACGGATGGACAGCGGGAAATGTTAGCATCACCCATCACAGTAGAGGAAGTAACTGAAGTAATTGGGTCTCTCCCAAATGGGAAAGCACCAGGCCCTGATGGGTACACTAATGAATTTTATAAACGGTATGTGGACATTCTTGCCCCACATATGGTAGAAATGTATGGAGCAGCATTTGAACAGTCAGAATTACCCCCAACATTACGTGAGGCGGCAATAATAGCGCTCCTCAAGCCTACCAAAGACCCGGAGGTATGTGACTCCTATAGGCTGCTTTCACTTATCAACGCCGACTCTAAGATATTGGCGAAGTTACTGGCCAAGCGAATGAAACCACTAATGACGAGTCTGGTCCTACCAGACCAGGCGGGGTTTATCCCTGCGCGTTCCACTTCCCATAATACTAGATCATTGTTCGCCCTTTCACATTATCTTCAACCAACCACAAGAGCAGTGGCGGTTATGCTGGATGCCGCCAAGGCCTTTGACTCCATTGAGTGGGAATATTTAATTACTATTTTACATAGAATTGGGTTCCCCAAACGATTTGTACAGTGGGTGTCACTCATATACACCAAACCGTGTGCCAGGGTGCGCATCAATGGTTATGTATCAGACTCATTCCATATTCGGCGTGGCACCAGGCAGGGATGCCCGCTCTCACCCCTGTTATTTGCGTTAGCACTTGAACCCCTAGCCTGCATAATACGTCAAAACTACAAAGTATCAGCGCTTCAGTTCCCATCCAGACCGTTACATATCTCACTATATGCCGATGACATGCTGCTATATATCCGCGACCCCAACACACATTTAAACCCAATATTGCGTGAATATATCAAATTCGGTGGACACTCAGGTCTGGCCATAAACTGGTCCAAATCCTCCATTATACCCCTGACAGATACGACAACCCCCCAAGACACTGAATACCCTTTGGAGTGGCAATCAGACCCTGTGAGGTATCTAGGAGTGTTGTACCATAGAGACCCCGAAGTAGTTATCAGATCTAACTATGGCACGGTAATATCCAAATTGGAAGATAAGATAACACGCTGCATACAACTGCCCCTATCGTTAGCGGATCGCATAGCGATTGTGAAGATGAACATACTACCTAAACTATTGTACCTCTTTAACAACATCCCTATTGAACCACCGGCAGAGGTCTTCCGTCGTATAAAATCGCTTGTACTGAAACTTATATGGGCTGGAAAACAGGCATGCGTGGACCTTCAGACACTAACACTTCCGTATATCAGGGGAGGATTCGGGGTGCCAGACTTCCTATTGTACTACTTATGCGCTCAAGCGCAATACGCGGCATATTGGATCCACAATATACCATACCTCACGCACACTGCTATTGAGGAGGGAGATGCGTTACCGATACCATTGACATCGATACTAACTCATATCCGACAGCCCCTACATGCGCAGGACATTAACACAGTTGACACCACCATTAAGGCTTGGAGAAAATTGGGACAATTAGCGCATAAGAGACCATTGTACGCGCCCGCGATGCCTTTACATTACCACCATGCAATATCGGTCACGGGGGAAACTGTGGGCATGTGCCTACTGCAACAAGTGGGTATTGTAAAAATGGGGGATATGTTTCATAAGGGCTCCTTTGTAAACACAGGAGACCTGACGTATATCCAAAATAAAACGCCCATGTTTCAATTCACGCATTATAGACTGAAGCGTGCAATGCAGGTGCACTATCCAACATTTCCTATTGAACCCACTAGCCTGAACACACTACAGCTGGTCATTACCACACAAGATCTATCCCACCTAGTGTCCAGATTGTACTCCACAGCACAGGCTGACATACCGTATGCCACTGATAAAGCCAAGTAAGTAAAAACAGTTCCCAACTGGTAATATGCGGAGACAATTTTGAAAATGTATGCAATATTCATTACAAGGAAAGGAAAACCAAGGAGTCAAAGGATTTTCAGAGAGGGTAGTCTTATTTGCATAAATAATAAGAAAAAACTTTCAAGGGTCAATACAGTTAAAGCAGCACTGTACAGAGTGGATCTTGTGACAACCCGGTGACACTTGGTGCAGGTGCTATATACAATCAGTGACAAGTGAGTGTGCAAGTGTTTAAAAACGACAGCAAAGGCGACGCATTAATCAAGATATAAACATCAGATAATGGCCCCAGCAGAGACAAGTAATCATTACTCGAAGCACAATTATTAGTATGGGAGCACAAGACGTGAAATGCGTCGTGAAATTCAAGCTGTCTAGTCAACGGCGTTTCGATCCCCGTTGGTCGGGATCCTCATCAGGACGGGGTTGTCGATGAGAACAGTGACTTAAGCTCTGGCAGGAAGACGTGGTTGAAATCCTGGTTATAGACTCGATCGTCCAAGGCTACTGAATGATTCGTCCGTCTGGCCAGCGAGTGGCACTGGCGAGGCCTGACTGAATCAGGGCTGTGGGTCGTTACCGGGGGTCTGCTGTCACAACGGGTTGCAGGCAGTGAATGCGCATTCAACCACGTCTTCCTGCCAGAGCTTAAGTCACTGTTCTCATCGACAACCCCGTCCTGATGAGGATCTCGACCAACGGGGATCGAAACGCCGTCGACTAGACAGCTTGAATTTCACGACGCATTTCACGTCTTGTGCTCCCATACTAATAATTGTGCTTCGAGTAATGATTACTTGTCTCTGCTGGGGCCATTATCTGATGTTTATATCTTGATTAATGCGTCACCTTTGCTGTCGTTTTTAAACACTTGAACACTCACTTGTCACTGATTGTATATAGCACCTGCACCAAGTGTCACTGGGTTGTCACAAGATCCACTCTGTACAGTGCTGCTTTAACTGTATTGACCCTTGAAAGTTTTTTCTTATTATTTATGCAAATAAGACTACCCTCTCTGAAAATCCTTTGACTCCTTGGTTTTCCTTTCCTTGTAATGCATATTGCATACATTTTCAAAATTGTCTCCGCATAATACCAGTTGGGAACTGTTTTTACTTACATGATACACCCATCCCAACGTGGTCCATGGGTCTTCTCCTGTTGTTCTCATACTGATAAAGCCAAGGCAAGATGGGACGAGGTATTAGAGGAACCACTATCCGAAACCGAATGGCAACAGACCTGTGCATTAACACAAATCCTTACTCCAAACGATAATTTAAGAATTATTCATTACAAGTTTGTGCATCAGGCGTATTACACACCAGCACGCATGTACAAATTTGGACTACAGGATAATGACAGGTGTAAAAGATGTAATGGAGAGGGAGCAGGGTTTGTACATTTGGCTTGGTACTGTCCTGCGGTGCATGCTTATTGGATGGAAGTGGTAACTGCACTATCCACTATGTTGGAGGTTGAGATAGAATGCACAATCTGCACTTGTCTGCTGGGTGTAGTTCCGCAACTCAGAGCTACACGGCGTAAATTTTGTGTGATAGCACTATTGTTGGCCAAGAGACAGATTGCGCAATGCTGGCACAGCAAGCAGGTGCCCAAAACATTCAGATGGTTGCTAGATACGGCCAGCTGTAGAGACAGACTACAGACCTACGAAGAAGAATTGCCAGCAAAATCCAGGCCCAAAGACTTCTGGTGCTATCTCACGGACTATATACTGACACTGAATACAGGCGAGGAGGAGTGACCTAGATTTAAGAGCTATCTATGGGAGTTGTGCAGCATTCAGTCCCATATGCGTATAGACACCATGATACAATGCTATACTACTAATGAGCCAAGTAGCTTGTAAGAGTCTCATTTTTATGTTACTATTTTGTTTATTTTGTGTTCACAGTTGACAATCTACAAAATTATAAAAACTCTAAGACCTCATGATCTGCAATGTAATGCCGGAATTAACGTGATTGTGACTAGAAATGTATGTATAACAGGCCGCTATGTCCTGTCTATTGCTTTGCAGCCGGCCCCAGGGTTGTAGGCACGTGGCTGTGTATGATTGACGAATTGTAATAAAGGTCTTATAAAAAAAAAAAAGTGTGCAGGAGTGCCAAAGTGGATCCATGCCACTCATACCAAGCGGGTGACCGAAGAAGAAGCGACTGAGGCTGAAGGTTGTGCAGCTGAGGGGTCTCCAGATGAGGGTCCGGAACTAGCTGATGTCGAACAACTGAGCATCAGTCAAGACGAATGGTTCCCAGCAGACGATCTGATTCTTGATCCAATAAGAACCAGAAAGTGAGGACGAGACAGGAATAGACGGAGATAATCAGGTCATCGAAATCCATGTCAGACCTGCTGAAGAACAAGGTCAGATAGGGACAGACCAAGTCATCGACACACCTCCAAAGACTCCAGAAACTGAAAAGGGACAGGTAGTAATTAGGGCTGAAGTTCATGCGGAAGACACTGTTGCTATAGGCGGCTGCTGCAGCTGCACCCCGAACATTTGTGCTGCCTCACAGTAGTTAGATTGTGGCAGGAGACCCAGTGCTGTATTGTGGTTGAGGCAATGGGCACATATGGCAAAGGAGCGAAGCAAGGCCTGG